>NC_021160.2:42264143-42320935 GCF_000331145.2 Cicer arietinum | reverse complement strand
GTCCAAAAGATATCCCTCAACTCATTTGAACCCTCTACCTTCCTATATCGATAGACATATTTGTCGCGTTCCATCAATGTCAAAAGATGTTGCATTTCTGTTCTATTACCTCTAAGTGATGAACGATATGCTTGACGTGCATTGTAAACTTGTTTTATTGTCGTCAAACTTGTAACATTATGATCTTTTATTGTCATCAATATGTTTCTTGGTTTGATCATATTTTTCGTCATATCACCAAGTACAACTTTCTCTTCTTGAGACAGTCGGCCTAAGAAAGCATGACCAGTCAGTTTTTTGGTCAATTCGTGGTTATGGACACCGCATATTACATGCAGATACCATCCATCACCAACATTTGATGGTGTACCTCTCAATCTAAAAGGACATTCACATTTTCTACTCCAAGTACTTCTCGTCGATTTAGGATTCTTCCAAGGTCTATATTTACCGCTTCTTTCACAACCAAGAATTAATTTTGTCTTTGTTCTTGGTCATGCTGTCGCATTTTCAGATCTAAAAATAACAACGACAACTCCATTTTCTCTTCCAACATTTCTAGCTCATTTTAATAAATCATCTCGCGTATCAAACATCGTGTCGGTGCTAAATACATCAATCAAATCAACCATAACATCTTCACCTCCCTTGTTCATAGCGTCATTCATTGCATCAAAATCATCATACATTTCATCGAAATCACGTTCCAAACAGTCATTCATATACTCAAAATCAGGTTCCAAACCTTCATACATTTCATCACTATTGTCTTCCCCTTGGTCCATTTATCTGTATCCAGACCAAAGGAAAACTAAATTTTTAATTTTGTTAATAACATGTACGTGAACTGAGTTCACGTATGTTTACGTGATCTGAAATCTAGTAAACGTACGTGAATTCAGTTCACGTAAACTTACGTGAATTGCAGTTCACGTACAAAACTTATTTTTCAAACTTCTGCTGAGTACGCAATTTCATATCACGTACATGGCTTATTATTCAACATTCAACGATTACGCAATCTTAGTTCACGTGGTGTACGTGAATTCAGATTGCGTACAATATGAGGATTCAAGTTTCAAACTCCATTGATTATGCAATCTGAGTTCACGTAGGTGTCCGTGAATTCAGATTGCATAGAGTATGAGATTTTTAATTTTTTAAAACATACGTGAACTCAGTTCACGTAACTCCAAAACGTACGTGAACTGAGTTCACGTAAAATCCCCAGATTTACAAAAAAAATACGAACCAAAATACAGAGCAACAAACATACTTTTTTATGTAGTTTTAACCACAATGTGATTTTCAAACTGATGTGTTGTAGGTTATGAGTGAGTGATAGTAACTTTTTAATGATTTTGAGTATTGGTTAGTCAAGTATGATGATTTTTGTATGTGAGTTATGAGGTGTGATGAAAATTGATAAATGGGAGTTATGGGATAATAAATGTGTAATATTGATGACAGGGGCCTTTTGGGCATTTTGATTTTTTAATTTTGAGGGGTGTGAATAGCAATTTGAGGGGTGTTGGTAGCATTATTGTTATTTATATTATGTTAAATAAAAGGAACGATGAAGTGTGTTATTTTATTTTCTGGTAAATTTGAAATGTGTTTTTTAAATAAATAAAATTGTGTTTGATTTATTTAAATTTACATTTTTTTAAATAAAATAAGATAAGAGGATGTTTATTTATTTTTTTAAAATAAATTGCCTCAAAATAAAAACATGTATATTAGCAAAAAAGGACGCCAAATGCATAAGTGTTGTGATCAACTAAATTATTTAAAAAAAGTTAGTGCATGGGTTTAACATTATGATAATCAAGTTAAGCATCACTAGATTAATATAATGATTCATTATCTAATATCAACTACATTTGATAATATTTTTTACGGAAAAAGTGTTATTAAAAAATTATGAGGTATTATCTAAGTTCTTGCAAGTGGTACAAACCAACACATGATTGAGTTAAGGCAAGAGCTATAAAAGGAGCATAACTTCTTAGTTAGAGTTAAAGAAAGTTATTGGATCAAATAATTTAGATGTCAATAGATCCAACAAGGATATCTTAATACTAAGCGGATATTTAATAGAGTATTTGCACTCCAAAGGGATGATAACTCATGGATTTTTAAAAATACTGATGTTATGAATTATAAGTCGTTTGGCCTTGTTGGGTTCCATCCTATCTTTTTCAAGAGTCAATAGATGTGTTTGGCCAATCCATTCTTAAGCTAGTTCAGGTCCTACTAAAATTTGAGGAATCAACCAAACTCTAATTACTCTTATTCCTAGGGCGAATGAACCAATACAGCTTAATCAACTTAAACCTATAGCACTTTGTAATTGAGCTATAAAATTATTTCTAAAATAATTGCTTAGAGATTCGTAAGTATTATGTCTTATGTGGTATCCACAATCAAAGTAGTTTTATCTTAGGACAGTCTGATAATATTCTAGTGCTCCAAGAAACCATTCATACTCTTTTTCATCTGCGTGTTATTAAAAGCTTCATGATTCTTAAGCTTGATCTCGAAAAAGCCTATGATAGACTTGAATAATAATTTATCATGGAATCTCTTACATATTAGGATTGTCTTTGATACAAAAGAATATTATTTGGCATTGTCTTGCCTCTGAATCTATGACTATCAATTGGAATGGTGCTCAAACTAATCCATTTGGCACTTCTAGAGAGCTTAGACAAGAGGGCTATATCGCCCATTATCTCTTTGTGCTAGCTTTGGAGGGATTGAGCCATATAATTGAAGACTCAACTACAAATGGCCAATGGCAACCTTTTCATTTTGGTAGAGATAGGGAATCATACCTCTTACACATATTCTTTGTTGATGATATCGTTTTGGTTGCTGAGACTAGTATAGAAAAAATTCAGTTCATTAAATCTATTTTGCCATACTTATGTTGCAGTTCTGGCCAAAAGATCAACATGCAGAAATCCAATGTCTTTTTCTCTAAAAATATGTCAACTCATAAATTGGTAAGCTAACTCTCATTCATTTCCAGGCTGAGTCGCTCTTGCTCAATCATTTCTATCTAACATTCATGCTTATGTCATGTCAATTCCTAGTTATATTTGTGACGAAGCTGGAAGTATATCGCAATTTAATCTAAGGTAGTACAATTGAACGGAGATCATGTCATTTGATCTCTTGGGAAACAATTTGTAGGCCAAAGCAGGAGGGTGGATATGGCTTCAAGGATCTCAAAGTCCTTAATCTTACGTATATGTCTAAACTTGCTTGGCAGTTGGTTGCATAATGAGACAAGTTTTGGATTCAACTATCCCAAGTTAAGTATAATTGTGGTATTATGAACACCCCTCTTATCCAACATTGCAACATTGCTTCAAATACTTGAAGGAATATTTGTTAAGTGTGGCCCAATATCGAAAGTAATGTCCAATGGCTATTTATTATAGAAACTTTTTACACAAACTAGATACCAGGTTGTGTAAAGCTTACTAACTCAATGCCTCAAGCCATTCCACCTAGAGAATCTGATTTTTCTGTATCGATGGCAACAAATTCTATCTGAGTCAAATTTTGAGAAAATTCAATCGTTGAAACCTCCAACTGACGCTTCTCTAGATTTCCCAACATGGGTGTCAACCACTAACAGTCAATTTAGTCTTAAGTCAGCTTATCATAACCTCACAGACTATGATACCAATGTTGACTCGATAATATTGTTCAAAGTTAGGACACCGCTTTGGGAGATGGCCCGATGATAACTCTTGAAAAATGTTGAGAGATGTCATAAAGGCATGTGTTGAGACAAACTCCATATTTAAAGTTTTGATGAAAATAAACAAAGGTTAATTAAGAAAGTTAATTATGATTCTAAAATGTTATGTTAATTTAACTTGTGATTTTGAGTGAATTTAATTAAGAACAGAATCAAGCAAAACAAAAAAGACAGTAACAAGAACATTCTGCATAAAAACAGAGAATGATCTTCAGTTTCAAGAATGTTCATCACAGCATATTGACCAATCATTCTCCACCTCTTTAACAAATATTATGCCTCAGAATTTCGTTCAAATAGAATCTGTACATGGCAAGGAACAATTAGGATTCATCCCAGCTCAAAAAGGATATCATATCACTAAAATTGAAGGTTGGGTGAACCAAGATATATCTTTGTGTGGTATTCTCTATCTTATCTCTTTATTTGTTAAACTTAATTGATTAACTAATATAAAACAAAAACTGATTTTGTATTTTAAACTAATCAAGGAATGTTCTCTGTTTTTGATAAAAACCAATAACGTTCTTCATTTTTCTGTTTTCATAACCAAGATCAATCTTGAGTTATTTTCTTAAGTTTTTAACAAGAATTTTTAAAAGGTACATTTACAATTCAAACCCCTCTTCCTTGTAAATCGACATTGTTACTTCAGCATGAGCTCCGACGACCTTAGTCAGTGTTGCATCTTTGCATCTAAGACCCTTATACACGTTGGGAGGAATTATGAGGATGTCCAACTACTTTGGAATAGAGTTATTAAGCATGAATTTTTAGGAAAATTCTTTAGCATAGGTATTTATGTTTGGCTTGAATGGAATTTTACTCACAATGACATTGGAAACATCTCTTAGGCATGGGAAATTTAATTTGGTGTGGTGGTTAATAAACTCTTGAAAGATCGAAACTCTTTGGTTTTCTTACAAAGTACAAAGATGGCGAGTGATTTGTGGCATTATATTTGTTACCAAGTTGACTTTATTCATAACTCTTTGATCAAGAGTAAGGTTCTAAGGCATAACTTGATTAACCCTAATAAAAAAAAAACATGGATTAAACACTTTGTGGGGTTATGAAGATGAACGTTGATGATGCTTACACTAATATTAATGGCTCTTCAACTTGTGATGAAATCCTTCGCGATCATAATGGTGAGTTCATATGTGATTTTTACTGCAAAGTGGCATACAGTAGTTCCTTATTTTCTGAAATATGGAATTTCCCCAATAGTGTTTTATTGGCTCGTGATACAAGTATTTGTAATGTTATTTTTGAAACTGACTCTCTAGCCCTCGTCTACATGATCAAGAAATAAAATACTTAGTTTACTCCATTACTTATCTTCTTCAAAAAGATTATCTCTTTATTGCATCAGACAGATTATACCTACTTCCTTAGTTATTCTCCAAAAGTAGCAAATAAATGTGTTCATTTCTTAGCTCAATTGGGTCAAAATGTTTTTTTTTTGTTCAAAATGGTGTATCCACATTTTTCTTTGTTAGATTCATTTTTTACGTATTATGCTGAAAGTTATCATTCTCAACTTTCGTTTTAATTAAAATAATTCTTTTTTAATAATAAAAAAAATATATACTTTCTTAGTGTCAAATAAATATGATAGCTACTTTTTTTTTATAAAACAAAATTAGGTGAGGAATAATGCTCCAATTTAAAGTAAAAAAGACTTCTGCATTTAAAATTATTTTCTTATCATTAGACCAAATATTTGAAGTTGATGTACTCTCTTTTGGTAAATACTATCAAAATACTGGTATGTTATCACGAGTCAGGTGTCCTCGATTACCATATTAAAATATACAATATAAGGATCTTGATTATCATTAGTCTTTGATTGCACTGCATTCAAATACATCTATATTGTTTAATCAGTATTAGACGATCTATATTTAAGTCCAACATATAACCTTCTCACCCCTACATTTTTGCTGAAAATAACAAAATACAATTTTGAACATTAAAATTTACCAAAAAAGAATTAGTTTATTCGTTGTGTGAAAGATTCATAACTTCAAACTAAAATGAGAGTGTTTTCTTGTACTAAATCGTATATGAGTCAAACTCTCAAAACTAAAGTTATAAAAATTAGATCAGTTTCAACACTGCTTGTTATGTTTCAAATCGTGCATCCATTAGAAAAAATTTAAACAAAACTCCATACGAACTATGGAAAGGTAGAAAACCTAATATTTCCTATTTTCATATATTTGGGTGTTATTGCTACATTCTAAATAATAAAGAAAATTTGGGAAAGTTTGATCCAAAATCTGATAAAGGAATTTTTCTAGGATACTCCACAACGTCAAAAGGTTATAGAATATATAATCTTAGGACTCAAACTGTGGAGGAATCCATGCATGTTATTTTTTATGAGTTTGATGACTTGTGTTTAGAAAAAATGGATAAACATGAAGAAGATGAACAGTCATCCTCTCAAGTACCCGATCCTCACGCAGAGGATGAGTCTGACCCAACCTTTCAGCAGCTTCCAAGAGGATGGAAAACAATCACTCGTCATCCTCCAGATCTAATCATTGAGAATACTGAGGATGGCATTAGAACCAGAAATTCTCTAAGGGAAAGCACTACCAACATGGCCATGATATCACAAGTTGAACTCAAAACGATTGATCAAGCTATTGGTGACAAATCATGGGTTGAAGCTATGATGGAAGAGTTTTCACAATTTGAAAGAAACAAGGTATGGAATCTTGTACCCCATCCTCTGGACAAATCTATTATTGGAACTAAATGGATATTTAGAAACAAACTAAATGAGGATGGAGAAGTCATTAGAAATAAAGCAAGACTAGTGGCACAAGGATACAATCAACAAGAAGGAATAGATTATGATGAAACGTTTGCACTGATAGCAAGACTTGAAGCAATAAGAATCCTCTTAGCTTATGCTACTCATAAAGGTATAAAACTATTTCAAATGGATGTGAAAAGTGCCTTTTTGAATGGGTTCTTAAATGAAGAAGTGTATGTTCGTCAACCTCCTGGGTTTGAGGATGAAAAGCGGTCAAACAATGTGTTCAAACTCTCAAAAGCTCTTTATGGTTTAAATCAAGCTCATAGAGCTTGGTATGAAAGGTTAAGCTCTTTTCTAAAAGAAAATGGATTTATTAGAGGACATATTGATATTACTTTTTTCAAGAAGACACTTGAGAAGGATTTATTGATTGTTCAAATTTATGTCGATGACATAATCTTTGGATCCACAAATGAAAAGATGTGTAAAGATTTCTCAAACCTCATGCAAAGTGAGTTTGAGATGAGTATGATGGGGGAATTGAAATTCTTCCTTGGTTTACAAATCAAACAACGAGAGAATGGTATTTTTATATCAATGGAAAAATACACCAAGGATTTGCTCAAAAAATATAACATGAGTTCAGCCAAGAGTATGGGAACTCCTATGCACCCATCCTCCATACTCCAAAAAGATGATGAAGGAACTCCAATATCTGAAAAGGAGTACAGAGGGATGATAGGATCATTGGTGTATTTAACAGCCAGCAGACCGAACATAGTCTTTGCAGTCGATCTTTGTGCAAGATTTCAATCCTCTCCTAAAGAATCCCATCTCATTGCAGTAAAAAGGATTTTTAGATACCTTGTTGGCACTATAAATCTGGGAATTTGGTACAAGAAATGTTCCAATCTTGACCTCATAGCTTATTGTGATGCTGACTACGCGGGAGACAAAGTTGAAAGAAAAAGCACAAGTGGTGCTTGCCAATTTCTGGGTAAATCCCTAATAAGTCGGTCATGCAAAAAACAAAGTACCATTGCTCTTTCAACTACTGAAGCAGAGTATGTATCAGCCGCTCAATGTTGCTCACAACTACTTTGGATAAAAAATCCGCTTGAGAATTACTCGCTAAGGTACGCAAAAATTATCATCCTCTATGATAATACAAGTGCAATAAATCTTTCTAAAAATCTCATTCAACATTCTAGATCTAAGCACATTGAAATTAAACATCATTTTATAAGAGATCATGTGCAAAAAAGAGATTTAGAACTTATTTTTATTGATACTGAAAATCAATTAGCAGATATTTGTACCAAACCTCTCCAAAAGGATAGGTTCAAAAAGATCTTGGAGGAACTTTCAATTCTTAATTTGTCTAAAATTAATTGATTTATCTTGGTTATGTTCCTTTATTATAATTTTTATTAAATAATATATGTTGTTCTATTTAAATAAGTATATACATTTTTAGTTAAACCTGTGAGGATAGCAAACCATAAGAGGACAGAATGTCCTGATTGGTGAAACGTCCCTTGACATGGCAACCTAGAAAAATGAAGCACACGCCTTCTCTCTCATTGGGCAGCACGCGTGTCACATGCCTCTATGATTTACGTCGTGCATTTAATGCATTAACGGCTACGTGTCCACAGATGTCTTAGTCATCATCACACTAGGTTCCTAGGCTACGGCGCAATTAATTTTTCTTTTCTCTCACATGTTTCCTCCCACGCTCATCCTGTACATCTTCCATCCTCTTCTAATTTTTATCCTCTGTCCGCTATCGTTCTCACTCATCAACCATCTGTTCAAAAAACCTCTCTTTACCTAGCAGTTGCTTCCCACACCATTTCTTTTCAATGGCTCGAACCAAAGTTACTGCAAAACGCAAAATCTCATATCAAGAACAAGAAGAGAACCAAGATGTCTACTCAAGCACTGAGTCAGATTATCATGAGGAAACCCAATCTGAAGCAAATTCCATGAACACCATTTCATCATCTCATCCATCCAAAAGTTCTTCTCCTTCTATCACTCCAAAAATCTCCAAAAACTCATCCTCATCAGCTCCCTCCAGGCGTTCTTCCAGAATCATGTATGGAGTTGTCTCATCCAACAAGGCACCTCCTCAGGACAATACGATCCATGTCATCAATTCTGATGATTCAGAGACCACTCTCCCTACTGAACCTGCACAACAGCCTCCTCTTGCGAAATCAACCTCCAAAATTCCAACTCCTAAAAAGGTCAAACCTTCTTCACCAAAACCCCCATCATCATCCACAAAAAATTCTGAAATCACTTCACTATTTGATTCGGCCGAATTAGAGACTATCTACATCTCAAAATGGCAAAACAAGTCTGTGGTCAATGGTAAAATCATTGACCTTGCTGATATCAAACAAGGAGGGTTCAATGTTGAAGAAATGTTTGAACAGCTCGGCTAGACCTTTTTTTTCAAAATCAATGAACCACAGTACCCTCGCCTAGTAAGGGCTTTCTGCGCTGCTTCAAAAGGATCAAAAGGCACGACTAATTTCAATATCGTGCTAAAAGGGGTTCATATGGAAATTAATCCCACCACACTATGTCAAATCCTTGATATACATGATGAAGGTGCCTACTGTTTATCTGAGACATGGTATTCACAATGTGTCATCACTAGGACCTCTGTGCTCCAAAGCACACTCATCAAACCTCCAAAATCCTTGGTAGCCTCCAACCTCGTCCCTTTGTGTCGTATCCTTCACAATATATGTGTTCACTCCATCACGTCCCGGGCTAGCAGTTTTGAGAAGGTCACAGAGCTTGACCTCATGATTATTCATCACTTGATAACTGGTACTCCTCTTCATTTGGGTCATGTTATTTTTACCTTCATGTTGAATGTTGTTGTGATGGGACGATATGCTCCCTATGGGATGATTTTGACTAAAATCTTCAAATTTTTCAAAATGCCACTTGAGGATGAACACTCGATTCAATTCAACAACACTTTCTCTATGAAGAATATTAAACAAATGAAGATTCAAAATGATGATCGCCCTGCCTCCAAGAAACGGAAAGCCCGTTCTTCCTCCTCTGTTTCTCAAAAATCTGAAGCTGAAACCACTCAACCTCCACCTGAGGATACACCATCACCACTTATTCCAGAACCCACCTATTCACTGTGTAACTCTCCTGATGCTACTCCTTCTCCTGACTCACTTGTCCCCACACCAACTCAGTCTTCCTCAATCCACAAACTGACTCCCCTTCATGAAGTCGATCTTATCCATGAGGATACCTTAAAATCAACTTCTCTTCAAAATATGGCAGATGGTGAGGAGTTATATTTTGATCTCAATTTATCTTATCCTCCCTCTCCTACGGATGTGCCTATGGCTTCTCCTCCAACTGTGCCAGTGGATGAAGATGTGCTCCCACCACCAGATTTTTCGCAACAGATTCCTCTTGCTGCAAACTTTGAAAAATCTACCCAACCTCTCCCCGAGGTCACAGGTGTGTTTAGTTCCCTTGACTCTTTCTTTACTACAACTACTCATAATTGTTCAAAGGACAAAATCGGGAGCTCTCAGAATAAGAGTTCCAATGTAAATGATCAGCCTAAGGACTCGGTTCCTAGCACAAGGGTTAAGGACAACAAGAATCAGAAGCAGATCAAACTTCTCAAATTAATTAGGAAAGACCAGAAGAAAATCCTTCACCGCTTCACTCACTTTCAGAACTCTTTGGTTCAATTTGGTCTCATTCTTGAATGGGTTACCAAACACTTGGTCCCTACTATTGCTCCTGGAGATCATCCTCTTGAGCTACCAGCCCAGCCATCCTCTGATGTTCCATCTCTATCATCCTCATTAGATGAACCATCCTCATCAGACTAAATTTGTTGTTATTTCTTTTTGCTGCTGCCAAATTCAGGGGGAGAATGATTATGTTTTTTGATTATCCAGTTGTTTTGTGTTAATGATGTTAAACTGTTTGAATTATTGTGTTGCTTATGCTTGTTAAGTTGAATTGTTATGTTGCCTATGAACCCATGTTTATGTTGTGTTGAACAAATCTTTAAATTATTATCTTATTATCGTGATGTTTTATGTATGGTTAAAATCATGTTATCTCAACACTTTGGCATACATTTAGGGGGAGTAGTGATTTTTAGTTTTAAAAATTATTACGCATATGATTGAGGGGGAGCATAAACATTTTATCTTTGTCTTATTTAAAATCATAATCTAAAGAATTTTGTCATCATCAAAAAGGGGGAGATTGTTGAGACAAAATCTCTCAAATGATTTTAATGATAACAAAATTACTTAAGAGATTATGATTGTGGTTAATGACTAACATGAGCTCTTGAAGTTATTCATATAAGAAAATAGGTTATTAATTAATAAGGCAAAAAGAAGGAAAATATGATTCAAATATGAGGATGGAAATTGTTGAAGATGAAAACCGTGAGGATAGCCTGGAAATTGAAAAATCTTCAGATCTGCACTATTTGTGCCCTCACCAGAACAAATGCTTTTATTCATTAAAGAATTGCACAACAAAGTCAAAGAATGAATAAGTAAAAGTATTTGAAATAAAGAAGTTAGAATACCAAAAGGAAAAGGACAAGAATAGCTAGATCTAAGTCTAAGAGGATGACATAATAGGTTGAGGATGGTCCAGCAAAGTTGAAAGCAATCCATCAAGCATGTGCAAAGGCTAAAATCAGATCATTTATTGGGCTTGCACGATTTAATACATGAAGAAGTCAAGTTAACAAAAGGCAACTTCAAACAAGCCAAAAATGGAAGACCACATGTGAAAGTAGATCTGATCCTCGGACTGAGTATGACAGTCCTATGTAATAGGGTGGTTTTCTCTCTCTTGTCAACATCACCTCAAAATCTGAAATCAACCTAGTCCTTAAAGTTTTCAAAAAGGTTGCAGCTCACATGGTCAAAGAAACAGCTTTGCACTTCTGATAAAAGAGAATAGACAAGGACATGTCAAGATCAAGTTACAAGAAAGTTGTGCATGCGCGAGGATGGCTGTTGCCTGGGCTAGAAAGGTTGAATGGCAATTTTATAAATATGATGAAAAACCTTGGATCTTTAGAAATGAGTTCCAACGGTCATCAAAGAGCTTGGACCCCTATAAAATGCAACAAGCTCTCCATCATAAAAAACATAACACAATTGCACAAAAAGATCAAGCATCTTAAAGCTATCAAGAGCAATACCCATCCTCACTTCATACTTTCTTTGATCCTACACTATATCTTTGTAAATCCTTTGAGAAAGTATTAAGTATCAATCACTCTCATACCACTTTGTAATTTCCTTGTGAGTTATACTTGGAAATATTTGAATATTGATTGTAAGCTTGGTGAAGCTAAAGAATACACAGTTTGTAATCATCCTCAGCGTGAGGTTGATCAGTTTGAACGTTAGTGAAATCTCACAAGGGTGTGAGGACTAGACGTAGCCATCTTTGGATGAACCAGTATAAAATTTTGTGTGTCTCTCTCATATTCTTCTCTTACTCTTTCACTCAAGTTAAAACTAAAGGGTTGAAAAAATCCATCATTGGACTTACCATCCTCAATGAGAGGATAGTTTTAAAATCTCTTGAAAATTATTTTTAAACAGCAAAATCCCTATTCAACCCCCCCTTCTAGTGATATTTAGCTATATCAATTGGCATCAGAGCAAGATTCTCTAAAAAATACACCTAACAGTGTAAGAGAAAAAGATCCAAAAAGAAAAATGTCAAAAGCTAAGTACATTCCTTAAGGAGGATCATCCAGCCGACCTCCCTACTTTGATGGTACAGATTACTACCACTGGAAAGGTAAGATGAGGCTAATTCTCATATAAAATGCAACAAGCTCTCCATCATAAAAAACATAACACAATTGCACAAAAAGATCAAGCATCTTAAAGCTATCAAGAGCAATACCCATCCTCACTTCATACTTTCTTTGATCCTACACTATATCTTTGTAAATCCTTTGAGAAAGTATTAAGTATCAATCACTCTCATACCACTTTGTAATTTCCTTGTGAGTTATACTTGGAAATATTTGAATATTGATTGTAAGCTTGGTGAAGCTAAAGAATACACAGTTTGTAATCATCCTCAGCGTGAGGTTGATCAGTTTGAACGTTAGTGAAATCTCACAAGGGTGTGAGGACTAGACGTAGCCATCTTTGGATGAACCAGTATAAAATTTTGTGTGTCTCTCTCATATTCTTCTCTTACTCTTTCACTCAAGTTAAAACTAAAGGGTTGAAAAAATCCATCATTGGACTTACCATCCTCAATGAGAGGATAGTTTTAAAATCTCTTGAAAATTATTTTTAAACAGCAAAATCCCTATTCAACCCTCTCTTCTAGTGATATTTAGCTACATCATAATCTACTTATGGTATGGCCTATTTAATAAAAAGGTTAGCCTCAAACTATTATTAAAACCTATTTATTTAAGTAGGTCAGGCTCAGGCTTATAAAAAATTCTATTAGGCCTAACAGACCGACCTATATATATTTTATTATTTATTAATATTATTTTTTATTATTATATTAATAATATTATTTTCTATTTTAAATTTTATCAGTTAGGCAATCACTTAGTAGTCATTCTATATTTGGTAGTCGTTTCATATTCGGTAGTCATTCAATTAGTCAATCACTCAGTAGTCATTTCATATTTGTTTGAGAGGTAATAATGAGTGCATTTGTTTCAGAAAAAAAAATCTATTCTTTGAAACCAAAAATTATGTTTTAGGGTTTAAAGGATGTTTGTTTCAGATTTTTTTAAAATTATTTTATTAGAAAATTTATTTTTTGTTTAATATATATAGATATGTACATTGATATTGGTATGTGGAGAGTATCATGTGGTATGTGTAGAGCATTTAAATATTTTAATATGAAAAAAGGCTTTTAAATAGGCTTTCAAGTCAGACCAGACTTTTAAAAAGGTCAGATCATGCCGGAAAAAAAACTTATGATAGACCGTAGGTCAGGCTTATTCATAACAAATTAATCGTAGGCTAGACTCAAGCCTTTCAAAATCTGGTCTGACCTGACCTATTCTCACCCCTAATTACATTAGTGAAGGATCTCAAGACAACATCAAGTTTAGAGCAAGTGTGTGATTAGATTAACGTTTATAAATGTATTTTTAACTAACCTTCGATATGAAAATATATTTTTGATTAAAAATAAATTTATTGTAATACTATATATTTGGATAGTTTTTTCGAAATATACTTTTACAAAATTAAATTTGTTTGAATTATATTTCTCAAAAGTAATTTTAAATGTGTAATTACTCAAAAGGACATAACTTTACAAGTTAAACCTTATAATATTAGTTAAATTCTTAAATAGTATAATTATTTTATTAAATAAAAAAAATTAAGTTACACAAAAGTTTAAATATTGATTGACAATCAAATTAACACGGATGGAAATTTAGTTTGAACAAAAAACTGGGGTGTCAGGTATTTTAAATTTTAATTAATATATTAAATATAATATTTTATTATATTAAAATTTTAAGTTGGAAAATTTGTAAATTAAATTAACACAAAAATTGCAAACATAATGACATAATGACATAGTGATAGAGAATTAGAATGAGAAACTACACATGTATAAGACAGATAGAACTACCAATGTATATCTCGGTTTAATTTAATATTTTGAGAACTACCAATAGTATAATTATTTTATTAAATAAAAAAAATTAAGTTACACAAAAGTTTAAATATTGATTGACAATCAAATTAACACGGATGGAAATTTAGTTTGAACAAAAAACTGGGGTGTCAGGTATTTTAAATTTTAATTAATATATTAAATATAATATTTTATTATATTAAAATTTTAAGTTGGAAAATTTGTAAATTAAATTAACACAAAAATTGCAAACATAATGACATAATGACATAGTGATAGAGAATTAGAATGAGAAACTACACATGTATAAGACAGATAGAACTACCAATGTATATCTCGGTTTAATTTAATATTTTGAGAAGTAATAATCTGAACGTCAATTTCTTAGAGCTTTAACAATTTGTTTCACAATTGTTCAATTTAAACAAGATGATATTTTAAAAATTAAGATGTTTATTTTAAAAAATATAATTTATTTCAAACACTAATTTTTTTTTGGAGATAAAACACTAGACTTTTATATAATTAAAACAATTGCATAAACTTTTTTTATGATAAATACTAAAACTATAATGAAAAATAATAATATATAAATGATTAAAAATCACTTAATTATTTCTTTTAAAAATCACTTAAATACAACATATTCTTTTAACATAACAATGATATAGTGTTAAATAAAATATAATTAGTTTCACTCAAATATTATTTATCAATTTAATTTGATTAAATTTAGTTTGAAGAAAAACACTAAAAAATAAAATCAATTTAATTGTTTTTAATTACAGTTTTGAGTCTATCAAATTGTTGATTCGGTTTTATATCTTAGACAAAAATCAAAACACGTAATTAAAATTTTTAATTGAAAGATACAGTGCATTTTTTTATTAAATTTTAATTTATAATTTTTCTTGTATAGGTTATAATAAAAATTGTTGGGGTTGTGGCCACACCTAGCCCCAACAAATATCGCCTTTTGTAGATCTCATTATATTAGTGAGATGGTAGCTAGATCTTCATAGGTGTATTATCCAACCATATAAAAAGATTTATTGATGTTGACAAAAAAATAATCACGTGTTCTAAAAAAAAGCTTATTTCTTCGCTCTTTTTAATATTAAAGTCGTTATTTAATTGAACTTGCATCGAATTATTATCAAATATGACTTGAAAGTAGTTGTTGACATAAGCATTATACCTCCATCAACATCTACAACCAATTCTTATAAAAATTGCCACTCTAATTCATTCTAACCATTAGTAAGTTAAAGTAGTATCAATTGATCACGAAGGAAATATTACATTAGTGTTTTTAACTTCAATTTTATAATTGCAATTATATATATATATATATGTTTGTGTGTACAGTGCTCTATATAGACGTCTCGTCTCCATTGTCATATATTCTCTATCTATCACATAGAGTAGTTTCTTTCTTGGTCTTAATCCTCAAACTATTTCAATTTACTTTTATATTTTTCAGTTTATTACTCTTTTTCTCATTTTTAATAATTTTTTTAAAAAAATAAAATAAAAAACAAATGTTAATGAATCATTGAACAAATGAAGTAAATACCTTCAATCTGCCTCTTCAATTTTTCTTCATCTTGTCTCAATGCCTCCTGTATCATAAAAACGCCACAATTTTCTTCTTCAATCGTAGCACAACACAAAAATATAGGACAAAACAACACCACAAATGATGAAACACATAGAGCAAACAGGCAAAAAAAGAGTTGTTGATGGACAAATTCAATTTACTCTCTCGATCATAAAATATAAATTAAAAAATTTGATACATTCAAATTAAATTATAGATAAAAACTTCAACTTTTATGAACGAAGTAGTATTTGCATAGATCCAGCAATCTAAGTCAAGTCTTTTTTTTCAAAATAAATACTCCTTTTTTATTTTACAATGGATATCATTTTTATTCATTTGTACATATTAAGAAATGAGTATATATACTACAGAGAGAGAATAATAAATTTCCCAAATTATCTTAAAAATTAGTATATTTTGCGCTATCATAATTACAAAATGAAATATAATATTTAAAAAATAATGTACATAGTATTAATTAGAAGATACAATTAAACGGAAAAAAAAAAATAATTTAACATTAAAAGTTAAAAAAGACATTTATTTTGAAACTTTTATTTATAGAAGGAGCATTGAAAATTGTACTCTATCAAGGAAGAATGAGCACACATTTTCAACCATTCGTTTATCCTCATCCTCAAATGCAAATGTAGAAAGAACCTTAACAAAATCCAAAGGTAAAGCATGCTAAACTCATATAAAAAACAGTAAAGTGAATATCCTCACAAGTTTAGGGAATACATAAGAAACATATATACAAATTGACAAAATTCTAAAACGTGTTAACAAAAAAAAAGATAAAATTATGCAGCAGGTTCAATACAACTTATTCTTCACTAAAGTATTCCTTTGAGTTTCATTCAGCATGCTAAATTGTCAACTTGTTTCTCAGCAAAGTTTGCACATATCCCCAATAGCCCATACTATTTTTCCGACAGAACAGTTCTTTCACAGATACTATGCGAGTGCAACCCACCCTTCACCCTTCTATATATAATAATAAGAAAGGGGAGCCATATATTGCCTAAAAACCTGTACATACTAACTACTGTGTTCCTACCAGCCACACATAGTAACAAAATAAGCTCCCTTGTCAAGAGAAAAATAAAAGACAAGAGGAACAAATCAAGCCAAGTGCATCATATAATTAAGGGCCTGATTGCAAATTTGTTTCACAATGCTGCACATCTTTTTCTGCATCATGACAACTAGTAGATAATTATGGATGAGGAAGAAGCCTTCATCCATCATCATATAGAAACAACTCACACTTCCATTTAAGATTGCTCCAGAAGTACTTGAGCACTTAATGTATTTGAACAGATGCAGGGTTGTCCTTACGACATTTGACGTGACTTTTCAACCCAAAAAACCATTATCAGTAGGAGTGATTCTCTTGCAGTTATCTTTCAACTTAGTACTGTCTCTGAATTCACAAGACCACCACTGCCCCCGGCATTACTGTTAAATCCAACGACAGGAACAGAGCGCTGAGCAAAATCAAGCAATAACTTCCTTTGACGGTCATCAGTGTGAGGGAGACTTGCACGCAAGAGTTCAACAGGCATTTCCTTACTAATAGCATTAGCAGCATCTGGTCCAATGTCATCTACATTTGTTGTGCTTTGTATAAGCAGGGACTGCATGATACTATGGTATTTATTCATGCAATATTTAGTAAGAAGGCCAAAGAATTCATCAAACGAGGCCTGCCAAAATGACCGATTACCCATATTATAGTTGCAAGCTGCATGTGGATCGGTTAGAAGTTCGGCAGCCCTCTCGAGAACAGATACCAAAATAAGGGAAGCACCATCTCCAGCAGTGCTTCCAACAGGGCGTAGAGGAGGATGCTCTGCAGAACAAACAACTGCAGCAAGACAGGCACTAAGAGCACCGAGGTCCATACCTCGAATGCATTGGCAAACAACCTTGGCAAGGCTGCTTGTAGTCTCTGCAGCGGCTGGATCCGAGGGGAGACCACCAAATAAGAATCTTAAATGCCGAAAGACGGTCATGCATACTATCCGCATAAGCTCACTGCCAGGAAGAAGCAACTGAAGATACTTCGCGAGGAGCTTGCGTCCCTTGGGGAGAGATACAATCCGTAAGAAAACAAGGTCATCCTTAGCTGCAAGTCCAACCTTGTGCCCATTCTTTCCGAGTGGGTCAACCAGTTGAAGTGAAGTAGCTAATCCTTCTAACAGGACCTGCCTTCTTCGTCTTAATTGGGTTCCGCCATCTTGTGGCTGATTAGACTGTAGGAAACGATCAATATCATCTACATCAAGAAGAAGACAGAGACCGTCTTCAATTGTGACTCTGGCAGCAAATGTAGGCTCCCGTTCAAGTGGCTTCTCTGAAATCTTAAGCTCAGAGCTACCAGGGACAGAAGATTTTGGAGGATCGACCTCAAGAAGAGGGCGAGGCCGACGAATAGACGAAAATGAAACCCTCCCTAGAGTATCAACTTGAAGAAATGCATGTGGATCAGAATTAGAACGAGTTCGTGAAGGAAGTTCCTTTATTTGGGTTGGGCAGAACGGATGTTTTAACTTAGAGACAGAAGGTTTTTTCGCAAGACGGCCTTGGTGATAATAGTCATCTATGTATGGATCATTACTATGAGTCACAGCAAGCTGCATTCTAAGAATACTCTCAATTTCATCACTTGTCATATACTTAGACCGAAACTGTAATGAGCTGCTATCACTCTTCTGGCTACTGGCATCAGAACCCTGATGGGATAAACGGTGACTATGCTTACCTTTTTGACTTGATTTCGGCCTATGATCATACTTGCTATTGACTGATGAGCCAGAGGAGGAAAGATGGGGATTATATAAATGGGACTGGAAGCCTGACAAATAGCCTGCAGATTGCTGAACAGGATGATGCAATCTATGCTGCTGCTGTTGCAATTGAGCCATCAAGTGAGGAGAAACTGATCCATTATGAAGGTTTAGTTGTTGCTGCAACATATTACTAAGTAGGTTGGAACGTTCTCCTGGATATAACGCTGCTTGGTTGACCAATTGGTTCTGTATTCGTTGAGTAAGAGAGGAACCGGTAGAAAATTGACGCATGTTTCCACCAAAATGTGACCCAAGGTTTAAACCACTCAATTGTAGTGCAGAATTGGAGAAATGTGAACGGTTCTGAGACGATAGTGCCATCTGAGCTGCAGCTCCGGTGTGATAAGGAATGTTTAAGTGGCCTGTACTATGACTTGGAGAAGCTTGCGGAGATCGACCACCAGGTGGAGGATAAGAAGTGAATGAAGACTTCGGTAGCAATATCGGCTCACTAGAAAAACGAGTAAGCTCCTGTTGTTTGTCGGGATATGAAGATGTTCTGTACAAAGGTGATTCTTGTAACTGTGGAATGCCGGAATGAGGCTGAGATGACCATCGTTTGCCATCATAAGTTGTTTCAGTATCATAAATGTGCTGATCAAGCCAGTTATGAACTGGCTCACTAGAGCAATGTTGGAGGTGGTAGTTTTGATCTTGCCTTTGCTGCTCAGGATATGAAGATGTTCTGTACAAGGGCTTTGGATTCTGTAAATGGGCAAGAGAAGATTGGGGCTGTGATGACCATCTTTTTCCATCAATTGAGCCTTCACTATCATAAGCATTCTGATCAAACCAGTTATGTACTTCGTCTCTTTGTGGAAAATCAGATGCAGAGTCTGAATACAATACAAAAAAAAATATACAAATCAGTCAAATTGGAAAAAAAAAAAATTGTCTACTGTGAAACAGGGATGGGGGGTGGGGGGATAAAGCTGCTAAAACCCAGCAAGACGTAGCCCCTTTGAAAACAAGAGACACAAAAGAGTCATAAACTCCTCATCTTAAAATGTTCTGATATGGATTTCAAACAGACATGACCAGACCTGAAAAATCATTATACTAGAGATAACCCCTCAGATGAAATATCTAAAATAGCTTAAAACTAGTGCCTTTACTCAACCATTGTCCATTAAGTTTAAGACTACACGGCGCAAGAAAATACTGTATGGATTCAACACATTTAAGTTATCATCACTTTTATCAAACTCCTTTTCATGAATAGAGGAAGTTTTCTTCTTAAATCAAAAATTACAAACTCCTTTTCGTACAAAATTTTATAAATAAAAAATACATAACCTTCAGAGAGACCATTTTGACTGATACATTACAACTTCACTTATATATTTGTCATGTCGTTAAATTCAGGAGACATTTTTGACAGATAATCAATTTTGAGGACCAATTTGCTTAATCACTCGAAATGTTAAATAAGTAAACAAAAAAAATTGAAAAGCCTGGCATTATTTGGTTGGATAAAGGAAAAAGAAAATTGGTAGTTAAATACAGTTGCTTTACTCACTTTCTCTTGATCCCCGTTCTCCAATAACACCTGGGTTTCTTGGTCCGCTGACGACCTTGTTCAACTGAAATTAAATTTTAAATAAAAAAGAAGCTTAATATGCAGATCAATATGAGTAAAGCAGAAGTGATGACACTGTTTACAGAGACAAAAAGACGAGTATGATCAAAATCATAGCAGCAACAAAATGATTCACAAAAATTGCACATATAGGCAACCCAAATATCAAGATTATATCAAACAACTAACTTTTGTAGAGTCTGAACTAGCTAGTTGATGCCTATAACATTCAAATATGTTTGAAATGCCTAAGAAAGCAAGCTAATGAGATTAATCTTTTATTTACTAACTCTTCCAGTTCAACGATTTAATGAATGAGATAATAGCTAATTGTCAAAACTAATGGATTTACCAACCATAGGAATTAAGCTCCCAGGAATGGCAAAAGGGAAAAGGACAGAAAATATTTGATGAAGCAGTATATTAACAATCTCAGACAATGCAGTGTCAGAAATACCTTTTACCAATGCTCTTTTAAAACTAAAAGTCCCAAAATTTTAAAATCGTTATCAGAATATTTGTCATCATAGTTTTTCCATCTTCTCAGAATTACAAGCAGCATGACTGACCTTCTCGTTTAGGATATAGGATAGGGATGAGTTTGTTAGGATATGCAATGAGGAGGAATTAATTAAAATATATAGGATAAAGAAGAGTTAGTTGGGGAAGTTATTAATTGACAAGGTTGTTATAGGGTGCAATCATGTATAAATAGAAAGACATTTGTTTAGAGGGGAGAATATTCAGATTTGTATACTTGTGTGAATCGAGAAGTGGCTCTGTTGTAAAAGTGTTCTTCTATTCAATGAAATTTCTTGGTCCCTAATATCCTTGCTCCATACTAACTCCCAAAGAAACAGAGAAACAGCAATTTAAAAAGAGAGAACAATTTTGCACACAAAACATGTGAAGAAAACCGGCCAAAGGAAGAAAAACTACCTAACTGGTCATATTTAGGCAAAGATTTTAAAGTTGCATGATTGACAGGAATAACAAAGGGTTTGGGTTTAAGCTCAGAAGATGTACTGGCCTATCACTAATAATGCTTTTGTTTTCATTTGCCAAGTGTATCCAGGAAACAGAAAACAGGGACAAGAAAAATAAATCTGTAACAACATTCGACATTGTCAACCAACAGCAAACTTAGGCCTACATCCACAGGGAAAAATAAAGAGAATGACTGTGATCAACAAAGATTATCAAGCGGCCTCTTAATACAAGAAACATGAGATAATCTAAGGATGGTTACCCAAACAAAGTACTTTGGTGCTTATCAAATGGTATTAGAGATGGTTACCAAAGTCTCAGAAAGGGTTACATATGGTGAGGCTCGCCATAAAAAGGACAAGAGAAGCGTTATAGTGTTTAGCCACCAAAATATCAGCTCTCAAGGCGGTGCTATGATAGGGACTTCGGTTTAATGAGGTGTCTAAGTGCAACATCAAGTAGCATGGGATACTCACAGAAATTAAGTGGTTTGATTCTTCCCCCAGACAGCTAGCTTTAAAGGGAGGGTTTCCGAAGTGCTCGAGTGCTTACACGTTTTTATGACCCCTCAACTTTGTTGTCTGTGTAATCCCTCAACTTTTACCATGTCAGAGATTATAATACAAAAACAATTTTTGTATCTTAATCTATAAACTTAGGCTATTGGAATAGCTGGTTTATGGTGTGGCATCAAAGCCTCTGACCATGTGATCTAGAATTTAATCCATGCTAACACATTACTCATTCCTTCAATAAAGAGATGAATTTCAACACGGTAGATGAGTCGGTGCATAGTCCACACTCAACACTTCAAACCCAGAAAGCTCGTGTGAGTGAACGTGTTCATGATATATAATAAAAATCACTCACGAATTCAACAAATAGCTTAAATTTTTGGGATAGTTGGTTCATGACATGCCACAAAACTTCATGAAAGATTTTTGTTGAGTAACAGAGTGCAAAGCCCGTGAATATTTTTGTTGTGTAAAATATTTTGGTATTTTAAACTTAAAAAACCCTAACATTCACTTTCCTTCTCTATTCTGCTCAAACTCCAAAACTTCTCTTTTCTCGAAAACTTCCACTCTGTGTGAGAAGAATAAGAACTTCTCTCTTCTCTATTCTGTATACTTTCCAGCTGTTGTCGACCTCACTGCCACATCTATCTTTCTGCGTGACCCAGTATAAGGAACTTGTATTAAAAAAAAATCCCGTTTGGTGAGAATAGAACAGATGATGAGATGAGGCCACATTAAAGGTGTGTTTTTTAATTTTCCCCTCTGTTATTGTAAGAATAGAAACAGTCGCCTCGTTTTTGGTGTTTTCCCCCTCTGTCCAGCCATAGCTTCATCTCAAGGTCCACAAAGTAACATCACACTGAATAATGCATCGTAGAGACATAAACTTCTTTGTTTCCATGATTTTTGGTGGTATTTACATGTATATCGTGCTTAAGAGTTGTATCTTTCCTTTGCTAATTATAATATTTCATGAGTTGAGTTATTTGTTTAATTTTATATTAGCCTAATTATGAATATTTATAGTATTGATCATATACTCTCTCTGTCTCAAAATGAGTGACTCATTTGCATAACAAATTGTACCAAAATGAACGACTCTTTCAATTTTCTATGCCATATTAATTACTTTTTTCCAATTGTTCACTCTAATTAATACTACTTAAATCACTCCTAAATGAATATATTTCAATTGCCATTTATCGTCACGATGGATTAGTAAGGGTAATTTAGTAAGGGTGTGTTTGGTTGGGAGGTTTGGAGGGGAGGGGATATTTTAAATTATGTGTTTGGTTCATTTTTCAGAAGGGGGTGGGGGTGGGGGTGGGGTGAGGTGAGCCACATCCCTCCTAGACCTCATTTTGCTCTGCCACCAAACTGTAGTGTTGTCGAATTGCGGCCATGGCGGAAATTGAGCTTACCACCATACAAAGCTCATGGTGTGGCAGATTTTGTATGGCGGCCGCTACGAAGGAAACAGCCATGGCAGAAAAGGCGGGTTTTTTCATATGAAACAGAAAAAATGTAAGTAGGGCTATTTTACCAATTTACTTCGTCTATATATGCGCTTCTTCTCTCTGCTCTCTACCAAGTTCTCTTTCTCTCTGTCGCAACTGCGAGCACCACCACCCCCCAACTGCATGCGCGACTGCAAGCACCACCACCACCAACTGCTTGCGCAACTGCAAGCACCACCACCATCAACTGTGAAGACCACTGACAACTGTGAAGACCATGTTGTGACCACCACCCAGCAGCTATCTCTTCTCTTCTGAGGTGCACACAAAGTTCTCTCTTCTCTCTGTTTATATTTTTCTTATTCTGATAAGTAATTTGTTTCTTTTTTTTCTTTTTTACTTCTATTTTTTTCATCATTTCCTAATCTATTTTTTCTTCTGTATTTCATTATTTTTTTGCTCTGCTTAAGCTTCTTTTTCTGTTTTTGAAATTATCATAAATCTGTTTTTAATTGTTTATTAATTTAATTTAATTTAGTTTTTAATTGGTGTTTTATTTATTTCAGCACATATATGTTTTTTAATGTGTCTGCCATGCTTCTGCCATTATCCCTTCCGCGCCATATGTTTATGGTGGATTTTCGGCTCGCCACCATAAACCGCCATTGACAACATCGAATTGGAGGGGTTTTGAGGGGAGGGGGCTAAAATAACTATAAACCATTTAAAATTTCTCACCTCCTCTTGAAACCAAACACATTTAAATATCCCTCCCCCCTTCCCCTCCCTTCAATTGAACCAAACACACCCTAAAAGTGTTATTCTCTGTCTTTCATTTATACATTTTTCTTAATATGTGTGAAATGGTGAAATGGGTCACTCATTATGCGACGGAGAGTAATTAGTCCAAAAATTGTTCAAATATAGGCCAACCCGCCACGTGCTATCCCAATTTTGGGGCCGACCGCTCCACATCACTTTCCTATTTTAGTAACCCTTTAATGCTTCCATTATGCATGGTTCTGTCGAATATTAACAAAACCTGAACATGGTCTTAGATTCTATAATACTATCAATGTCAGCAACCATACTACTGACTAGTATCAATTGGGAATTGGAAAATCAGCTCATCTAGAGGACCCTTGATATGATAAGATATGTTTAAGGAGGAGCACATGATATAAAATGTGCTTCACCTTAGTAAAAGAAAATAACCTAGAAACAGCCCTTTTCACAAGTCAAGCTTAGGATCTTCAAGTATCTGGCATAATAGCATGGCCAACAAGCATAGAAACCCTAACCAAGATAGCAAAAGCATACAACAAGCGAGGAAAACCATACTCAAGCATAGGATGAAGCTTCTTACTTTATACCTTAAACTAACTTAAATGCATGATCCTCTTTCATAGTTACCAAATATGGATCAAACACCTGGCTTGTTTTAACTTTTCCTCGGGGGAATATTTTGAAATTTTAATGGAGACAGATGAAATTGAAATCATGAAAAAACAGTGCAGGGATAATTAATTACTGTTGAACATTCGTTTTTTACTCTATCCAATTCATGACTAAACTCATATTTGAAACATTAAATCAATCATATTACAAGAACACTTTTTTATAAAAATACATAATTAAAATATATATTTTTCTCATTTTTGCATGAAGTATGCAAATTATAAAATTATCATGATCACGTGATTACAGCACTTAGTCACTTATCTAATAAAAATCTCTAGAATCCAGAAAAGTGTGATAACCGTATTTAACATCCTTACCTTCCAAAAGGTGGTTGTAAGGTCATCAATATCAGAAAGAGATCTTACATCCTCATCCTGCAAAATGAGATTGAAGGTTAGTTGATACAGAATTCAAGAATCATATATGTGAAACGCTAATGACTGGTTAAAGTAAAACATCCATTTGATTTTCCAGGGAGAGTGAGAAAGGAAGGGAGGAGAGATGTTGCTAAATTAGAACGGTAAGCTCAACATGATTATTATATTTCAAAAACATTCTAATCATATGAACTTTGAAAGAAAAAGAAAAAAATAAGACATGAGATTGAAAATTAACCTGTTCTCTATTGAGAAAGAACTCCTCCTCGTTAGATTCAACAGTAGGCAAATAGGCATCGTCTTCTAACCCTCCCAACTCAACTTCCTGGACTGCATCTTTACCAAAGAATGCATATTGTGATGCATCAAAAACAGTACCCCCTGCATAACAAAAACTTCATCAAATACATTTTACCAATTTCATAGTGCTACTTAACATGAAAAGTAAATGTAACAGTGTTGCACTTGCATATAGCAGAGAATTCCCATGTGACCATAATTCCACCAAACCAAAACAAAGGCTACATAAGCGCAGAGAATTCCCATGTGACCATAATTCCCACCAAACCAAAACAAAAGCAACATAAGCACACCACCAAGTATTAAAAATATATTTACCTGTTTCAAAGTGTATGAACAATAACTTTCAATTTGAAAAGCAAGACTAGACCATTGGAAGTACAAACACCGCGTCTTTTACTCAGGAAATTTAGAAGATATTATTGCAAATAATATTATATAAAAAAGCATTGATAAAGGGAGAAAATACTACTAAGCAGTATTTTGATCAGTTTTGTGGCCAAATGAAACTGTCCCGAAACATAAATAACAGTAACAAGCTCATTACAAACAAATTAAAGATATAGCAATTATTCAATCATAAAACACAACTATCATCAACTAAAGCAGCCAATCATAGCATAAATACAAAGATTCCAACAACAATAATTCACACATAAATAAGTTTTCCTTTAGCTATCTTATTCTATAAAAAAAAAAAAAGTTCTTCTTACGCTACTATAAAATCCATACAATAACTTATACATTAAACTTAATTATGTGAATTCAATATAACAAACAAATAAACAACTCGAAATGCAAAAAATAACTAACAATAAAGCACTAAATCATGCAACAATTTACCTAAAAACTCAAATTAAATTACTGGCTAAAAAAACCAGATCTATACGAACAAACTGAATCAAAGAACACAAAAACAAATACCCATTAAACACAAAGGAATTGATTCCAGGAATATGAAGCAAACCTGTGGGAATTACATCCCCCAATTGCCTAAGATCCCGAGTGTTAGAACCTCCATCAATATCACCCCCACCACCAAATCCATCCATATCAACCATAAAAACGCTAAAGGATCAGAGATTCGAAGCGAAAAAAGAACCAATGTTAGAAATAATGAATCTTGAAAGAGTTTAAGATTTTTTCTGAATGTTTAAGCAAAAACGGTTAATCGAATGAGAGGAATGAGGAAGAGAAGATCTGTGCTGGGAATTTAGCACATATAAGATGGGTTCGATTTGGATCAGAGAGAGAAAGAGGAACCCTAGAAAGCAGATATAGGTCGAATAGAATTACAGAAAGAATTTGTTCTGTTGTTTTGAAAAATAAATAATATAAAACAAAATGAGACATTTTCGCATGGAAATAACATGGAGTGGTGGTGTAAAGTAAAAGGAACAAATTTGAAGATATTTTTTTTTGGTCGAATTAGTAAAATTTATTTCGTAAAATCTATTTCGCTCAAATGCAAATTTATTCTCTTATTTTTGTCATTTTTATAAAAAAAATTTGTCTTATCATTGTTACAAATTTTAGATCATGTTAGCTATGTAAAAAAATTTATAGAGACATATAATGTTGATTAATGAAAATATATTATAAAAATTTAATTTTTTTCTATTTTGATTGTGTAATTTTTTTTTATATATCCAATTAAAATATTTTAAAAAAATATTTATAGAAATACTTTGACAATTAATCGAAAAAAGTGAAAGTCGTAAATACATGTGTAAAAATATTTTATATGTATCAAAATTAAATTCTTCGTGAAAATATGTTAGAATATAGTTTTAATGTATCCATTTTATTAATTTACAATTTCAATTTTTCTATTTATTTATGTCAATTTTGGTCTCCACTTTCAAAATTATTGAAACTTAATTCTATTTTTAATTTGAATTTTAATTTAGTGATATGACAATCATTTAATTTTTTAATTTATGTGTGTACGATGAAATAAAAATTATTGTAACATGAATTTTAAATTAAATAATATCACTTTAATAATTTTTAAAAATAAATGAATTTTTAAACATACTTTTTATTTGAAAAATTCTAAAAATTGAATAAACACTCTAGAGTCTAAAGGAAATTATATAAACGCTGCTTTGATTGACTTGGAAAGTTTTCATATTTTACTATTTTCGGATGTTTTTAATTGTTATTGCAGATTGATATTGATTAGTTTTTTTTTACTCAATCGATCTTAATAATTTGATTAAGCTACTATTGTCTGCTTCATTCATTATTTTTTTGTTGTTGATATTTTTAGGCTTTAAATTGTGACCAAATAGTTTTTGAATTATTTGTTCATGGTCCCTACTACTACTTAATGTGGGCTCCGCCACTAGTTGGGAACTTATTTTATTTAAACGCCACATTAGCTTATTTTTTTCGAGAGATCACCAATTTGTTTTATTTTTTTAGGCAAATCATTGTTCCACTCGTGATATTATTTCCGGAATTTTTTTTATATAATAAAAAAAAATTAAATATTAAAAAGTATGCTATTTTTTTTTTTTTACTTTTAAGAGATTGAATGTCCAGAATGTGACAATATAAATAAAAAGGATTGGAGATAGCAATTGAAACATGGGGATGCGATCTTCTAGGCACATATTTATTTTGATTTTTATGTATTTTGATAAAATAACTAATAAATAATTAAAAATATTAATAATTAATAATAATATAAAAATGAATTAAATCAGTAAAAAAGATATTCAAATTATAAAAGATAGAATAGAATTGTCGATAATATTTAAATAATATTTTAATAAATTCTTCTTATTTTGCAGTATATTTATTTATTTATTAATTATTTACTATTAATTGTGATATTGTAAATAATATAGCAGTTTTTTCTATTTTGCGGTCAATTCCCTCATATTTTACGACCAACTTTATTTATTAAAATAAAAATTAGCATATATATAGTTGCTTAAATATTGTAGCATGTCCACATTATTTTCTTTTGCTATGATATACTTAAATTTTGTTTATTTTCATAGAGTAAAAAAAAAATACATTGACTTACCTTAGAAATAAAATAGACGTTGTGAATAAAATACACAACATATACGGAGAATATCGGCTACTCAATGATAACCAAAAATATTATCTAATGTTATCGATAATTCTATTCAATTTATGTAATTTTGTGTATTTTTTACTAATTTTAATCAATTTTATATTATTATTGATTAATATTTTAATTATTTATTTATTATTTTTGTATTGAGATTGAATACATTTGGACAATATTTTAACAATTCATTTTTATTTTCTAGATTATTCACTTGTTAATTATTTACTATTGTTTGTGACATTGCATATAAATTAACAACTATCTCCTATTTTGCAGTTAATTATTTTTTATTTTGCAGCCAAATTTATCTATTAAAATGTAAATTAGAATATATACAATTGTGATCATATTCAAACAAAAAAAGAAAATTACTTATATTAGAAATAAAATAGAAGTTACGGGTGAAATGCACAATATATACTATATCGATTATCCAATCATAACCTAAAATATTTTTCTAATGTTATCGATAACTCTACTAAATCGATATGATTTTTAGTATCTTTTTATTAATTTTAAATAATTTTATATTATTAATAATGATTAATTTTATTGTTTTATTATTATTTTATCAATAAATACAAAATATATGAATATATATATATATATATATATATATATATATATAGGCGCGTAGAAAATCGTATTTTTAGGATGTGATCAATTATATTTTTTTTATTTTACATGACCGCATTCTAGATATGCGATCTAAAAAATAAAATATTTTAGTATTTTTGTAAGTGGCATCTTTAAAAAAATTATAAAAAGATATGAAAAAAATAAATCTTCATTTTGGAGCTTTTTCAAAATATAGTTTTCGGAACTCGTACCATGTAGAGGTGCTAAAAAAATAACATTTTTAACTTTAAGTTTTTTAACAAAAATTTATTTTTATTTTTTAATAATTTGATTAGTAGGTTAAGGATAAAACATTAAAAATTATAACATGAAAATAAAGAAATAAGAGAAAAGAAGAACACCAATAATTTTTATATTAGTTTTCAACAACTATTGTTATACATAGTTATCTATTCGAAAATAATTTTGCCTAAATAGTGTCAATGGTTTAATCTACTATAAAGTCACAATATTATTCAAGTTGTGTTTGCATGTATTGAGTGATCTTAAAGCATCATAAAGATAAATATAATTTTCTTGTCTCTTCAAACATTTCAGTATTGTTCACCTCTTCAAACAATGAGTATTGTTTATTTGTCTCTATAAACATTGAGTATTATAAAGTCTCTCTTGATTGCCAGAAGTTTAGTCTTTATATCCCCTAAAATTTCGATATTACCTATTAATTTAGAGTTGAGTATTATTCACCTATTCAAGCACGCCTGATATTATTTTCTTGCATCTTTTATAAATAAAAGTTGTTAAGTCTCTGCATGAAAAACTTCCCTTTCAAATTGATAGCAATTAGGTAAATTTGTATGCTTTATTTTTTTAACTATATTTATTTATGCTTTCATTATTTCACAATATACTAAAATAGTTGTTTGTTTCTATTTTTATTTATATTAATTTCATCTTTTATTTATTTCATACAATAAAAAAAACATTAATTTGCCTCTTTATTCCTATTTTTTCTTGAGTACAATTACAATATATTTATTTGCATATCTCAACCACGTTATGAGACATTTAAATATCCTTTGAAAGTGCAAATTGTTTTTCTGTGTGTTTCCACTGGTATATAATATTTCCTAATTAATTTAAAAAATATAGTGTGAAGTTGATCCCTTATTGTTATTTTCTCCTCTAATTTTTATTATCTCTATTTTATGTGTCCGCCTTTGTTATATTTGTTATATTTCTCAAAAGTATTTTTATCGGGAAATTTTCACAATACAGATGCAGAGTTTCGTAATATCATTTTTTCTTCTTTAGGGTTAAATAGTACAATGATTTGACAATTGAAAATTTCGTTCACCAATAGTTGATTTTGATTTCTTTGTGTGTTACTTTCTATTTGTTGCAATATGTAATTTGTGCGTTGATGTAGAAGAATGATATTTTTTCTAAATTGATTGTAGTTTTGTAATTTTAATCACGATGTATCAACTTTAAATTTGATTAATGATTATGTCTTTTAAATTTTTATTTATTTAAAATATTCATTTAAAAAATATAATTTCATGCGCGTCGCATAAGTCAAATATCTAGTTGAGTATTATAAGGCCTCTCTAAGCCACTAGGGGTACATTTTTGAATTTCCTCAAGACTCGACTTCACTCATTTCTTAAGTTAAGTATTATCCGTCCCTCCAAGCATCAAAACTCAACAAGTTTTCTAAGCATTTTAGTTTCACTCACCTTGCCAAATCACACAACACCTCGCCAAATCACACAAGTATTCTCTAAGTTTCTCTAAGCATCAAGACTAAACTGATATCCTCAGCAATTGAACTTCACTCACGGTGTCAGCGAATACAAGTATTCTCTAAATCTTTTCATACATCATATGTGTATTGTTTAAATTGGCCTCACCAAACTCTGCAACATGTATTCTTTACTAGTCTCTCTATGGTATCCAAACTTGATCTTCGCAACAATCTGGCAACTGCCTTGTTATATGAGAGTATTATAGTAGCATCAAACATCCCTTTTTTACAATTTATGTTTTTTGAATATATTATATTCAGATGAACTTCATCATTTTCTTCTCTCTTTATCTTGGATTATTCAAGCCACTTTTCACCTTTTCTCTCTTTATGGACATTCATTTAGAATTGTCTTGTGAGGACACATGTCTATATCATATTGTGGTGCATATGTTAATCTGGCCAATAGTACTTTTATGCATGGACATAATAAAAAGTGTTGAGTGACACTTTTTGTAGAGTTCCAATGCCTATTCTTAGTTGTAGTTGTAAAGTCGGATCATTTAGCATTATCAAGATTTTGTCAAAGCTAAGAGAAAACACACACTAGTCTTTGAGAAAAGGTTTTGCTTTTAAAACTTTTTGGAAGAAACTTGTGGATTGTGTGTGATAGTGAAAGTTGAAATAGTTGTGATGAAAAATATTTCATTAAATTAGATTTCATTAGTAGTAAAGGAAAACGTAAAATAGAGATTAAAACCATCGATGTTTGAATGCTTACAATCCACTTTTCATCTTTGAAAAAATCCAACTCATGGATACCAAAGAATACCAACTTATGCTCGACAAAAATGCTCAACACTTTTTTCTTAAAGTCTTGTCATTATGTAAAACCAAGCATGATAGACATAGTTAACCATGAAGTATTAATGCACAAGAGACAACAAAACCATATGATCCAATAAACTATTCATCGAAGGCACAAATGCATTTTCTGAATTGATGGATCCGATAAAGTTTATCATATGGGTTTTGAAAAATCATTTGATAGTCATATTTTAAGAAAATTACTTTTATACAAAAGAAAAATAAATACAATAATATTAGTGATTGGAGCTTGACTTGCTTCTAGCTATATTACTAGAAACATGACATGCTGAAACATTCCCTCATATTGCATGAGTTTGTATTCAATTTGCAGAGATAGATTTGGTATTCAACTAACAAAGATAAATTTGAACTTTCATTGATTTTAGAATGTGATCCAGTTCTACTATTGCGGTTCATCTCTTTGAGTTTCTTAACTTCTCAATAAAGATAATTAAATCTAATACTCTAAGTTACTAAGCATCATTGAAGAAGTGACAAGACACACACAAAAGGAAAAACAAATCAGTATCTTGAAAATGTTTTGAAACAAAATGGTTGTTGTGATGAGATTAATTTGACATTATTAAATCATATATTTTTCTCAAACTTTTATTATTTTGAATAATTTTAATTTATTTCTTCACAATAAGGTGTTCATCAAAGAGATCAGACTCTAACATCAATTGAAGATAATAGAAAATACAAGAAATCGAGAGTTTGAATTATTTTGACCATTTTAAACCTTTTTAACTTTAAGTTCTATATATTAAGCTTGTCTATATTTTATAAATCACTTATTTAGAAGGTTGAGGATAACACAAAAAGAACTAGAACATGAAAATAAATAGACGAGGGAAGAGAAAAATACACAATAATTTTTATACTAGTTCACAATAATTGTTGCTACTGTTGAGACAAAATCTCTCAAATGATTTTAATGATAACAAAATTACTTAAGATATTATGATTGTGGTTAATAACTAATATGTACTTTTGAGTGAATTCATATAAGAAAACAAGTTATTAATCATTAAGGCAAAAAGGAGAAAAATCTGATACAAATCTGGAGGATTGAAATTCTTGAGGATGACCTTGTGAAGAGGATGAAGCTTCAAATCTGCATAATATTTGTCCTCTCCAGAACAAATGTTTTTATTCATTAAAGAAATGCACAACAGTATCAAAGAACGAATAAATAAAACATTTGAAATAAAGAAGTTAAAATGCCAAATAAATAGGTACGAGAATGGCCAGATCAGACAAGAGGATGAAAATGCTAGACTGGAGGACGGTTGTGTAAAGTTGAAAGCAACCCATCTAACATGTGCAAAGGCTAAAATCAGACGATTTATTGTCCTTGCATGAATGAATACATGAATAAGTCAATTCACAGAAAGGCAACAAGAAACAAGCCAAAAATAGAAGCCTTCACATGTTATGATAAAAGCATATATGAACCTCGTATAAAAGGATGGCAGTCCTATGTAAGAGGTGACTCTCTATTGTCAACATCACTCTCAAAAGTTGAAATCAACCTAGTCCTTCAAGTTTCTGAAAAGGTTGTAGCTCACATAGTCAAAGAAACAGCCTTACATGCTTTGAAGAATGAGAAAAGAAAAGGACATCTCAAGATCAAGTTCCAAGGAAGTTGATCTTCCTGCTCGAGGATGGCCTCAGCCAGTCCAAGGACAGCTGGATGACAGTCTTGTAAATATGATGAAAGACCTTGGATCTTTTGTAATGAACTCCAACGGTCATGAAGAGCTTGGCACATGAAAGGAACATCATAAGACTTCTATAAAAGGCAGCAAGCTCTTCATCATCATACACACAACACAATCGCATAAAAAGATCAAGTATCTTAAGCTATCAAGAGCAATATCCATCCTCTCTTCATACTTTCTATGAATCTTATATTAGATATTTGAAATATCCTTTGAGAAAGTATTTAAGAAAAGAGAAACAATCTTATTCATAATCACTCTGTAATTTCCAAGTAAGTTACACTTGGAAATAGTTGAAATTTGATTGTAAGCTTGGTGAAGCTAAAGAATACACAAAGTGTAATCATCCTCTGTGAGAGGTTGATCAATTTTGAACATTAGTGAAATCTCACAAGTGTGTGAGGACTGGACGTAGCCCTCATTGGGTGAACCAGTATAAAAATTGTGTGTGTCATTCTTTACTCTTTCTTTTCATCAGTTCAAATCTAGAAGTTTAAATAACCATCCTCGAGTTTGCATTCTCTCTGAGAGGATAGTTTTTAAACAAGAGAAAATTATTTTTAAACAGCAAAATCCCTATTCAACTCCCCTTCTAGTGATATTTAGCTACATCGACTACAACTAGTACTCCTCGGAAAAAAAAAATTATCTTAATAGAGTTGATGACTTAATCCACTAAATAGTAACAATATTATGTGTTCTTATACTCTCTACAAACTCATTTTTTTCTTGACTCTCTAAACATTGGATATTGTTCATCTCTATAACTATTGATCAGTATTGTAAAGCCTCTCCAAACTACTGGAAGTATAGTCTTTGAATTCTCCTTAGAATTTGACATCACTCGCCTCTCGAGTTAAGTGTTATCCATCTGTCTAAACATTGAGTATTGTGTTCTTGCCCCTAAATGCATGAAGTATTTATTATAAGGGCTCTTCATACCACACAAGAAGTACAATCTTTTGATTTCCTCAAAAATTGGCTTCACTTGCCTTTTAAGTTTACTATTGTCCATCTCATTAGGCATCAACAACATATTGGTATTCTTAGCAATTCGACTTGACTTGCCTTACCAAAGAATACGAGTATTCTCTAAGTCTATCCAAACATCAACATTAAACTCGTCTTCTCAGCAATTCGACTTCACTCGTCATGTCAAAGAACACGAGTATTTTATAAGTCTCTCTAGACAAAAGAAGTGTATTGTTTAATCTAGTCTCCCTAAACTTTGTAACATGTATTATTTTACTAGACTCACCAAACTTGATTTTCCCAACAATTGTCTTAGTGAGGTATACGAGTATTTTAGTCTATCTAGATATCTATTTTTTACATCATCAAGGGTTGTTGTCATTGTTGGATTGTTTTCAAGTGTTGAGTTTGTATCATTAAAATACAAATATTGGTTTATAACTCTGTTAAAAGGATATGCAAAAAAATAAAATCATATATTGAACTAAGTTATAAGTCTCATTAAAAAGGATTTAAACAATAAGATCCCAGTCGATTTACAGTAAAAAAAATAACTTTTAATTGGACAATATTTTACAACCTATTTCTTTTTTCAAGATTTTTTATAAATATTATTTAAATTAACTTCGTCTTTTTTCTTTTGTCTTTATGATGTTAGATTCAGATTTTTTACCAATATATCCTCTCTTTTTTTTTTAAACCAAAATACCCCACTCTCAGTTTTATATACTAAATTGTCCAACTTTTTGAGTCCAATAGGAGGTCGCTAGCCCAGTGTGCAACCAATTGAAGGTCAAAAAAATTTCACCCAATTGGAGGTCGCTGGTCGGGGATGCGACCTCCCAAAAGTGTTTTTAATTTTTTTTTTTTGCTCTTTTAGTTGGTGTTTAATTGGTAATATATTAATAAATAATTAAATTAGTAAATAATTATATTAAATAATACGTTAATAAATAATAATAATAATAATACATTAATAATTAATTATTATTATTTTTATTATTATTAAAAATGATTATAATTAAAAATGATTATAATTAAAAATAATTATAATTAAAATAATAAATTATATTATAAATTTCAAAGAAAATACATTAAAAAAATACTTCCGAAAAGTTATATTAAATTATATCACAACACTGTGAACCATCACAATACTATGAACTATCACAATACTATGAACCATACTCTACCCAATTAGAACAAACTCATATGGAAACTTATCAACTCCAACATCTATCTACTTCAACAAGTCCACAATGTGGTCTTCCCCTAAGTGATTCTAGTGAAGAGGATTAAACATACTTTGATGAATCATTTGGTAATTTGACCATGACATTGATGTTGACGAAGATATGAAAGCAGAAGATCAACATATCCTACCTGACTTTAATCCACCATCTCACCTGAAGAGCATCAATTTAGATACTCAAGATCGTTCAAGTGAATTTCATCACTTGTTCATTAACGAAGTTCCAGCAGTAGATGAAACTCTTGAAGTTGGAATGAAGTTTCAAAATAAAGATGAATGCGTATATTCAATCAAACGTTACCATCTAAAACAATCATGAATTTTGTGGTACAAAAATCAGATTTAGAAAGATATAATATAATTTACTATTTTAATTTTAATTATTTATAATTATAATTATTTATAATAATAATAACAATAATAATTAATTATTATTATTATTTATTAATGTATTATGATTAATTATTAATATATTATATAATATAATTATTTATTAATTTAATTATTTATTAATATATTACCAATTAAACACCAATTAAAACGAGCAAAAAAAAACAATAAAAAACCCTTTTAGGAGATCACACTCCAGACCAACGACATTCTATTGAGCCTAAAAAGTAGGACAATTTAGTATAAAAATATGGAAGTAGGGTATTTTGATTAAATATATATATATATATATATATCCGTTAGATTCTCCTATTCATAATTTTTTTTCTTCCTTTTCTCTCTTCATGGATAATGATTTAAAATCGTTTCATGAGGACTCCCGTCTAAATGCTATTATGGAGTAAATATTAAATCTGACCAACAATTTGATGTGTAAATGTTCACCAACTTAAAGCATTCTATTTGGAGTTCTTTTAATAACACTTGTAAAAAGTGCAGTTGCGATACGTATCTATTGAAGATATAATTATTGTTGTTGTTGTTGCATATGTCATGTCACTTAAGTTATAGGACTTTGCCTCTTTAGCCCCTAAACATTCTAGTACTTTGATGCTTATGTCTCGGTAGTTTTAATTGTCAGAATTATTTTCTTTAAAACGTGTTTAGTAAATGTCCCAACACATTTATTTCAATCTAGATATAACTTTTTTTCTTTTTTCTTTTTATTAAATGTATTTGTCTTACTGTAAAAAAAGAAATATCAAGCATAAACTCATATCAGACAATAATTGCATTTGTATTCCTTATTTTGAATTATATTGCATTTGTGGAAATCAAAAAATAAAATAAAATAAATATTAAATTGCTTTTATCTTAATATTTTAGCCTCCAAATATATTAAGCACAAGGATAGCCTTACTTTCGCCATTGTGCAGGCAAGAACTCAACTTTAATTTGGGTTTTTATAGTACCCACAATAAATAAATAAAATCACACATAGAAAGAGCACTTTTACTATTTTAAAGTTCTTGTTCACACATAAATGATACACAAAATAAAAAAAATAAAATAAAATAAAGTAAAATATAATTATTTTGAATTCGGTATCTCGTGAAAAAAAAAAGTTTGTTTCAAATATACTATCTAAAGACCAATCATGCAAAATCACATAATTATTTTATATAATAATTTTTAATTAATTAATTTTTTAATTGATTTTACTTTACAAATACTGTTATCCAATCAAACTCAAACTTATAAGTATATAAGAATTTATTAAAAAAATAATATATATATATATATATATATATATATATATATATATATATATATATATATATATACTGTCTCAACTACTTAAAATTTTTGAATTCGTTTTTGATTGAGTATAAATTTTTATATAACATTTAACTATTATGTATAAAACATATTACTTTATTACTTAAATCTCTAAACGTATTTTAAGTTAAAATAAACAATACAAAAGCATAATATTTATTATTTAGTGATTGGTACTATTTGCTTACTCTTCTTTCATTATAACGATAAAACAAGAAGTGTGTACTAGTACAAGTGTTTTTATTTTTTATCATAAAAACAAACTATGAAAGAACTTCCAATTGGATTGACTCAGTCTTGTTAATTTTTAGTCATGACTCAATCATCGAACTAAAAACTACTAGTAATTATTTAAACAACTGAAATAAAATCCCACTTTGATATTCACATCGAAAATAAATAATATTGAAGCTTGAACAAAGTGAGTGAGATATCCCACTTTCCGACAAGTTTGATGCATATCCTAATCGGGATGCATAAATAAAGATACTACCATGATTAGGACACTTGGCTCGATTCAATAAGACGAATGAATATTTAATCATTAATGAGTGTCACTTTTTTTTTTGGGGAAAAACTTTCATGTTGGTAGGTGAATAGCATAACAAGAACAAAAAAGAAGAAAAAAAACTTTAGCATAGAGCTGCGGTTTTACTCGTAAATTGTAATTGACGGTCCACGTGAATTATTTATTTTATTTTTTAAAAAGAATAAACTTCATTTAAATACAAATAAAAAAATAAATTTATTATAAGTAGAAATATTTTTATTTAGATATTTATATAAAATTTAAATAAAAAAAACACATTAAGAATACATATAAAGATTTTATAAGCTAGTGAAAAATAATTAAACCAAAAACCTTAATTTTAACATTCAAACTAATTTTTTTTATATAGTTAATAATTAAGAATAATGCAAAATAATCTTTAATTCAATCTATTTTCGAAAGAAAAAAAAAACTGTTGGTGTTTTTTCTTATTGACTATATGCAATATTTAACATAATCAATCTAACACCATGTTGATAAGTTACATTGAGAGAGTAATAAATTTGGTGATAGCTTTCAATAGCTCTTTACATAAAGTACCTACCGACGAAATGAGTTATGTGTCTATGTGAATACCACACATAAATAAAAAAATAAATGACATCACAACAAATTGCTTACATGTAATCTGAGTTAAATTTTGTAGAAGTATTGTAGATGGAATCCTAAATATGATGCAAGGATTCGTCAAATATTGGATATTAAGGGAGAATTTCAATTTAGAGGTATGATCCATCAAGAGATAAAGTTATGCAAAAAAATCCGGCATACAAGCCAAAATACATTCCTACACCAATATGGAATCAATTAATACATCACGGAGCATCGGATAAAAAGTTTAAGAATTTATTTGTGGCAAACATCGCAAATCGTAATTCAAGCAAATGTAGCTCTATACGTATAGGTGCTTCTATATCTATGGGAGAGCATGTACATAGGATGATAATACACTTGATATTGCTTTGCTTGAACATTTACTTTTTAAATAACATGTTTGTTGAAACTTATCACATTGAGTATATAGAAAATTGTTGGAGGAAGCCACATGAGTCAAACCTACTATGGAAGAGATATTTGCTAAATGTTATATAAACAAGGATAAGTATTTGGTTGATAATAGAGTTGAGAAGGCCTATGTATGTAGTGTTTATTTTAATTTATCTAGAACTATTTAACAATACAATTTTAGAGTTGTTTGTTATTGAAATTACTAACAACATTCAAATTAAATATTTTGTAGGATGATTTTAGAAAAAGAAAAACAAAACTTTTGGAAGTATTTTTGTTTCAACATGAAGATGGAGAGGGATTGTCATGTGAAATCGAGAATATGTCGGATGATTTGTCTATTTAGAAGGAAGTAGTTCCTAAAGGTAAAAAAGGAAAATTATATGGTTTAGATTCTATTGGAACAAATGTCTCTTCAAAGTGTACTAGTGGTTCATTCTCAATTTTCTCAAAGGAAACAAACATAGAACAAGAGTTATTAAAGTGAAAATAAAAGGTAAAAGGGCAAGAACTTATTAATCAAGACCAAAAACACAAGTTGGAGCAACAACAAAAGAGAATTGAGTCAAATGAAAGCGTGCTTGTTGCTTTATTTGGAAAGTTGAATATGACATTGCCTTCAAACTTTGTTTATGGGACACCTATGCAAGATGAACCAAATGAAATTGGTGAAACCTCTAATGGAAACAATGATGATAATTTTAGATTTGATTGATAAATTTGATCTAGATCTATGAGAGTTTTTAAATGACTTTAGTATTATTTTCTTTTGATATATCCTTAAGAATACTTTGATGACTCTAGTTCGTGTATTGTATTTTCGAATGATGAAAGTATCACACTAATTTGTGTTATTTTGTTTACAAATTAAACTAATATTATATTAGTTTATTATATTTTGTGATAACATTGATCACTTATATGAACTTAGTTTGTATTATTTTGTTTTTGAACATTTGGTTACTATTTTTAAACGTGTGAAACAAATTTTAAAACAAAAATGATTATTTGAGTCGTGAAAAATATGTGTTAAACAAACTAAAAAAAAAAATCGTCTGAAAAACTTAGGAAAACTTTACCGAATTTTATCTGAAATGCGTCCAATTATTAACACGTATCATACAAATTTAGATTTTAAAGTTCATATGAAAGTCGTATGAAATCTGTTGGAAACATATTTGGGATGGAACTGGGTCAAACGTATTAATTTGCGACTCGGATTTTTTAGATGGCACCATGTTCGTCTGAATGTTTTTCGATATTGTTATTTAGTCTAAAATTCGTGTGAATGTTGTCCGATTTACGTCTCAAATACGTCTGTGATGCTGTCCGAAAATAACTATTTTATAGTAGTTTGTTATGTTATTTAATAAAATTATTATCTTTATTTTTTAAGTTTTGATTAATACCATTTATTTTAAATTATCTTTAATGTATTTACTTTCGTATAGTTTACTATATATTTTAAAATGTACTTTGTAATGTTTTATTATTAATATATTGATATATTCGTGCAATGCAACACAAGGCTATTATATCTAATGAAAAAGGGATATAATTTATTTTTTTGTTACATGAGAGAAAAAAGACAAAGAAACAATGACAACAAAGAAGAAAATAAAACCAGTCCTAAAAAAGGACACTCTTGAACATATTACATTGAACATTCTCACACACATCCCTTTAGAAAACTCTTAGTCTCGTGCCCTGCTTTCATAGTTCCAATAGACATATGTGTGTTTCAATTTTGCACATTTTCTCTTCATTCTTGTTTCCTATGAGTGTATAACTAAATCTCAGGTAAGTGTAGAGAATTTATGAGCTCTAAGACAATTTTTTAAAGATGTTGTAATTAAATTTAAAACATCTTTAAATTGTGAGTGTATATGAATTAAATCATGTAATTTTATTTTTAAAAATTTCTTATTTTATAAGAAAAACTATATCTACATTTAACTCTTTTTTTTAGGATTTTTTCCTTCCATATATCCCTTTTTTTTTCTTCAAAATACTCCATTTTGACAAAAAGTACCAAAATATTACATTTTTTGAGATTTTAGTATGTCATTCTCCCATGTGAAAAAAAATAATTGAGAGTAATAGTTAGTCGAATTTTAGAATGCGATATTCTACACATATTTTTTATTCACTTTTTTGTATTAACCATTAACTATTTACTATTTTTGATACATTGCAATAAATTAGCAAACCTCTCTTATTTTACAGCTTATTATGTAGCTAATTCCATCCTATTTTGCAACTAATTTTATTATTGAAATATAAATTAACATATATAAGGTTGTTTAAATATTACAACACATTCAAATATTTTAGCATATACATGTTATTTTCTTTGGTCTACGATATACTAAAATTATGTGATTTTTTAAATAAAAGGAAGATACAGTCACTTACATTAAAGAGAAAATAGACCTTAAGAATAAAATGCAAAACATATGCGGACAATGTCAATTATCCGATCATAATTCAAAATATTGTCTAAATGTTACCGACAAACTTTACTCGATTTCTATAATTTTTTTTGTTCTTTTCTTTACTAATTTTATATTATTGTTAATTAATAATTAATATTTTGATAATTTATTTATTAATTTTTTTCCTTTCTTCACATGCGACTTAGTGAAAAAAAGAAGATATTTTGATGTATTTTTTTTTCAAAGTGAAATATTTTAAAAAATTATAAAAAAAAAGGATATATGAGAAAAAAAAAATCCCTCTTTTTACAACTATATTTAACTTCTATTTGAATTATATGGTTAAATATGATTTTAGTCTGTACAAAATTATGACTTTTTAAGTTTATGCTTTAAAATTATTTATTCCCTTTTAATCTATATTTTTGATTTTGTAATAATTTTTTGAGCGAGTAAAAGTATCAATTTTTTATAAAACCTTTTTAAAATAAATAAGAAAAGTGAATAAAATAATTTTAAGGACTAAATAATTGAAAATATTTTTACAAAGACTAAAAATAAAATTTTATAAAACTAAAAATTTATTTTACCCTAAATTATACTCTAAAACTTAAACAATTTCAAGTAACATATTATATTTTCTGTGACATGGAAATAAAAATATAAAAAACTTTATTGACTGAAATAAAGAAAAATAGAATAAAGAGAAAATTGTAATGACTTTCTCTAAGTCCTATTTAAATGACAATTACACATTTTCTTATTTTTAAAAAACACCCATCTCTTTTATATTCATTAAAAAAACTGCATTAATTTTTTTTGCCATACTTCATTTATTATATAATATAATTATAATTTTTATTTTTAATTTGTAGATGTACAAATTTATATCTAATATTTATAACTTTAAAATATATGATTATAACTTTTTAATATTTTTTGATAAATTATATATAGAAAGTCGTTGGTGTGATGAAAAAAATTATATATACAATTATTTTAGTGAGTAAAAAAATGCATTTTAAATGAGATTCCTAGTAGCTAAATGTAATTTCACTTGTCTTTAAACCTACCTACAGATAATTTAATCCGAAATATGGTAATTGTGTGACTTAATTAACTTAAAATTAACCATCTTTTATAAGATAGAAAAATAAAAAAATTAACTTTGAATAAAATAAGAAGATTCAATAATAATACATGTGTAGACACCCCAGGACACTACAAAGAGACACTGAGACTAACTGACTTTATTTACTTTACCACATTCCTATGCAACTCTGTCTCCCTTTCATGGAATTGGAATTGAAATTGAACTGCAATTTCCTCTTCAAACCATCCTCACAACAACAAATTCTTCAATTTTTCTACCGATTCGATGAAGTTCAACTGCCTATGTCAATGATATGAAGCTCTCTCTCTCTCTCTCTCTCTCTCTCTCTCTCTACCCATCACTAACACTGTATATCTCTCTCTCTCTCTCTCTCATACTGATACATGTGAATATTCTGTTATTTTTCATGGGTTTTTTTTTTGGGTCTATGGGGTTCTGTGTGATCCTTCAAAATCTTACCTTTACATGTTTTGACTGTTGAACTCAAAAGTTCCCATGTTGAATTTTTCAGCAAAAAATCCATATATTCAGCTCGGATATACACCCTTTTCTGTGTTTGAGGACCTTGATTTGTTCATCAGAGTAAACAAAATTGTTTATCATCATTTTTTAATGGATGAAATATCTTGAGTTTGAGTCATGTTGTTTTGCAATGTTTTGAAACTTAGGTTAGCATGTATAATTAGTTCTATTTTCATGGTTAATTGATTAATTTAATCATTTTTCATGTGCTTGAATTTGTTTATTAGAAGGGATGTAGAATTAGGTTCAGTTCCCAATCCTATTTGAGGGAAACATTATTTATTTATTTATCTATTTATTTTGTTATGGTTTGTTAATTGGTAAAAGAATGTGTTTTCTTATGTTGAGTGGGAAACATCATAATTATGCTATACTTGAAGTGTATTGGTTTTGCTGTTGATGCAATGAGTTGCTTCTGAACCATTTTTGCATGCTTCTGCAATTATTCCTTCTTTCAAACAACCTTTATTTATAAATAAGTAGTTTAGGTTTATGTGCTGAATTTAACTCACGAGGGTCCCATTTTTAAGATAGGAACATGTTTCTTTTGTACTAGATATAACTTATTTATAGTTCTTTTGTCTTAAATTGATGTTCATTCTCACCGTCATGAATTTTTTGGTTGTCCAAGGTATCCTCAGCCAGAAGCTAGAGACTAATCCTTCGAGGTACAAAGGTTTATTTAAAAGTCCAACGTGTTAAATTCTTTGTTGTCAGTTTTATAATTCTGTTGGTCTTTTTTTGTTCAAATAAAACATTGTTTTAGGTTAATCAAAAGATGGATCGCTCGAGACTTAACTCGAGGGTTCGTTGCTCTGGTTCAACTCCCTCAGAAGAATCTGCTTTGGATCTTGAAAGAAACTGCTGTGGTCATTCTAATCTGCCTTCACTTAGTCCACCATCACTTCAACCGTTTGCTTCGTCGGGACAGCATTGTGAGAGCAATGCTGCTTACTTCTCGTGGCCTAGCCGCTTGCCTGATGCTGCCGAAGAGAGAGCAAACTACTTTTTAAATCTACAAAAGGGGGTCCTACCTGAAACCCTTGGTCGGCTTCCGAAGGGGCAGCAGGCAACCACATTACTTGAACTCATGACAATCAGAGCATTTCACAGCAAGATACTGCGTTGTTACAGCCTTGGAACAGCAATTGGTTTTCGTATTCGGAGAGGGGTGTTAACAGATATTCCTGCCATTTTGGTATTTGTTTCCAGGAAAGTTCACAAGCAATGGCTCAGCCCAATCCAGTGTCTTCCCACCGCTCTCGAGGTACTTCGAGTTTTTCAACTTCAACCTCGTAATCATACTACATATATACTGGCCATGTCCTCTAGCGCGTACATTGCGGTTAAATTAAATGTTTAATTTGTGAATCAGGGACCTGGTGGAGTATGGTGTGATGTAGATGTGGTGGAATTCTCGTATTTCGGTGCACCTGAGCCAGTTCCAAAAGAACAGCACTATACAGAAATTGTGGATGACTTGCGTGGAGGTGATCCGTGCATTGGTTCAGGATCTCAGGTGCTTTTTTGCTCTCTTTATGATGTTTCCTATGGAAAGATTAATCTGGTTTACAAAATAATATCTTTTGATTCAGTTAATATCGCATATATGCAATGATTAAATAAGCATTTTTAGCCTGATACAAAGCAATCTATTCTACTAGAAAATCAGTGTGTAATTACTTCACTACTGCCCTTAATTTTATTAACTATCATATTCATTTGTTGTGGTTGTTTTGTTTTAGTAAGCTTAGCCTTGCCTACATGAGTCGAACTTTGTAGGTTATGTATGCAACTTCAACAAAGCATCTTATGTTTTCTCAAGACTCGTTTAACCAAACATAAGTTCATCCTGATATCTGTATCTTTGGATGGACTTGACCTTCTATGATAGTCTCCTGAAGATATAGCTATTTGATTCACGACTTCTTTGAATTTCAGACCTTAGATTTCAAGCTTCATCACACGTGGTATCTAGTGCTTCCTGGAACCTGTTTTTCTGTCTTTACGATGGTGTCAATTGTGGATTCCTGAAAATATAAGTTTGTTCAAATTCCGCTACACTACAGTGCTATTAGTGGTTTGTTAAATTTCCGCTATGCTATAGGCTACAACGCTGTATTCTTTATTCGACAACACTGATCTTTACACGTGTGTAATTCTCATATGGTAGCTGTAGACAAGTGTTTAAGCATTTTAATTTGAATTGGAACTAAACCTTTTAAGTATTTTAATTGGAACTAAAACCATTAATCCGATGTCCAATGCCTTTTCTATAACAATCTCATTATGGAAATGTCTCTGGCCAGACTTATGGAGATCTTTCATCATAATCTCTACCAGTCTATATTTTTGGGATACATCACTCTATATTTCAGAATTTCCTGTCTTTCAACTAATGATAAATTTCTTATTGTTGTTCTCTATTTGATGAATACATTGAACCTCTAACCACTTACTTCCTTTGTCCAGGTAGCAAGCCAGGAGACCTATGGAACTCTGGGTGCCATTGTGAGGAGCCAAACAGGTAGCCGGCAAGTTGGTTTTCTCACAAATCGTCATGTAGCAGTCGATCTAGATTATCCAAATCAAAAGATGTTTCATCCTCTTCCGCCCACGTTGGGGCCCGGGGTTTACCTAGGGGCGGTAGAGAGAGCAACCTCGTTTATAACCGATGAGCTTTGGTATGGAATATTCGCTGGAATAAACCCAGGTAACGTAATTTTACGAATCTGATCGATTTAATTCGGTCACTTCCATTCCTTTTGCTACACATACTTATCAGACATCTGATGTGTTTCTTGTGCAGAGACGTTTGTGAGAGCCGATGGAGCGTTCATTCCTTTTGTTGATGACTTCGACATGTGCACTGTTACTACCTCGGTGCGAGGTGTTGGAGATATCGGTGATGTGAAAATCATTGACTTACAGTCACCAATTAGTAGCCTTATTGGAAAACAAGTGGTTAAGGTTGGAAGAAGTTCTGGCTTGACCACAGGAATTGTTTTGGCGTACGCCCTAGAGTACAACGACGAGAAGGGCATATGCTTTCTAACGGATTTTCTTGTTGTTGGTGAGAACCAACAAACTTTTGACCTCGAAGGAGACAGTGGAAGTCTAATCATGTTTAAAGGTGACAACGGTGAGAAGCCACGACCAATTGGGATCATCTGGGGAGGGACCGCTAACAGAGGCCGCCTTAAGTTAAAAGTCGGGCTACCTCCCGAGAATTGGACTAGTGGCGTTGATCTAGGTCGTCTTCTCAATCTACTTGAACTTGATTTGATAACAAGTGATGAAGGACTTAGAGGTTTGTCTACCCTGTCATCATCATCATCATCATAATCATAGTCATCACATCATTATCATTATTTTAATTTATTATTCACTATTAAGATATTGTTGAAATTATGGACATAATTACCATTACAATAATATGAAGAAATGTTTGATAAGTTGTTCTTTGAACTGATTAGGCTTATCTAAAGGAATCAATATTTTTTATGTGTTGCTGTTTTGTGTAGTGGCAGTGCAAGAACAAAGGGCTGCTTCGGCAACAGTAATGGGCTCTACCGTTGGTGATTCCTCGACACCCGACGGTATGCTTCCGAAAGATAGAGCCGAAGACAAATTCGAGCCACTTGGTCTTCAAATCCAGTCTATTCCTTTAGGAGTTGAACCTAGCAGCCAGGAAACAAAACCTTCAATCATGGAAACTGAATTTAAATTAGAAGATGGAATCAAGGTAGGCGGTCCAAGTATCGAACATCAGTTTATTCCGAGTTTCATTGGGCGGTCACCGATGCACAAAAACACCGTGCATGACAGAGATGCAGCGGCAGAGAATTTGTCTTCATTGAGAAATGGATGTGATGAAGATTTATGTGTTTCGTTGCAGCTGGGCGATAATGAAGCTAAGAGAAGGCGTTCAGAAGCATCGACAAGTACCGAGGAACCTTAGTGAAACAAACAAATAATAATTAGCAAAAGCTTGAAAAACTGACTTGTTACAGAGTTAATCGCCTTAGAATGTGTTGTAGCAGCAATGATATCAGTGGAACTCAGATTATCTATGAAGTTATAACTCAGTATCTCTGTTTTTTTTTCTTCTTTAGATAAAATAGTAAAAATATTCACTTCGGATTCGAATTTAACAATTTCTGTAGTTGAGTTAGATCTTGCGGATAACTTTATATCTATGTAAGTGCTTGATCTTTGGGGTTTTGGTAGAGACTAAGTTTGTTTTGTTTAATCATATTTTTTTAAATGTACAAGAACATAATGCGTTGTGCAACAAATTCAATTTTCAGTTTAAATAATTTTTTTTTTTTTTGCAATTTAAAAAATTTAGTCACCATACTCCTTAATTATGCAAGTTTTATTTTTTTAATAATTTATTTTATTCTCATAAAACAAGATTCAACGAAGGATAATTTAAAGAATATAATTATTTTCTTTTTACTAATTTTGAGAAATTAAATTAACACAATTGAAGATTGATTTTTTGTTTTTGTTTTGTTTATACTATGTCTCTAAATTGTATATTTCACTTTTGTTAAACAAAATTAATAATGTACTTAACGTGTCTATTTTGTATAAAGATATGACTAAATTGTCATTTGAATATATATATATATATATATAGGAGAAATTCTAATATCATAGATAATCTAATATTGATATATTAAAAATTGTCATTTGAATATATATATATTTAATATTGACTTTTTGATATTTTAAAATTAATTAGTAATATTAATTAAGATTATATTTGAAAATAATATATATATATATATATATCTAATAATTTGAAAGAAAAGGTAACCAATCATCTTGCCATCATTATATATATTGTAACCGCTTGTATAAAAAAAATTATCAATTGCATTAATGTATGGCCTTTTTTATCTAATAATAAATAGTTCAATAATTGATAAAATTAATTTAATGAAAATATTATATGAGTAATCCTTAATTCATAGTAGACAAACGTCGATATTGTAAGGTTCGACATTTGTCTCATTTGAATTTGAAACATTGCATCAATCATTTTCTTCAATCATCATCAACCATCTTTAACATATTCATCAATCATCATCAACCATCTTCAATATATTCATCAACCATCTTCATCAAGTGATCATTGCTGTTGTGAATCAAGTAAGCAAGCATCAACCTTTGTTTTTGTTGTTTTTGTTTCTGTTTATGAATGTAGTGTCTGAAAACTGAAAATAAAGTTTCCATTTTTGGGTATGAAGAAAACCTTCGCTGCCCTAAATCTAGAAACGTACATGAACTCAGTTCACATACGCAAATCCATTTTCAAAAACCCAGTAACGTACGTGAATCAATTTTCAAAACTCAATAACATACGTGAACTCAGTTCACGAACCATATTCGTGAAATGAGTTCACGTAGTGTGTATATGATCTGAGTTCACGTAAAATATAATGATATTACGTACATGAACTCAATTCACGTATACCCTACATGAACTCATTTCACATACATGGTTCGTGAACTCAGTTCACATATGTTTTAAAGATTGAAAATGGGTTTAAGTATGTGAACTAAGTTCACATAAATTTTTGATATTGAGTTCACGTACGTGAATTGAGTTCACGTAGGCTTATTACTTTGATTTTTATTATGACTTTTGTTTTGCAGGTATGGTGCGCACTATGTTTACTGATAGAGATGATCGTATTATACATAACGAGGGCACTTCTAATACGGAGGGTCGTCGTGTTAGGCCAACTGCTTCTGCACGGACACAACGACGACGAGTACAACGTCAACATGAAAAATACCAACCCGAAGCCCAACTAGCTAACATAGATGAACCTCCGCAGGATGATGGATATCCTGGTGGTCCGGTTGATAGTTATGTCCTTAGGACATTTAGCGATCATGTGGCGACTTGATTCTGGGATGACGTGGTAATTTTCTCAATCAAATTAAGTTAAATTATATTATACTTTTTTTAACTTATATTTTTAACTTATATTTTTTCACTTAATTAATTTTAGGATCGCGGAGAATTAAGGGTGTTTAGCAACAGGAAAAAATTAAAAGAAGTTGTTATTGAACACGAATAGGTCGAGCAACTAGTTAAAACCTCGGGATTGTATTCTTTGCTAAAATGCAGCTACGAAATGATCGACAAAGAGATTATTTCTGCATTTGTAGAGAGGTGGCATCATGACACCAATAGCTTTCATCTCCCAATTGGAGAGATGACGATTACTTTAGACGATGTGTCATCTCTGTTGTATATCTCCATAATCAGTGCATTCTTCAGTGTTGATGTATTTAACAAGGATGACAATGTATATATATTGGCAGAGCTTCTTGGAGTTAGTCACGCTGTTGCTTATGCTGAATTTAATGTCACGCGGATAACCATAATTTGGTATAGTTGGTTGCTTGAGGTTAGGGGTGGACATCGAGCTGTTTTGGGCGGCTTCGGGCAAAAAGTGTGAAACCGGCTCAATTCACGGGTGAAATTTATTGGTCCAATTTCGTCCATTTTTTAATTCGGGTTCGGATACTTCGGGTGTCAGTTATGTGTGGGTGGGTAAAAACGGGTTGGACTTTATTAGACTTTTTTGCTTTGTTTTTTTTAAAAAAATTATTGAGCCTTTTTTTGTTTAAAAAAAAATTTGGTCTTTTGTAATTTGTTATATATAACACAACTATGGCCCATTAAAAACATTGGCCCAACTTGCAAATTATACATCACATTTGTATTATATCTTCAATGTTTCTAAATACAACTATGGCCCATTAGTGCAAGTTATGTAGACGGTTTGTAATTTATTATATTTACAAGTTATGCAGTAAAATGACAATCAAATTAATACTTACAAATAAATCCTCATTAGTGCAAATAATAGCAAGCTCCTTCAAAAAGCTTTTTGCTCCATCTTATTCAACTCATTCGACAACATTACTTGCAAAAGTAAATCATAAATAAGCCAAAAGAACATTGAAATCATTTATAATAAACTAAAACTAAATGAAGTTCCCCTTACCCACGAAACCTTCTTGATCCAAAACGATATGGCCGACCTGTCCCAAAATCCAGAATTATCTTCCAAAAAATATTAGTCGGCTGCTTGACTGTGCTATGACTGATGATGAGTCTTGTGGGACTCCAAAAAATAAATAAAAAATTGAACATAGTTAAAACAATAAAACTAAACATAATTAAAAACATAACATACTTATGAAAGGATAATCATAAATTAGACCTTCAGCAATTTAAACACAGCCTGAAGGCTGTGACTGAGACGAAGGTAGTGGGACACTTCCGGCTGAGCTTCAATTTAAATATATGATACATTAAAAATGAGTGAATTATCATGTTAAACACATAAATATTATATATAACAATGCATATAGTTTTTATTTTTATTTTTAAAAAAAAATCAGTGCACCTGCTAGTACTTCCTCTGAAATCTCATACTCCTCATCAAATATGAAGTCTTTAAAATGGTAAAAAGACGGCTTCAACTAATTATAGGTGCATATTAGAGCCTCCACCATTTATGTGTTTAGGGAACTTTTATACACCTCTAAAACCCTACCCCTGGTGCTAAAAGCACTCTCAGAAGCCATAGTAGAAACTGGTGTAGGTATAATATCTCTTACCATTCTAGACAAAGTTGGATACCGACAAACATTGTGTTTCCACCACATTAAAATCTCAAACTTTTCTACAAACTCTATACACTTCTCATTAGTGTACCTCTCAAGTTCATTTTCAACATCAATTGAATCATTTTCCTTTAAATGTTTTTGAAAAACATTTTTCCGTTGTAAGTGTGCGCTTGTGGGACAACCAATAGTTGTTTCACAAAGGAAACCAATTGCACCAACACTAGAAGATGAAGTCTTAGGTGTTGTATCATAAGCATGCTTATACCACTTGTACACTTTAGTAAGATTATCATTTATGCTTGTCAACAAATTTTTTTTAATTGGTTTATCACCATACATATCATTAAAACACCACTCCACATACCTTAACTTGTATCGGGGATCTAAAATAACACCAAAGTAAATGAGCTGATTTATGTTAGATTCATTGACCCAATACTTGATGTACTTTGCCAACATTTGCTTGCCCATTGATGCTAAACAAGTGTTAAGGTCCATCAGTGAACGTTTAAGTTCAATAAATATGGAAGCTAATTGGGGAAAAGCCATATGCAAACTTGTTTGTTGTGAGGTTGAAAACACTTTTGTTGCATCATAAAAATACTTCAAAAACTGAACAAAGCACTTGTCATTTTCCCAATCATTATCAGTGGATGGAAAAGCTTCTACAAAGTATTGCCTATAACTTGCATCTTCATCTTCAAGCTTATCAAAGGCTGTTTTCAATTTTACAACCGCTTCCAACATCAAATATGTTGAGTTCCACCTTGTTTGAACATCAAGACACAACAATTTCTTGCTTGCAATTCCATCAAATTTTATATATTCCTTAAACTTTGCAGTCCTCTGTGGTTAATATTTTACAAACCTCACAACAGTTCGAATGGAAGAAATTGAAGAATCAAAGTCTTTCAATCCTTCAGTCTCCACCAAGTTGAGTATGTGAGCACAATACATCATATGAAAAAAAATCCCATTCAACAATAGCACATTCATGTTTTTTTATCTTTTTCTTCAATAATCCTACTGCGACATCATTCGATGATGCATTATCAACTATGACAATAGATACACTTCTAAGTCCCCATTCCCTCAATACGCCCTCAAGCTTCATAGCCACTGTCTCACCTCTATGATTTGAAACCACACAGAAGCTAATGATTCTTTTTTGGTAATTCCACTTATTATCAATAAAATGGGCCGTAAGGGTCAAATAATTAAGATTTTGAATAGAAGTCCAACAATTAGTAGTAACAGCCGCCCTACTACAATTAGACTTGAAGAACCCTTTCAACCTAATTTTTTTTAATCTAAATATAATTGGAAACAATCTCTTGCTACAATACGTCTTGATGGTACGGTAAATTAAGGCTGCAATTGATTACATAAGTACTTAAATCCCTCCTTTTCAACTACTTTAAAGGGTTGCTCATCCAAAATGGCAAAAACAACCAAAGCTTTTCTACATGCTTGAGCATTAAATCTAGAGCTTGCTACAACAAAACTAGACCCCTCACTTGTTGGAAATTGTAAAATAGTTTGGTTAGGGTCAGTTGCTATATTTAAAGGATATTTTGTGCATCTTGTTATGCGATGTTTCATATTGGAAATACCATGTGTCTTAGCTTCACAATAATACTTTTGATGGCGGTATTTACAAGTAGCAGTTCTGATTTCACAATTAAGAATTTCATTAAAGTGGTCCCAAACCTTAGAAGTTTTTCTATAACCACCTGCATTGCCTTTTCTCTTCTTCGCAGCTGGAGGAAGAGTAGTTGCAGGAGCCGATTGTTCATTAGGTTGGTTAAGAGAAGGATTAGGCGAAGACTGCTCCATCACTAGAATATGTATGATTGTTATGGTTAAGTCTAGTTAAAGTTTAAAAAATTCAGTTTTTAATCAAAGGTTTAATTCAATGAAGTTTTTTTAATTAATTGTTAAAGTTTTCCTATATAATTAATTATCATTCAACTCTAAGTATTTTTTGTGATCTATTAGTGAATTTTGTATATGAAACAACTCATATGGTTTGGGCATTTAGCAATTCGCATTTTGTTTTTTAATTAACGATTTTATTTGATTAAGTCTTTTTTATATAAAACAACTCCTATCATAACATAAAATTATATAACCATATAAGTTCATAATTAGACATGTTCACGATTTGGTTTTAAATGAAAACTGAACCGAACCAAACCAATTATGAACCACAAAAACAACTTGAGAAGAAAAATCAGCATGTGAATTGAACTAATTTTATAATCCGACATTTGGTAAAATTAAATTTAAAAATCAGCATGTGATACTGAACCAATTTTAATGCAGAACTAAATCATGTAGTTTAAAAAACCAGATTATTAACATAGACTTAATTACAAACTGTAACCAGATTTAAGCAATAGACTTAATTACCATATCACATGAAGCAAATTACTAGCATGCACTAGACAATAAACAAGTTACATTATTATAAAAATAACATACACAATCTCGTTTAACTTGCAATTTTCTAGCCTAGCTCCTTGCATGCTCCTCCTTAGCCTTGACTCATTATTCGAAATCAGAAATGTTCAAAAAACACTAAGTATTGAACAAAATCTACAATGTAGCAATATTTAATTACAATGAGACAAACATGAACCTAAAACTAAACATCATAAACAAATCAAAGATAAATATAAAACTAAACAATATAAGCAAATAAACGTTGAAGTCTAATGGAACATTTAGAAGCAATTAATATCATACACATATAGAGGCAAAAAAATAAAAAAACTGCAAAAATTAGAGAAACATTCATAAGTCATAACTTCAAAAGTCATTACTACTAATATTTCAAACATAATATAAACATAAATTCCAAGCAATTATTATTAATTAATAGCATTATAAACAAAAATAAAAACAAAATGGCAACCTGTCATATATATATATATATATATATATATTTTTTATTAATAGCATTATAAAAAAAAAAAAAAAAAAAAAGGCTCCCTCTCATATATATATATATATATATATATATATATATATATATATATAAATAACATTTCAATGGCAACCTGCCATATATATACAAAAATAGCATTTCAAACATAATATAAACAGAAATAATATAGCATAGTATATTTCCTTTTTTAAATCACATTAGCAATTATTATTAATTAATTATATAAAACCAAAAAAGAAAGCAAGTTAATTAATAGAGTAAACAAAATGGCAGCATATGTCAGCAAGCAAAATGAGATGTATCATAACCATGATTGTAACCAAAATAACCAGCCGGCGGCGGCATAAGAAGAATTTGTCGCGTGCCCCTAACAACCAATGGTTAAGGGCATTTAAGATATTTCCTTTGTATTTATTGTTGCGTGTTTTTCTCACAAAAAACGTTTCGTCTTCTCCGCGAATCAGTTGCGACGGCCGCTACCCAATTATGCGACGCAACGTCGTTTTGCGTAGCACCAGACCACTGCAACACAACGTGACTACGCGATTGCGGCTGCGACGACAACTTCTCACTACATAGGAATAAACATATCAAACCAAAAACCAAAACTCAGAAATTACAAGAATATAAATCTTAAAATAGAAAATACAAGATTATAAAACAACAATCTGCAAAATAGCAAGTAAAAAAATTGTAAATAACTACAAATTTAAACTAATCATTCTAAATTTACATAAACTACAAATGAAAGCACTATCAATTGGAAAAATGAATCACAATAAATTCTATCATTATCTTAGAAACATGAACAATAGTAATATAATCAGTACCTAAGAAATCATAAAACACTAAAAAATCATAGATTAACCTTAAAAACATAAAAATACATTAAGAAACCTTAAAAGAAACTCTAATAAACTAACCTTCTCTAAAGTTTCAACAGAGAGATTAGATATGGACAACCTCTATATATTATTCGTACCTAAACATAATGGAAACATCATAAAACAAATGTTAATCAAAAAAAGATCAAACCCTAACACAAAATAGTAACTTCAATAAGAAGAACAAACAAAACAAAACGCAAAATCATATAATACCTTTCAAGATAAACTTTGAATAAAGAAATAACAACTTTTTTAGATAAAAATTTAATAGATTTTATGAGATTAGAGAGTTAGGGTTTGGTAAAAAAATCAACGGAAACTTACCATATTTTCGTTGCATGTTTGTAAAGGGAGACAACGACAATGGTGACGACGACGATGGTGATCATGATTGTGAGCAAGACGAGACTCAAAGCTAACGAGTCTCGTCTTTATTATAATAAATATATTTAAAAATCATATTTATTATAATAAAATAATTATTATTAAACAATAATAAAATTAAAAAATATTTTCTATAGAGATAAAATTATAATTTTTAATATTTTAAAAATATTAAATATATTCAATATGTATATGTATATGAAATTTAAAAATTGCAATAATATTACTTGTGGGGCGGGTTCGGGGGCGAGTGCGGAGTCGATATCACCACTCCCAAACCCGTCTCCGCCTCTGAATTTTAATGTCGGAGAAATTCCGCACCCAATTAAAGCGAGTTTTCCCCGTCCACATTGTAACACCCCGATTTTTAACAGCGCGAGTGTATTTTTTTTTTCAAAAACAAACTCATGAAACAAAGAATAATTAAGTAAAATACCTTTGGATAAATATTTAAGTCGTAACACAACGACAAATAAGTCAACATAATTTACAAGCAGCGGAATAGTTTTTGAAATACGAATCCAAAGTATTTACACTTCAAAAAGTGGTACATAGACCCCATCATAATAAAATGTCAAACAGACAATATTAGTATATATACAATCTTCCAATTTAAAATAAACGCAATCCAAAATAAAGACATTTGTTCCCTCTATGCCAACTTAATCTGATCATCCTACCAAAAAACTATACACCCTGAGTGATCTCCACGCGCCCCGTAAGATCCTCCTAACATAACTCCAGTCAGGCGTTCCCGTCTACATTCCCATCTACAGGGTACGAACCAGTAGGATTATCCTGACTCTCATATGAGGGCAAAACCCAGATTTCCACAATAGTTGTAAAGGGTCACCAACCGAAATTAACAGTTAACACATAACATTTAAGTTTTTGAATGCACAAAATAATCTTTCAACATAGCATGCACCTTAAAAGGGTTTCCATATGCCAAACATTCATAAAAAAAGGTTGAAAAATGAAGTTTTTAACAAAACAACACTGCTGTATTCAAATACAGCATCTCTGTATTCGAATACAAGGTTGTTTCAGTATTCAGCAGCAAAAACAACATGTCTGTATTCGACTACACAGTAAGTCAGTAGCAAAACAACATGTTTGTATTCGAATACAACAGTCTGTATTCGACTACACAGTAAGTTAGTGGCAAAAACAACATGTCTGTATTCGAATACAGCTTTTTGTATTCGAATACACATCAGACAGCAACAGGAAAACAACAAAATTCAGCTTTTTAAAGGGTTTCGAAACCAATCAACACTTACACACAAATCCAAACAATCACACTTAGCAATTATAGCGCAATCACCACGACATCTTGCGTTTCGAAATAGTTTTGCAATCAATCACACTTACACACAATTCCAAAACATCCACACTTGGCAATTACAACACAATCACCACGACAACATAAGTTTCGAAATGGTTTTGCAATCAGTCACACTTACACACAATATCAATACATAACACTTAAACATAACTTGATTCAAACACGACTCGTGTGCCAAGCACCCTAATGCAATGCGTATATGTCACAATGCATGGACTCGGAATTCCAAACCAAAACCTTCATCGAAGGGCCGTAAATCATAATTGTACCGCCTATCGCAGGCCAAAATACCAATTACCGAGGTGCCACCTATCACGGGTCAGCACGATTTACTAAAAGAAAAAAAAGCGTAAATCGTAAACGTACCGCCTATCACAGGCCAAAGTACTATTTACCGAGGTGCCACCTATCACGGGTCAGCATAATTTACCAAAACATAAATCGTAAACGTACCACCTATCACGGGTCAGTACTGTTTACCGAGGTGCCACCTATCACGGGTCAGCACGATTTACTAAAAGAAAAAGCGTAAATCGTAAACGTACCGCCTATCACAGGCCAAAGTACTATTTACCGAGGTGCCACCTATCACAGGTCAGCACGA
>NC_021160.2:42253469-42264133 GCF_000331145.2 Cicer arietinum | reverse complement strand
ACAACAAACATTAAGCAAACAGAAATATTAAGAGATTCCTCATTCTTAATACTCTTTTAACTTAAACGATTTTCCAAAACAAACATTAAGTAAACAAGACATTAAGAGATTCCTCATTCTTAATACTCATTTAACTTAAACGATTTTCCAAAACAACATTAAGTAAACAAGACATTAAGAGATTCTCCATTCTTAATACTCATTTAACTTAAACGATTTTCCAAAACAACATTAAGTAAACAAGACATTAAGAGATTCCCCATTCTTGATACTCGTTTAACTTAAAGGATTTTCTCAAACACACATTAAGTAAACCGAGATATTAAAAGATTCCCCATTTTTAAGACTCGTTTAACTCTAATGGTTTTCACGCCAACATTAAGTAAACGTAGACATTAAGAGATTCCTCATTCTTAATACTCGTTTAACTCTAATGGTTTTCAAATTCCACACAAAACAACTCAAACCTATTATCAGATCCAATCCACAACTCATTCGATCACATGAGATGGATCTACAAGATATTTCCTCAACTGTGACACATGAAACACGTCATGAATATTGGACAGTATCGGAGGCAATGCAGTCCGATAAGCAACAGGCCCAATTCGTGCAGAAATCTGATATGGTCCAATGAATTTCAGAGTCAACTTCTTCGATTTCAAGGCTCTACCTACTCCAGTAGTAGGAAAAATAAAATTAATGAAAATAGAGTTAATTAAAATATTAGTTTAAACAAATTATTAAATTAAAGAGAACAAAAATAAATATTTTCAAAATAAGAAATTAATAAATTAAAATTAAAATTTTTATCATCGTAATCTAAAAACTGTAGTATCTTCTCAATTTTTTTTAAAAATAAATAACAAATATGATAAGAAAAAAGTAAATATTTTCTTAAAAAAATGAGAGAGAGAGAAAATAATTATGAGTTTGAGTGAATTAAAAAAACAATGGGGAAGGAATCCCGAAAGGTTTTAAAATTGGCAAATTTTATAGTAGATAATACGGACAATTGTTGAAAACTAATTAAAAACTTAAATAATTAGAAATATTTTAAAATGTTGATAACATATTTATTATATTTTTAACTATTTTTTTATTAGAAGAGATGGTAAATTTTATCATGGTTAATTTTTAGATTTTAAATCCGAACAAGACGTACAGCTTAACAATATCGAGATTTGTCAATTGAACTAAGATTTAAGAACTTCAACTAATTTTTTTAATTACATTTCATTTTAATTTGGGTATTTTAGAATGTTGATAAAACATTTATTATATAACTTTTTATTTATTATTATATCTTAATTTTCCTAACTACTTGAGTAACTACTATATTAAAAATGTACTTATTACTCCGTATGATGAAGGACTCCTTTTCTAAAGAAAAAAACTAATCTCAAAATAAATGGTTGTCGCACTTTTATTACAATATTAATTATTTTTTCCAATTATATTATCATATAATTAATATTATTTAAATCACTCTGAAGTTAATATTTTTTATTTTTTATTTTTTATTTATGATAATAATAAATACAACAACCAATACTTGATAAGATTAAATTTGTAATTTTTAAATTTGTAATAATAATTATTTAAAATGAGTTTAATTATTATATATTGATAGTATTTTACATTATTAGACAATCACAACTATTTATAAACATAATTTTAAAGGTAGTTAATAATAATTTTTTTTTGCATATCAACTTATTACAACCATTCATGGCCAAGAATGGATGAAAGGGAAGATAAGTACTGGCTGGCCTTTCCCCTCTTGTACCTCAGTATGTAATATATATATATATATATATATATATATATATATATATTATAATTACTACTAAATCAATAAATATCTAACAACTCTCATATCCATCTCAAACTATTTTAATAAAAATATCTACTCTCGTCGCAACTCAATTGACAGATACAATTTTCAGCAACCTGAGATATTTTTAATAAAATTGCCCGATATTAAATCCTTCGTAACAGAAGTAAATTATTTTCCGACAAATAATTTTAATCCAATTTCCAAAAATATATTTTTGGCATTTAACTCACTCAATACCAAAAACTGGGCTAACAGCCTAAGAAATTCCACACAAAATACCCTAAAATTGTATAATTTAGGATTTAAAAATTAAGGGTCTTACACACATCAAGCGGGTTCATGTGGATACCCGCAGATGTGGATTTTGTTGCATCTCTAGCCTATGCAGTTAGCGTTGCATATCTTGAGTGCTTCCGAGACCTCAATTCTTGCGGAAGATATGCATGGGGTGCAACTACTCTTGCTTACCTGTATGACAATCTTCGAGAAGCCAACATACATCAAATCAGAACTGTTTCAGGGTATATGACTCTTTTACAGGTAAATTGTATGGTTGTTTATTGTGTTTATAATTTCTATTATTAATGATCCTAAACTAATGATATGTTATTATATATGTGCAGGTGTGGGTCTATGAGTATTTTCCTACATTATGTAGAGATTGTTGTAGACTTTCTCTTAGTTATGTTGAAGACTACACTAGAGCACTTAAATGGAAGCCTAAAAGGGATAAGGGTTTAGTTCTTCCATTTAGGAAATCTCTTGATGAGATTGACGTTGATGAGGTCTATTGGACACTATATGAGGAGCATCTAGTGAAGCGACCTTTTGAAGAGGTTTCTTTATTTCGATGGTGGATACGCTGGGGTTCGAAGATGTATGCTCATCTGCCAGACAAAGTATTGCGTCAATACGATCATGTTCAAACCATTCATGGCTCACCATTAGAGGTAGTGGGTCAGACGATCACACTAGATGAAATGGACATTATGTTTACGCAATATGTTGTGCATGTAGTGGATGTTAGCGCAGTTGTGCAGGGACATGTAGTCTACTCGAATGATTGCATGGACTAGTTTCACATAATTTCTCATCCATACAACATTCGTAAAGAACCAATACATGAAGAACCTGTCGCTCATGCAGCTGATGTTGAACCTACTGATCATGCAGATGAAGATGCCACTCATGTAGCTGATGGCGTCGATCTCGCAGTTGACGTAAAAGTGTATTAATTAGTCATATTTTATTTTTACTAGTCATATTTAATTTATTTTAACTATTCATATTAATTTTTTTTTATTACAGCGTCGAACAATACAAATTGATATTATCTGATGGCATGCCACTCGTTAATGAGTTAATTTTGATGTTGTGAAGTCAGTGGGGTGGCGGTAGAGATTAGACTAACATAATACCATTTCATAGGAGAAATAGACGGACTTGGGATTTATTTAGAATATTTTGGATATGTAATATTTGGGTATTGTTTTGGATATGATATATTTTGATAATACTTTTGGATATGTAATACTTTGGTGAAGTACTGATTTAATAACTTATAACAATCGTAATGTTTTTAATTTAATTCAGACAATATATTCATCCAATGTGTTACAATATTAAGTTAAATATCACAATACATTTACAATATATTCATCTAGTTTACTTTTCAGTTTACAACATATTCATCTATATTGCATGGAAATATCTTCAACCAATGTTGAATGCGATCATTGTAAATAAATTCTCACTGATGTGTTTCTTTTGTGCAATGTTTTCTCCACAAATTACTTGCTGCTGGTATAGGAGAATTTGACTTTAAGTAAACTTGTTAAAATCAACAATTTATTAAATATGACATTAACGGTTAAAATGACAGTTCTAAGTGGAAAAATTAAATACATGCACAAAATGACAGTTATTAACAAATGCAATAACTATTATATGATGATCTAAAATAGATGTTGGTGGTGGACTTCTAAGTGAAAAAAATGTTTGGAAGTGTCATCCAATTATCCAAAGTTAAATTTCGAAGCAATCACATATCTCATTTTTGGAAGTGTCATCCAATTATCCAAAGTTGCAACTTGTTCAACATACACATTGTGAATAAGTTGTTGAACAAAAATTTGTCCACCATATATTATCTCGTAATGAGACACAAACTCTTGAAGCTCTACCACACACTCTTGACGAATGAATGTCCAAGAGTTCTCACCCATTCCAAGTAAAGCTGCAACTACACGATATCCACAATTACCATCATCGCCCACGTCAATAATGTCATCTATTAATTTGCGAATTTCAACCGACAACTAATCCTTGAAGATAAGAACTCTCGGTTGTTGAACATTGTTGATGGATGGTCGAGATATGAGCTTTTTGATCGATGATTGAAGTTGTTGTACTTTATTAGATGTTACAGTACTACATGCATTTGTGCCACTACATCGAACACTTGCATCCATATACTCCCACCACGATGGATCACACTTTTGCCTTTTTTGGGTGCACATTTGTTTTAACCTTGTCAACAAGTGGACACATCGACATAGTCAATGGATACACGATCTCTCGTAATTTACCTTTAAGTGCAATTTTGCCATGTACATCAAGTTCATCAAACTTTTTCACTATCACTTCTATTTCATGTTTCGCAAATAATTCTAAAGGTTTACACGATCCATCATCATGAAAAGTTAATTTAGTCAATCAAACATGAATAACGTTTAACAGAATAAAACGGGAGATCATATTATACCTGACTATTTCACATGCATAAGGTATACCGTGTGTTCCCCTAACTATGCAACGACATTCAAACTTATCTATACCTACATACTTCACGCGATCAAACTCTACCGCAATATAATGTATTGCATTTTTGGACACAACACCACGCAAATTGGCGTACAATCTATTACTATATCGATGAATCTTTTGAATTATGCTCTTTTCAAATGATGTTATTATCTCACTGTGTTGTCATACAATCATGCTATGAATGATTTCTCAAACACTACATATATCACCAATGTTGTCTTGTAATATTCTTTTCAAACTCCAGTGCGTCGACTCAACCCTTTGTATTGTAGTGTTCCCAAAATGCATAACTCTATTTGTCCATGTTTCAATAAATCTTTCTTTGTGAGGAATTAGCCATTGATCTTGTGCATAATCATTAACGATAAAAGAGCTACTACAATTTTTTTCAAAGTTAGCCAAATTCATGTAGTGCTAAGCCTCATCATAACTGTAAACAAGAGTCTCCCATATCTCCATTATTTGCACTGCTTCTTTTTTGGAAAAACAATCATCTTGCAATTCGCTTTGACATTTTTGCATACATGAAACAAGCATAATAGCATAATAAATTGACTGCTTTTGGAAAAATATATTCAAATGCGTTCATCAAAGCAAGGTCTCTATCAGTAATGATTACTTCAACTTCACCATCTGTAATATGTTCTTTTAACATTTGTAGTGTCCACTTAAAATTATCTACACGCTCAGACTATAGATACGCAAATCCCACATAAAATGTCATTTCAGTAAATGTAACACCAATAATTTCAAGTAATGACATTCGACACCTACATGTCTTGTATGTGCTATCCATAATCAATATGATGTGAAAATTATTTACAAGAGTGATAGCGTCTGGATGAGCCCAAAATATGTCTCTCAACTCATCTGAACTCTCTACCTTCCTATATCAATAGACGTATTTGTCGCGTTCCATCAATGTCAAAAGATGTTGCATTTATGTTCCATTACCTTTAAGTGATGAACGATATGTTTGACGTGCATTGTAAACTTGTTTTATTATCGTCAAACTTTTAACATTATGATCCTTTAGTATCATCAATATGTTTCTTGGTTTGATCATGTTCTTCGTTATATCACCAAGTACAACTTTCTCTTCTTGAGACAATCAGTCTAAGAAAGCACGATTAGTTAGTTTTTTGGCCAATTCATGGTTATGGACACCACATATTACATGTAGATACCATCTCTCACCAACACTTAATGGTGTACATCTCAATCTAAATGGGCATTCACATTTTCTACTCCAAGTACTCCTCGTAGGTTTAGGATTCTTCCAAAGTATATATTTACCGATTCTTTCACAATCAATAATTAATTTTGTCTTTATTCTTGATCGTGCTGTCGTAGTTTTAGATCTAAAAATGACAACGATAATTTCATTTTCCCTTCTAATATTTGTAGCCCATTTCAATAAATTATCTCGCGTATCAAACATCATGCTGATGCTAAACACATCAGTCAAATCAACCATAACAGATTCACCTTTGTTGTACACAACGTCATTCATTGCATCAAAATCATCATACATTTCGTCGAAATCACGTTCCAAACCGTAATCCATATCCTCAAAATCAGATTCCAAACCTTCATACATTTTGTCACTGTTGTCTCCCTCTTAGTCCATTTATCTGCATCTAGAAGAAATGAACAAATTTTTTTTAGGATTTTGCTTAACATTTACTTGAACTTAATTTCACGTATAAGGTTTAATTTTCAATCTTCATTGATTACACAATCTTGATTCACGTAAATGTATGTGAACTAAGATTGCATACATAATGATATGTTTAATTTTCAAACTCCATCGATTACACAATCTTAAACCACATATGTTTACGTGAATTAAGATTGCGTACATTCTGATATCTTTTACTTTTTTTCAATATACGTGAATTCAGTTCACATAACAACACAACATACGTGAACTGAGTTCTTGTACAATCCTCAGATTTAGAGAACAAAATCGAACTCAAAAAGCAGAACAACAAACATACATTTTTAGGCCACCTTAACTATAATGTGATGAGGAAACTGATGGGGGTGTAGGTAATGAGTGAGTGATGTGAGTTTTGCATGATTATGAGTTAGGGTTTGTGAGGTATGATGATTTTTTGATATGAGTTATGAGATGTGATGAATGTTGATGAATGTGAGTTATGAGTTAGCAAAATTGTAAAAAATATTATAGTTATCAAATGACATTTTGGGTATTTTGTTATTTTTTAGAAATTTGAGGGGCGTGGGTAGTAATGTGAGGGATGCGGGTAGCAATATTGTTATTATCCCTTCTAATAAAAAAATTACATTGTTGCCACACAGTTAGTGACTACGTTTTGAATGAGATTGACATGACCTATTTAATATGGAGATAGATAGAGATACGATAAAAAATGATAAATATTATATTTTTTATTTTATTTTATCATTTGACAGACATATTATCATAATATAATATCATATATTATATTTAAATAACAAAATTACCCTTATAAATAATTAAAAATTAGTATTTTTTTTCAATTAATTTATTATATTTTAAATTAACAAAAAAAAAAAACTAAAAAATCAAATAAATAATGAAATAATTTTATATTTAAAACTATTCATTTACACTGTTAAATAAACATTTTTTTAATTAATGAATAATCAAATAATTCTATTTTATTTGTTAGAATGTAAATAAAGATATAATATATATATGAAAAAATACTCTTGTAAATAAATTATATTTATTTTAAAATTTTATATAATTTTCACATTTTTATAATTTTATATACTAATTTATTAAAGTATACTAATTTTCATGAATATTTTTTAAATTAATTATTAATATTTATTTTTGAGTTTAATATCAATATTTATATTTATGTTTAATTAAATTTACATTATTATATTTTATAAATTATTTTTATATTTATATTTATATTTTATTATATTTCGATTTTATATTTTAAATTATATTTTATAAAAATAATTTATTAAATTATTGTTCTTAATTGCTAACACATCTCGTATTCATATTGATATTCAGGATGCAATTCAGATCCATCTAGGAATAAGTTAACCAATAAAAATTGGATAGACCCGACCCGAGATGTTTTAGCATCCAACCATCCCTAACAAAAGGGTAAAGATTAAAGAAAAACACCATCGTTCTTTCTTCTGATCTCCAAAAATAAAAAATCACCTCACACATTTGGCTACTACCAGCTAGGGTTTATCGAGGGTTTCGTTCCTCTCCATCTAACAATGGCGAAACCTGGGCGAAGTCGTCGCTCACCACCGTCTGGTTCTGTCTCTGGCTCTTCCTCTCTCTCCTCTTCTTCTCGTTCCTCTTCTCGCTCTCGCTCCAGATCGTTCTCTTCCTCTTCCTCTCCTTCTCGCACTTCCAAGAGCCGTAGCCGGAGTCCTCCTCCTCAGAGACGGAAAAGGTAGACTCGGATTTTCTTTTCATCGTTATGAAAATGTTTTATTTTTGAATCCGTATAGGAAAAATTGAAGCGCAAAGTGAACTCGATTGTTACAATCTTTGTTTGTTTGTAAATTCGAATCGTGTAGAAGATGCATGAAAATGTTCATGATGAGAGCTATTTTTTTTTTCAATTTTGTTTTTATTTTTATGCTGAGAATTTGATATTTTTCCGTCTTCCGTCTTTGAATTTTGAGTGTGATTTAGGTTTTCAATCTTGGAAATGGAAACTAGTGGAGTCTTAAGATTTTGCCGAAATTATTGTTTCAATGTGCTTCTTAATATGATATTGATCCCAAATTTTTTTCGGCAAATGTTGTTAATCAGTGTACATCATATCATAGCTTTCAACTCTATGAAGTGCAAAAATCATTGTTCTGTTTTGGTTAAATAATTTGTGGGAGTAATTTCCGTTTTGCTGATTTTCCTTCAGTTTATGTTCGATTATGTGGCTAAACCAGCTAGGCGAGGTCGATCTCCTCCTCCTCCCCCTCCCCTGTCAAAGAAAACGTCTCCTCCCCCAAGGTAAAGTGATTTCAAATTTGCCATTTCAGTTTTACTTTTGTCTATGATACTTCTTGCATGTCCCTCATCGAGATGGAGGCCAATAATTGTTATTTCAACTTATGTTTTTCATATCCCTTATCTTGATGGAAACGTGAAATTTTTCTTTCATTTTATGCTTTTTATACACAAATCTTGTTGAAGTTAGACATGGTATGTCTTACAAGAAAATAAGATGCAAGCTAGTAGTGAAACATTTCATATCCCTTATCTTGATGGAAACGTGAAATTTTTCTTTCATTTTATGCTTTTTATACACAAATCTTGTTGAAGTTAGACATGGTATGTCTTACAAGAAAATAAGATGCAAGCTAGTAGTGAAACACCACATTAGCCAATTTCTACAGTGTCAGGTGTTAACAGTCTACTATATCTTTAGTTCAATACTGACATAAGTGATATATGGAAGATGACTAGTGAGTTGTGAATGTCCTTGTTATGGATGATAGATTAGTTTGTCAAAATTGAGGTCATGCGTAGGATTGAAAGAGGGATGAAAGATAGTAAAATGTGAAATTATGAGTCAAGGATTGTAAGGTTTAAAAATGCCACTAAAAATCAACTCAGGAATTAAATATAGGAAGATAATAAAATCAGTGTTGTCAAATAACCGCGATATTGCAATAGCATAGCAGAACTTGAATAAAATGCTATTGCTCCACAATACGCTATTTAGTACAAAGTGTTGTCAAATAGCCGCTATTGCGGCGCTATAGCACTTTAGCATAGCAGAATTTGAACAAATTGCCATTTTTTGCGATCTGCATTTGACAACATTGAATAAAACATTAAGCCCATGATTCAATGCAAAGTTTATACACGAATGGAAATAAATCCAAGTCTCACGTTAGCTAGCTATAAGACCTAAATAGATCTTATAAAACTTGGGCAATCCTCATCTTACAAGCTTGTTGTATGGGGTTGAGTTTTCCCCAAAATCAAATGGTATCGTAGATATGTTTTGGATCACACACCATATTATCCACAAACAAAACTAAGAAATGTTAGGTATTTATCCACACTAAACTGAGTAGTGTTGAGCATGATGGGTGTATTAGGAAAAGTCAAGTTCCACATTGACTGGAGATAGTGTTTGATAAAAGCTTATAAAGTATGGACACTCCTCACTTTTATAAATTAGTTTATGGGTTGAGTTAGGCCCAAAAACCTAAGAAACGCATTACAATACAAATGAAGACCCAAAAAGGCGAACTTCTGCGTTTCAGGGGAAATAGGAAAAGAAAAGCTAGAAAGATGTGGGTCTCAATTGCACTACTATCAAACATGTGTATTAGTTTCTAGTTTTTGCCAAACTAGTGGCATATCAGACAATCTGAAGCTTAAACCTAAAATGCTAGGCATAGTGGTTGTGAACCTGTGGCAGACAACTCAAAGGCTTGAACATGCAAAACCAAAAGGCCAAAACCAATTATTTCTGCGAGGAAGAATGAGGGCTGATGGGTTTGTTGAAGATTGGGTGAGGGAAGACTAATATAGTTAGTTTGATGAAGAAGAGGATTATGTTTTTTTATTTTCTTGAATTGGGCTACACAACCCAATCAGTGTTTGCTCATAGGTTCTAAACTTCAAAATCACTTTGATGAGATGTGTCTTTGATTTCATCCGGTGATCCCACTAGTCAGTGACTCTCCGATCTGTATTGGAACAGGATTGGGATAAATTTGAAACAACTGAAAATACATGGGTTTAACTAGTTATAATTTTTAGTGCAGATTTATTTTATTATATCCTTAAAAATGTTGATATTTTTTTCCATCGTTCACATCATATATTTTTAGATTTAATTAAAACATGCTCTGGATGCAAGCCTTCTAAGTTCAACAATCAATAAGTTTCTTTTGGTGTGTGACTTGACTTCTATCTTTTGATGTGTTTATTTTTTATGCCTGTTCTCAGGAAACCTTCTCCTGTACGCGAGTCTCTTGTTCTGCATGTAGA
>NC_021160.2:42244008-42253454 GCF_000331145.2 Cicer arietinum | reverse complement strand
AATGAAGGCCATTTGAAAGAAATTTTCAGTATGTTAAACTCTTTCAACTTCTGCTTTCTTCTTAAAATGTGAATAGAGACACTTCTTTCATCTCAAACTAGTGTCTCATGGTGGTAGCATCCATAATTTAAGCGCAATACAACTTCTCTGTTGTTTCTTCTTTTATTTATGATTCATCGGCATTAAACTGTTACTTTTCATCATTTATATTTCAATATCAGTATTATTTATTAACTGGGAGGATATTTGCTTCATATCAACTCACATTCTTGAAATATCAATCATTGGGACACTTTTTAGTGGCCTTTAGGAGTTTGAATCAGTAACTGGAAGAAAACTTTTACGCATTCTGTTGTTTCTTCTTTTATTTATGATTCATCGGGATTAAACTGTTACTTTTCATCATTTATATTTCAATATCAGTATTATTTATTAACTGGGAGGATATTTGCTTCATAGCAACTCACATTCTTGAAATATCAATAATTGGGACACTTTTTAGTGGCCTTTAGGAGTTTGTATCAGTAATTGGAAGAAAACTTTTACGCATTGTTTGGTTCCAATGAAAGTGGAGAAGTAAAGCACAGGATAGGAACTTTTTTGGAAAATGGGGTTCCACTGTTTGGTTGTTTTGTCAAAGAGGAAGGAAAGTTTAATTTGGGTGGGCCCCATGTTCAAAAACCTTTCCTCCCAGATTAGGAAAAAAGTGGGAATGGAAATGCAAATCAATAAATGATAATAATGACCCTTATTTTTGATGCATCACATGCTGTATTTTTATGCAAATAAATTCATCTGCTTTTTTTGACGTATTCAACTATTTTGTTTATCACTCATGGCTTTAAGACATGCCTTTCCTGTTCCATTTTTATTTTTATGTACACCTTCATTTTATTTTGTTAGTATATTTGTCACTTGTTACATATAAATATGGATATTTGTGTCATTTACTATATACACATCTATCTTTCCTTTCCCTTTTCACTTCCATTCATACCAAGCAACTAAATCATTTCATCTTCCTTTCATTTTCAACACATTTCATTCCTTTAACATTCTTTCTTTTCATTTTCTTTTCTTATTCAAACAAAGCTTTAGTGACTCTTTTTTGTATCTCACATTATCTTTTTGTACCTCTTTTCAGGTAATTTTGGTGAGGTTGTAAGTGTGGAGTTGGTGATGGATCGAACTGTAAGTTTGCATTTAATTTTGCATGATAGTGTTAGTGGAATTCAGTGTTATGTGGTCGTTTCAACTTTTTTTGTTATTATTTCCAGGTTAATCTTCCAAAAGGATATGGATATGTGCAATTCAAGACAAGAGGGGAAGCTGAAAAGGCATTATTGTACATGGATGGTGTAGGTTGCTGTTGACTGAGTAGGATTAATTTCCACAATCAAGGTTGCTGGCCGTTGCATTTGGAAATTGATGCTTTTATTTTTTGTTATGTAGGCCCAAATAGATGGCAATGTCATAAAGGCAAGATTTACGCTACCTCCTAGACAGAAAGTTTCACCACCTCCAAAGGCTTCTGCTGTTGCTCCAAAGAGAGACGCACCTAGGACTGATAATGCTGGTGCCGATGTTGAAAAGGATGGGCCAAAGCGTCCAAGAGAAAGTATATGTTTGATATTTGGTGCAACAATTCCTGTTTTGTATTTATCATATTTGTGGTTTTTATTTTTGTATTGAACCAATCAATGATTTATGATACCAGCTTCTCCTCGGCGAAAACCTCCTCCTTCACCACGTAGAAGATCTCCTGTGCCTCGAAGAGCTGGATCTCCAAGACGACCAGAATCTCCTCGCCGCCGTGCAGACTCTCCTGTCCGTCGTCGATTAGACTCTCCTTATCGTCGCGGAGCTGGAGACACACCTCCTAGGAGGAGACCTGTGTCTCCTGGAAGAGGTCGTTCTCCATCTCCACCACCAAGGCGTCTTAGGTCCCCTGCAAGGTTAGCTTGTGATTGCAAACATGTTTTTCAATTACGATTTCATTATCAATTTAACTGATAATTATCATTTTTGTAGGGTCTCACCTCGAAGGATGCGTGGAAGCCCGGGTCGGAGGCGTTCTCCTCCACCACCTCCAAGACGCCGGTAACCTTAGTGTTTATTTTCGTCGGCTATTGTTTTTAAATCTGTGCACTTTATCATACATGCCATTGATTGCCCATTGAAAGAGTGAATATTTTCCTCTAGTTCACCTCCTAGACGTGCTCGTAGTCCTCCGAGAAGATCTCCAGTTGGTCGTAGGCGTAGTCGCTCTCCAATACGTAGGTCGGTACGCTCACGTTCAAGATCATTCTCACCTCGCAGGTAATTTTATTGCATGCTATATCTGAGATCTCTAAAATTATTCAGTGGCTCTTTGTGCATAACATATTATTTTGATAGAAGCATCGAAACAAGTATGGGACGTCATTGAGCACGTGAACATATGATGCTTGGACCCAATGGGTTTTGTAGTTATCCAAAATTCAGCATTCCTTTGAAGGGATCATACATGTAGTCCTAAACATTGATTTATACTTTATGCTTATGTAAAGTGGAATGTGTTATAAAATGGATTTGTTACTTGATAAATTAATGGCAGAAGAGTTCATGATTACAATCTTGTTGCTTAGGAAGAATGGAAGAAATGCTCATTTTACACAATATTTCCAGCGTACACAAACATTTGGCTGCATATGCATCTGATAATACATTTGGAGTTTTAATACTGTTATCTCTGTACTCCTATTCATGTTTTGATTGATGAACTTTGACAGAGGTCGACCACCTGTGAGACGGGGAAGGTCATCATCTTACTCTGATTCACCAAGTCCTCGCAAGGTTTGTGTCTGTTTTATTTGGCGTAGATAGCATTATTTTTTACATGGTCAATAATTCAGTCTTTCATAACTTTGACAGGGATCCCGGAGATCAAAGAGTCGCAGTCCAAGAAGGTAATATATTCGGTTTTTGATATAATGTTTTTCTTGTCTACATTTTTTTCTTCTCTTTTTTGTTTGTTTGGTAGCATTCACTGCTGTGTTTTTTTTTAACCTGTTTAAAGTTCTGATGCCTTTTTCTTGGTCATTTGTGACTCACTTATCATCTTTTCAACTCGTTTAATAATGCAATCGACCTTAAACAAGATTAAGATAGCTTCATTTTATTTTGAAGATTTTCTACTGGTGATTCTCCTTTCAGGAAAGCATTTAAAAGTAGTATGAAAATGTAATACTGCCTCTACATCTAAAGCTTGAAAGTTGTAAAGACCATATGCAATTGAATTAACAATATCATTTAAAGCTTGGAAGTAGATGTTTATATGCTTAGTGTAAATAAGATTGTTATATAAATATCTTCCTCGAATGGCCTTTTTTTGAGCTATTCATGTCCGTGCTGTCAAATTACGGATTGTGGAAAATAGCCTTTTGTTCGAATTCAGCTATGCTATAGCACCATGGCGCCGCCATATCTGCAATTTGACAACTCTAACGGGCATATTACAGATTGGAAACAATAGCAGTTTGTTCTCATCTTGCTATGCTCTAGTGCTATGGTATTGCTATAGTCACTATTTAACAACATTATTTCATATTAGGATATACAAACTAGTACTACATTATTTATTGTGATATATGACGAGGACAAACTCTTAGGGTATTTGGATTGGTGTTATAAGGTGGAATGAAGCGGAACAGAATCTAATGAGCTAATTAGATTTCAAAAAATATATGTTATTGTATTCTATTCCATTAGATTCCATTCTATCATATACCGCCAATTTAAATATATCACTGTTAAAAGATTTGGCATTTGTAATTTTTAATGAAGGATGTTTATCACATCAGTAATGTCCTTTGCTAATGTAAAATTTCTCTCTAATTTAGGCCTTTGAAAGGAAGAGGCAGTAGCAACACTAGCAGCAGCAGTTCACCACCCCCAGCTCGCAAACCATAGATAACTCCTGTATATCTACTGTCTCTCTGTTGATATATTTATCTGGATTCTGTACCAGTAGCGAGACTCTATTATGGTTGTTTGTTTTCTAACATGTTTTCAGATTAGCGTTTTTAAGTGTTGAAAACTTGGATACATTAGTTTTGATTTTAGCAATGATGGTTTGATCTGAAATACAAGACAATTTGAGAGATGGTATTTTTAGCCCCTTGCATCCTGACAGTTAGAATCAAAAATTGGTGGAATCTCTACTAGGAATTCTGTGGAATTGTATGTAACTGACAATTTGAGTATGCAATTAAGGTTGATGTTTGGTGTGGGTTTAGCTTAATTATTTTGATCAATTATTTCTTAAAATTAGTACGAAATGACGTTGAGGCGAGCTATTTGACTATTTCAATTTTTGCATACCAAAGTGCAGAGTTTATTGAATTGTTGAGTTATTAACGACCGTTAATTTAGTAGCATAATTACATTCAAGTCTGTAAAATTGATTTTAGTTAAAAGTGTATTAGATGTAAAATGATCTATGTAAATGTGAGTTGAAAAATAAATTTTAATTGAAATTATATTTATACCCAAATGTTACAAACTAAAGCTTTTAGTATCAATTCTGGAGGTAATATCATAGCTCATTTGTAACAACCTATTTTGTAAAAAATCATTTTTCATAGTGTTTCTGTTAATTTTTATTTGAAAAATGGAAATCTGAAAAACAAATTAAAACCCTTTTCAAATGAGTTGTTTTTAGAGATAATTTAAAATTGAGAAATTGTTTAGTATTTAAGTATTTGTATGTTGTAATGAAAATATTTTTTTTTAAAAAGAAATTGGTTATAATTTTTTTTTGAAGCTAGAAAAATAAATTTTTTATTTGAAGTAGTTTAAATTTTATTTTTTCTTAAAGTTTTAACAAACATGTACAAACACTTAAAAGTGATTATTTTATAATTTGATTTGTACCCGGTAAACACATAAACGGCCCCACAATTCTACTTATAACGTCTAAATTAATTTTCATCTCTAAAATGGATTTTGATTCTCCCAAACTTAGAAGCAACATATGCACTAAAGAGGGTGTTCTCCGACACAACAAACCCAGAAGCCAATAGAGCGCAAGAAACTCATATCCTTAGCTATTTCAAACAAAATACTTTCAGAGATAGAAGCTAGCAACAACCTCCAAAAATGATGATTTAGTTGCTTTGAGCTATGAAACACAAATGTTTGACTTTTTACACCGATATTGACTCGTAGACATGTATGTAACACGAAATTTTTGACCGAAGACGCGCCTTAGTGTCTGTACATGTTGGTATTTGATACCGACACGGCAACGGCATATTGATTGCATTCAATTAATTCATTTTTTCAACTCGCTCTTACTGTCGACGTGTCAATATCATCTCTGATGTCAATATATTTGCTTTATAGATAGACATTGATAATAATTTAAGAAAATAAAAATAATTCAATGGAATACCTTTTGTAAAGATGTTTTAGAAACCCCTAATAATGTTCAAATCATTAAATTTATTATAATATTTGATATAACATACAACAACAAGCATACTTTATCTTTTCTATATGATGTCTTCAACTATATGACTACCTAAAGTCTAGAATATGAAACTTACAGTAATATTTGACAGATTTATAAATCTAACATGTAGAGTACCATAATTAGCAAGACGATTAGCACAAGCATTAGCCTCTAGGAATACATGAGAGCAATGAAAAAACATATGGTGAGTGGCGGAGATGCAATTTAGCCATCTATTGTGAAGTTTCGAAGGAACAATATTCACATTAGAGAAAGTCAGGAGAACCAATTGTGAGTCACATTCAAGCCAAAGTCGTTGTCAACCTCTCCTAGATGCAATCTCAATTGTTGTAACATCCCCCTAAAAGTTATGCATAAAGAACATTGGTCATACCTATATGAAAAGAAAAGCAACCCCAAGTGGCAATACTATGGTCACAAAAGATGCCACCACAAGCATCAATACAAGGGGAGTCTTTTGTCGCCTAATATGTATTCACTTTAATCTAGTAAGCGCCCTAAGGCCGCCAAATTACTAATTTGATGGAATGCATAGAACCAGATTAACCATGTATAGAGAATTTCTTTATGATAATTAATTCTTGGATATCTATGACACGACCCTCGAAGAAAGTTGGCCAAAGAGAGAGACACATGCACAAATTAATGAAATAACATGCTCCAACCTGACAACCTTGTTGGCAAACCACGAGTTATTGTGACATCACCAAATTGCGCAAATCGAATGGACCACCACAGATAGAATGATGTCTTTAACAAGAGAACTCCACAGTTTATTACATATAAGAAGGACTTCTCTTATAGAAGATGGATATATATGAAAATCAAGGTAACACAAAGCCATCACCAAATTTGTTTAGCAAAGAAACAATCAAAGAAAATATGCACAGTGGTTTTAGAGCAAGAGCCACAAAGACTGCATATAGAAACAATTTGATGGCCACACTTCCTAAGATTTTCATCACAATCATGCTACCATCACCAAAATTCCAACAAACATTATCCATCACAAACGGTAGATGCTCTCTTAATCCAGATCAAAGTGAAGATCAAATATGATAAGTAGGTTTAAAAGCACTCTTGATTCGACCTTTAAGCAATATGACATATGTTTATCAGTAGAGACCATCTCCCTGAAGTAACAATGTCGATTTACAAGAAATGGGGGTTTGAATTGTAAATATGCCTTTTAAAAATTCCTATTTAAAACTTAAGAAAATAACTCAAGAATGATCTTGGTTATGAAACAGAAAACGGAGAACGTTCTTGGTTTATGTTATAAAACAGAGAACGTTCTTTAATTAGCAGAAAATCAGTTTATATTTTATCTCAAATGATTAATGCAGTATAATAAAGAAGGAGAAAGGAAAGAGAATACCACACAAAGATTTATCCTGGTTCACCCAACGTGGGTTACGTCCAGTCCTCACACTGTGAGATTTTCCACTAAGTGTTTAAAATGAAGAACCTTCTTAATCTTACAACACCTAGAATAAATCAACCTTGATCTATTTCTTTCTTAATTACTTTCCACCCAGAAAGCAATCACAACACCTATCTAACCTTGATAGGAAGCAATCTTAAACAAACTATAAAGAAACTCTTATAGTTTGAGTTTTTACAAATGATTGAATTTGACAGAATCTGATATTGCTCAACTCTTGTTTGAGAATAGATTCTTTACAGAGTATCTAATGACAATTTCGCAGCTGATATGTGAATGTGCAGCAGTGGCTGTTTCGCGAATTGCAGAAAATGATGTTGCCTCTGTTTTTTTTCAGAATTTCAAGCTTAAGTGTGATTATATAATGTTGATTACTTGGCACTTGAATTTCTTACTGAGAACTGAGATAATGGCCTTCTATTTATAGGCTGGAGATGTACGAAATAGCTGTTGGAGAGGCCATGCTTTTTTGACCAAAACATTATTTTTAGAATAAAAATAATGTTGCTTTGAAAACAGCTTTTTGACTTTTGATGTTTTAGCATTGAAAGCACTTCTGTCCTTTCTTTGACATTTCTTCACTGATCTTGGATGGTACATTATTTGTCTTGAGTCTTGAGTGAAGCTAGAGGAGGTTGGAGAAGATTTGAATCGAATTGCAGACTGAAACAGAGAGGATGCAAGGCTGCTGTTGATGTGCAGAAAACGGAGAATGATTAACGTTCTTGGTTTTATCAGTTTGAACGTTCTTGAGCTTCAATAATCATTCTGGAGTTCCCGTTTTGAATGTTCTGTATTTCCTTTGTTCTTGTCTTGTCATATACCCAGTTTGATCAAGTTTTCTTGACATTTGAATTTTGGAGTTCTTAAGCCGTCATGACTTTTGTCCATGTTTAAACTCTTTGATCTTTGCGATCAAATATCCTTTTTGAGTCTGGATTATTTGTACTTGTTCCTTGCCATGTACTTGTTAGATATGAATGATTTCCAGAGCAAATTCTTTGTTTAACGATGTAGATAAACTTTGAACAACATGCTGTGATAGATAATTCGGTGAAGCTGAAGATCATTCTCTGTTTATGATGCAGAATGATCTTGTTGTTGTCTTTTCTTGTATTTGCTTGATTCTGCTCTTAATTAAAACCACTCAAGAACACAAGTTAAATTAACATAACATTTAGAATCATAATTAACATTCTTAATTAACCTTTGTTTATTTTCATCAAAACTTTAAAATAGAGAGTTTGTCTCAACACTCCCAACATAACTTGAGCATCAAAGTTTTATTAAGGGATTTTATAGACCTCAATCCAAGTCCACCCGCTTCTACGTGGCTACAGACTTTGTGGAAAACCACAATGAAAAGTTTATGAGTATGGATAGTTTTAGACCATATGAAATTTCTATTCCACTAATCGAGAGTATTCAAAAGAGCCTTAAGCCAAGAGTAAACTTGCAAAGAGTAGATTAACATTCCATAAATAACACTCTGAACTAACTCCAAATGCCCTATAATGGAAAGTAAACACCCCTTATATGAGGAAAGCTTAAGTTTGACCATGTCATGATTGGTTGAAAGTGATGTTGGGTGGGCTCACTCCCCAAGTGGAACCCACCAATTTTACTAGTATTATTATTATTATTGAAAAAAAAAAGAAAAAAACCCACTTGAGTCGTGAGGGGGAGATTTGTTGGGTGGGCTCACTCCCCAAGTGGAACCCACCAATTTTACTAGTATTATTATTATTATTGAAAAAAAAAGAAAAAAAAAAAAATTTTAATAGGCTTGGCCCACTTGAAGGTAATAAAAGGGATTTAGAAATCCCTAACAATACACACAGAAAGACAACGGAAGAAGAACGGTTGCCAGAAAAGAAAAATAAGGGTTTGGTTCCAGTGGTGGTAACAGGTGTGTAGCAAACTTGCTTCGTTTGATCCACAAATTTAGTATGTTATTCTTACCACTGAGTTTGTTATTTTAATATATAATTTGAGTTGTTTTATCTTCTCTGAGAGTTACTTTGACATACCAACTTTAGTGGAAGGTTGTTATAAGGTTGTTATAGGGTTGTTATTATTGATTGATATTCCCTATTGTTATTAGGAAGACTCTTGGTGTACCCATTAATTATTATAGTGGAAGTTTTACTGGACTAGGTCCCGTGGTTTTTATTCTCTCAATTTGAGGGAAGTTTTCCACGTTAAAAATTGCGTTTGTCTCATATTTAATTTTCTGCCAATTATTATTGCTCTTGGAATTGTATTTTCTGTTTGGCCATTTATCTGCACAGGTGGGGGAAAAATATTCCGCATTATTGAGATAATTATTGCTAATTATCTCTGGTTTTTCCCAACAAAGTGGTATCAGAGCTCGGTTATTTGATTTGTGCATTTAAATGGAGGAGGAAAATAAATGTCCCAATATGATTAAACTCAACTCTTCTAATTATACACTTTGGAAGACTCTCATGGAAGACATGTTATACA
>NC_021160.2:42242732-42243701 GCF_000331145.2 Cicer arietinum | reverse complement strand
GAAGTGATATGCTATCATTGTGGCAAAGCGGGTCCACATAAAAAAAATTGCAGGTTCCTTAAGAGAGATCAATCAAGGGAAAAAGATGAAGACAAAGAGAAGAAAAATGATAAAGATACAACAGCAGTTGCATCTGTTAATAATGTCTACATTGTTTGTGATGATAATTCCATAAACCTTGCATGTCAGGATTCCACTTGGATTATTGATTCGGGTGCCTCATATCATATTACTCCTAGGCGTGATTTCTTTTCATCTTACAGTGCTGGTGATTTTGGCATGGTAAAAATGGGAGATGAAGGAGTATGTAAAATTATCGGTATGGGAGATGTTTGGGTTGAAACTGAGATTGGTTGCAAGCTTCAATTGAAGAATGTTAGACATGTACCTAATATTCGTCTCAATTTGATTTCGGTGAAAGCCTTGGATATTGAGGGTTATCACACTTACTTTGGTGGTGGTGGTATATGTAAAATCACCAAAGGGTCCCTAGTGGTTGCAAAGGAGCAAAGTTCCACTTCTCTCTATAAGATGCCTACGAAGCTATGCAAGGAAGAAGTGAATGCAATTGAAGATGCATCTTCTGATTTATGGCATATGCGCCTTGGTCACTTGAGTGAGAAAGGACTCAGCATACTTGCGAAGAAAAATTTTCTTCCTGTGAAAGGTACGTCTCTAAAAACTTGCACTCATTGTTTTGCTGGAAAACAACATAGAGTTTCTTTTCATAATACTGGTCCTCATAGGAGACAAATTATTCTTGATTTCGTTCATATTGATGTTTGTATGATGGATAGTAAATCTCTTGGTGGTGCATCATATTTTGTTACTTTTATTGACGACCACTCTAGAAAAGTGTGGGCATTTCCTTTGAAATCTAAAGACCAAGTATTTGGAGTCTTCAAGCACTTTCATGCAAGTGTTGAAAGAGAAAAGGGAAGAAAATTGAAATGTATTCGATCAGATAAT
>NC_021160.2:42240343-42242039 GCF_000331145.2 Cicer arietinum | reverse complement strand
CAGAAGAGAATAGTTCTCAACCAAGATACAAAACAAGATTGGTTGTGAAAGGTTTTAATCAGAGAAAAAGTATTGACTTTGATGAAATCTTTTCACCTGTGGTGAAGATGTCCTCTATCCGAGTTGTGCTTGGGTTAGCAGCTAGTTTGAACCTAGAAGTTAAACAACTTGATGTGAAAACTGCATTCCTTCATGGTGATTTGGAGGAAGAGATCTATATGGAGCAACTAGAGGGTTTCGAAGTCAAAGGTAAAGAGCATCTTGTGTGCAAATTAAAGAAAAGCTTGTATGGGCTCAAGCAAGCACCTCGACAATGGTACAAGAAATTTGATTCTTTCATGGAGAAACATGGGTATAGTAAAACTACTTCTGACCATTGTGTGTTTATCAAGAAATTCTCTGATGGTGATTATATTATTCTCTTATTATATGTGGATGACATGTTGATTGTTGGTCATGACACTAAGAAGATTCAATCTTTAAAGAAAGATTTGAACAAGTCTTTTGCAATGAAAGACTTAGGTCCTGAATTTGATTCTTTCATGGAGAAGCATGGGAATAGTAAAACTACTTCTGACCATTGTGTGTTTATCAAGAAATTCTCTGATGGTGATTATATTATTCTCTTATTATATGTGGATGACATGTTGATTGTTGGTCATGACTAGGGGTGGGAATAGGCCAGGTCGTCCGTCAGGGGCCTATGGCCTGGCCTGTTTAATAAAAAGGTCAGGCTCATGCTGTTTTTAAAGCCTATTTAATTAAATAGGGGGTTTTGTACCACGCACCCCCCCATTTTTTACCTCCCACCCCCTCAATCATGTGTAAAAGACCATTTTACCCTCAATTTCATCTATTAAAATTCAAATAAAATTTGACTTTCCTTTTTTACCTAATTTCTTCGAAAGTTTGTAATATCTGAATCTGATCCTACCCACCCCTCGAACATTTGAAACTTCCGAATCTCAAAAGTAAGTAAAAATTCGAAGCAAATATGAATATCCATTTTTTTGTGCATTAGGTACTTTATTTTTAATAGAAAGCCCTTTTTTGTTAAAACATTATCCTTGTCTTTGTTTATGTTTTGGATTGGAACAAATTACGATAATTCGACCTCTCCTGCGGATCAATCTACATTTTTCACAAATTTTACGAACAGAGGCTGCTACTTTCATATTTATGACTCCTTAACTGAATGTTGAATCTATATGAAACCCCAAATCGTTCAAAAGTTTGTATCATGTTGAAAGTTTCGAAATGGAAGTCTCGAAAGTTTGAAAGTTTAGAAACATAGAAAGTTTCGAAAGTTTCATGGAATTAGAAAGTTTCGAAATGGTTGATGCTCGAAGAAATGAAAATTTCGAAATAGAGGTCGAAAATATGAAAGTTTTGAATGATGAAACTTTCGAAGTATATTTTTCCCATAAATAATGAAAATTTCGAAAATTTCGTTGTACAAGAAAGTTTCGAAATACAGAAACTTTTGAAACTTTCGAAACTTTCGAAGAATATAAAAGTTTCGAAATACAAAATTTTGCAAAACTTTCGATATATGTTGAGTTTCGAAAATTTGGTATTAATGGAAAGTTTCGAAATACATTTTTATTAGTAATAAATAGTAATAAATAATAATAAATTTATAATAATAAATTTATAATAATAAATTAATAGTAATAATAAATTTGATATTTAATTT
>NC_021160.2:42235705-42240155 GCF_000331145.2 Cicer arietinum | reverse complement strand
TCCAAAGTTTCGAAATTTCTGGAATATTTCATTTCGAAAGTTTGGTATTTTTCCAAAGTTTTGAAATTAGTAATTTTTTCTGCATAATTACATTTCGAAAGTTTTCAATTTTACAAAACATTCGAAAATTGCGGTGGAAAACTGAAATGGAAATTTTTTCCATAATTTTATACAAATTAAATAAGGGTAAAATAGTCTTTAAAAAAATTGGAGGGGTGGGAGGTAAAAATGGGGGGTGCATGGTACAAAACCCATAAATAGGCCAGGCTCAGGCTTATAAAAAAACCTATTAGGCCTGACAGGCCGGCCTATATATATATATATATTATTATTTACTTCATTCTCCCTTTTTTTCTTTCTAATTTCCATTGCCCTATTACACATCAGGTATGTAAGCAACATATTATTCATAAAAAAACAATATTATTTATTTGTTACTTTTATATGAAAAATTTATATTTTCATATATACTTGTTATTTGTTATCTTCATATATATTAGTAGTATATAAAACTTGAACACCCTAATTGTTTATTATTAGTATTGAATATGAGTTTGTTTGAGAGGATTTGTTTAGAGGTAATAATTTGAGTTTGTTTGAGAGTATTTGTTTGACAGATAATAATATGTGCGTTTCAATGAAAAATCTATCTTTTAAACCAAAATTTGTTACCTTTATATTTTATAAAAATCAATACTTGTTATTTGTTATCTTCATATATATTAGTAGTATATAAAACTTGAAAACCCTAATTGTTTATTATTAGTATTGAGTATTAGTTTGTTTGAGAGGATTTGTTTAGAGGTAATAATTTGAGTTTGTTTGAGAGTATTTGTTTGACAGATAATAATAGGTGTGTTTCAATGAAAAATTTATCTTTTAAACCAAAATTTATTTTTTAGGGTTTAAAGGTTGTTTGTTTCTAATTTTTTTAAAATCATTTTGTTTAGAAAAATCATTTTCTATTTAATATATATATATATATATATATATTATTTTCAAATATAATCTTAATTAATATTACTAATTAATTTTAAAATATATGAGTGAATATGATTTTGGTTGAGAGGATTTGTTTGAGAGGTAATAAGCTGAGTTTGTTTGAGAGCATACTGAGTGCGCTTGTTTCAAAAAAAAAACTATTCTTTTAAATCAAAAATCATTTTGTTTTTATTTAGAATTATTTCTTGAGTTTATCTACTTTGTATAATTATATAATATATTTTATTTTATCATTTTTATATTGTTCAGGAAATGTCTTCTCCCTTAGAAAGAAGTGAACCAATCATCTACTCATATGACTAATAATGAGGCCAGCGAACATATGTCTATAGATTCAACTCAAGTAGAAGTTAACACACAGACAAATGATATGTGTAACTGTTTATGGGGTTCATTTGGTTTTATTTGTAATTTTTGAAGGACTTTTTAGAGTTTGTTAATTATGAATTCATTTTATTTTTTTCTTTTTGTTTTATGGGAAGATTGTTGCATTACAAACTTGTTAGTTATAATTTTATTAGATTTGATTATAATTTTATTAGTTTTCCTTGTATATAAAGGCCTAATTTAGCCTATTTAAAACAAAAATATAAAATATAACATTTAAATATTTTAATGCGAATAAGGCTTTTAAATAGGCTTACAGGCCAGGCCATAATAGGCCGTAGGCCAGGCTCAGGCCGAAAAAAAAGCTTATGATAGGCCGTATGTCAGGCTTAGGCCTAAAAATTTCATCGTAGGCCAGGCTCAAGCCTTTCAAAGCCTGGTCTGGCCTATTCCCACCCCTAGTCATAACACTAAGAAGATTCAATCTTTAAAGAAAGATTTGAACAAGTCATTTGCAATGAAAGACTTGGGTCCTGGTTGTCTCAACACAATTATATTGAAAAGGTGCTAGAGAGGTTTAACATGAGCAATGCATTTGATGTATGTTATGGTATGCACAAGGCCAGATATTGCTCATGCAGTTGGAGTTGTTAGTCAATTTCTCTCTAATCCTGGTAAAGATCATTGGGGGAGCTGTGTCTTGGCAATCAAGACTACAAAAGTGTGTTGCTTTGTCCACTGTAACACCCCGGCCATTACCGTTACCGGCGATGCTACCTCACGACCTTCTCGCCCCCCTCTTTCCGCCCCCATTGGAAATCTGATGAGTTTTTGTCTTCCGTGGGATTTGAGCCCAGTACCTAGGGGATAAGTACCGCCTCCACACAGATCCCACTACCAATTGATGTTATTGTTGATTGATATTCTCTATTGTTATTAGGAAGACTCTTGGTGTACCCATTAATTATTATAGTGGAAGTTTTACTGGACTAGGTCCCGTGGTTTTTATTCTCTCAATTTGAGGAAAGTTTTCCACGTTAAAAATTGCGTTTGTCTCATATTTAATTTTTTTGCCAATTATTATTGCTCTTGGAATTGTATTTTCTGTTTGGCCATTTATCTGCACAGGTGGGAGAAAAAATATTCCGCATTATTGAGATAATTATCGCTAATTATCTCTGATTTTTTCCAACAAATGAGCTTTATGAGACTTCCCTTTAAATAATGAAACCCCAAGATACATGAAAGGGAAGTGACCAACACCAAAATCCAGAATAACAATGATACGCTTATTAGAAATACTCACTAGCTAACATGAAGCTTGACCGTATAGGTAATAATTGCATAATATGCTGCAAGAACTTCTAGAACAAGAGCTTAGATACCTCTACTAAGAACTTCTTCAACAATGAGAAAAGAAGAAGGGAAATGGGATCGTCTTGCTTGACTCCCATTTTACAAGAGAAGTAACCAATTGCATGACTATTCACCGAGATATTGAGTTTAGCCGAGAGAATAATAGCCTTAATCTAATTACAAAAAAGTCAGGTGAAAACCAAATTTCGTCAATACTTTGAGAAGAAATAACCGATCTAAATTATCAAAAAAAAATTTAATATCAATTTTAAGAGCAATGTTTCCGCTTAAACTTTTCTTGTCTAACGTATTTATGGGCTCATAAGCCACCTCAATGCAGTCTTGAGTGCTTCTACCCTTAATGAATCCTCGTTGATGTAGAGAGATAATTTTAGGGGCAATCATGAGAGACTGAAGTTGTAATGATGCTTTCAATTAAAGAATTATCAACACACGCATTTTGAATGCAAATAAGTTTGAATAAAATTAAAGAACATGGTCCTTAATGGCACTAATGTCTTTTATGATGACATCGTAATGTCTAAGCATGAATTGAATTTGATTCAATATTCTTTATTATTCTAATTTACTTCAAATTTGATTGAATTTTTATTTTTTTTAAATTCAATCACACTCTTTTCTTGTGTAAAATTATTATTTATATTTGAAACAATTAGTTGTAATATCATATCAAATTTTACGTAGCATATTGAAATAGATATCTTTATTAGTACTATAATTCTATCATTTGATATACATTTTTTATCATTATTATTGATGAACATCTTTTTTTGTATTCTTTTAAGAAAAACATTTTTTTTGGTATTTTTCATCATTACACTATAATAAGTTGTTATCATCTATGAACGCATCTAACCTAAATAAGTTTTTTATTTTATTTTTGACTAACATATATAAATTGTTATCATCTATAAAATTATCTAATCATAAACTTACGAAATATATAGGATATAGTATAGTTTTTTATGGTAAAAATAATATTTCTTGTTAAAATAATTTTGTAAAATATACAAATTTATTGATGCAAACGTAATTCATAAAGAAAATATAAAACATTATAAAATAAAGTGTGAATGATATTTAAATCAGGGATATACTAATACCATAAAATCTTTTATAATTAAAATTGAATGGAGTATTATTTATTTTGATAGTTTTTTTTTTTCACATTTTTTTATTATATTATATTTTATATTTGTACCTACCTATAAGGAAAATATAAAGAGTTTTCGTGTAATTTTTTCTTTCATTTTATATTTTTCATTTAACTATTTTATGTATAATTCTATTATTTTATATTTAATTAAATAACCGAATTTTTAAAAATATTTATACCTATACAAAGGATCTCAAATTTTGCTATTTCATTTTTTTTCTTCCAATTTTATCCTTTATTTTTATCTTCAATTTAATTCTTCTTTACTAATCAAATAACTAATCTTTTTCTAATAATTATACAAAATTTTATAATTTCTTTTATTTTCATCGGAAAAACAAAAAACACACTAGTGTCGACTACACACATAGTTATTAAAAATAGAAATCTACTTATATTTAATATTATTTATTAATAAAAAACAGATGGGATTCTAATCTTAGCCACATCCATTTTATAAACAATTAACAAAAAAAAAAGGAAAAAAAAAAAGCATAATAATAAAATAACACAATTAAAAAACAAAACTTAGCATCTCCCATCAAACCAAAAAAAAAAAAAAAAAAAAACAAAAACACAAACCCACAC
>NC_021160.2:42166027-42235656 GCF_000331145.2 Cicer arietinum | reverse complement strand
AAAAAAAATAAAAAAACAAAACTTAGCACCCCCCAACAAACCAAAAAAAAAAAAAAAAAAAAACCAATATCACAATCCACAAGCACCAACTGAAACTCAACTCGCCGGAAAACGCACTCGGAGTTTCTCCTCAGCCGCCACAAACACCGACCAAGTCGTCCACAAGGTTTTTCTTCTACTTACATTCACAAATTTAATTTTTCAACATAGATTAATTTGTATATAAATTTCTGACCTAAGATCAATTAATTGGTTCCATTTGTTTAGGTTTAGGTGATTTCATGGCAGGCACTGGCTTACCATCATTAGGTCGTGTAAAGCTCACGGATTTAGTTCCATCAGAAGGGTTACCCACTGATTCATATAAAATTTCAGTTTCAATTTTATCACAGTCACTAGCTCAGTTTTCTGCTGTAATTATTCAGTTTCCATCAACTGATGCTGCTCTTTTAAGATCCGGTTTAGAATCGGCTCGGTTGTATTTTCATCAAAGAGAAACATATCCACCTCATGATATAATTCATAATACTAGTAGTAATGATGATTCTCATGATTGGTGTAAAACTTCTGGTTACTATGCTGATTCGAGTTTATGGCAAGAAATGTATGATTATAGACCGGGTTTAACGCCTTTAGAACCGAATAATTCGATTGAGTTGCCTCCTGCGGGGTTGTCTGATATTTTTGGTTTATTTGGAAAGGCGGCGAGGGATATTCTTGATGCCATTGGCTTTCATTTGAACTTGAGGAGTTCTCCGTTTGTAGAGATATTGGATAATGTTCCTTTGAGAAATCGAGAGATTTCTTCTTCGGTTTTGTCTGTTTGTTGCCATGCTAGGCCTTCATTCCAAGGGCAGCAGCAACATCATAATATAGTTAGTCAAGAGGATGGTCAGTTGCTTATGTATCCTGATAATGATCACGATCATCAAGTTGATAAAAGCTTGATATCGCTTGTTAAGTCCGATCGGGCGGGTTTACATGTTCGAGATTATCAAGGTCGGTGGATTCTTGTGGATGGTGATTTGGGGCCTCAAGAAGCTGTTGTTTATCCTGGGCTTGCTCTTTATCAAGCAACGGCTGGATATGTAAACCCTGCATTGCACAAAACCGAGATTAATATGGAGGCTAATATGTATGGCAGGTGTTCTTTAGCGTTCAAACTTTTGCCTAAATCGATGACTAGTCTTGATTGTTCGGAAATGAGAGCGGCAGGTTATGGAATTGAAGCTCAGTTCCAGCTTCCTGTTCCTGTGGATGATTTTATGCAAAGATCTCATCCAACTGATAATCTTTTTAACAGACCTGCTTTCCAGTGCTTCAATTTCCAACCAACACATGACGGTATGTTATTGTAATTACAATTATACTTGGAATTTGATTCATTATTGTAGGCCAAATATTCTTCAAAACTGAATTTAGTAACATACTTGATTTTGAATTGTGCCCATGTTGGTTTCCAATTGCTATAGGCTTTCTAGAGTTTTGATGAAAATAGAATTTGGAGGAAATATTATCATTTCTTACTGTAAGAATCTTTGCATATTCAAATGTGATCAAGCGAAAACAAGTTTAATACATCCGTTCCTCCAGTCACGGAAAGAAATATGATGAGAAAATTGAAAACTTAATGAATGCTAAACCTTTTTGTGCTCCTAACATAAGCCATCTTTGCTACTAGAGAAAATGTATCATTGTAATCATGGCCATACGCTTTAGTCTCCCTTTCACAACTAGGCGAAATTTAAGACTGTCAATTTAATCATCTAGGCAAAATGTCCAACCTTCACAACATATTCCCATAAACAACCTAAAAGTCTAAAACTGCTTTTGCCGGCTAGGGTAAGAGAAAGTAAGTCCTATGTGCTACTACTATCCTTACAAGCAATATATCATCACTCATGGACTGTCTCCAGCTTAAGTGAGAAAATGTCTTATAATTTTAGGAAGTGGAATAGAAAACAAGGTAGACATAAAAATATTGAATGATGTTGACAAATGATGGAAGCTCGGGAACATATAAATTGGACTAGTAGATAGAGTACCTTTCCAAAGAACTGTAGGAGGACCACTGACATGCCCAGTTTGTTCAGGAAGAACTGTAGCTTATGCTTATTGTTTCCTGATATTCGAAATATTAAACTTAGATGCCTGTATTTGGTAGTTCTTGAAATTTTTCATTGTTTCCTTTGATTGTATTGATGTTGAAGTAGTGTCAGTTGTACTTTGAAAGTAGTCCTTAGTGGAAAGTTTTTAACGGCAGGTCCTTGGATCGATGAAATGCTGGTACAGGATCTATGAAGACTTTGATACGGAGGAGGAAGCAAAATTCTAAAAGCAAACCTCTGCCTCCTTCCAAGAGGTTAAGGCTCGAGGCACAAAGAGTTTTGAAAGAAAGAGTCCAAGACATTGCAGATAAAAAAGGCATCAAGCTGCGCTTCTGTAATCTCAAGGAATGTGAAAGTCACATTCACACTCTAGACAGCCCATGTGCAAATATACGAATGGAGATAGGGTGGCCACCTGGAGTACCATTCGTCCATCCCCATGATTTGCCTAATAAGGCGAAGCTGGGATTTCTTGAGGCATATGAACCTGGTTGGACAGAAGCGCATCAAAACATAGACAGGCTAGTCAACAATTCGATATCTTTAATTGTAACTGATAACTATCTTTTTGCAAGTTTCATGCCCATATGACCATGGATATTCTAGTTTGTATCTATATATCTGTCAAGTCAAATAGTTGTGAATTGTGTGTGATGTATGCAATGTTTAGGATATGCATATTTTGTTTTCAGGGTAATGAAAAGGTTAACGGAAGTTGCATCTCAAATGCTCATTAATTATTAATTCACATTATTGTAATTAACAGAATTCTCTTCACCACCTAATGCATTTGATGCTGCAGAGTTACACTTTCAGTAAAAAAAATCAGAATTCTTTTTTGCACATCAAAAAGACGATGGGTGTTAGAAAAGAGTGAAGAGTTGAATGAGTAGAAAAGCCATATAGATGGGATAGAAGAATCAGAACAAATGTGGTCGTATAACTGTGACATGCATTGCCTAGATTTACGGAGGCCTCTTAGAATTGTGCAGAATAATATTATTGTGATGCAGTGAATTTTGTTTGTTTCAGGTCCATTTAAGTCTGAGAAGTTTGAGGTCTATTATATTGTTTATGATTAACTTAACAATTAAATTATGTTTTCTTTCTGGTGATATTAACATAATGTACATATTCTGATGTGTGCAGGAATCAGTCCCCCTGATATCCAACACATGGACAACATGTTATCAAGTTGTGAAGGTCTTATGAGGATAGGCCTATAGTTCTGTGTTGGCCTCTGAACCTATTTGTGGCTAGGTTTTTGAGTATATGCATGTCTTTATATATATGCCAACGTGCAGCCTTTGAAGAAAATGAAAGAGACGCATGCTGCATTGAATTCTGTAGATGTTCTATTGTAGATGTCTTAGAACCTGTTAAGATTATGAGACGCCGATCCAATCAAATTGGAGAGTAGACGCAGCTGGACTTGAATGCTCAAGCTGATGGAGGTCTTACTGTCCAGATCCAGAATCTAACAAACGAAGAAAAGACGACAGGTTATAGAATAATTTTGAGCTCCTCTTACTCGGTCGGGATTATGCACAAATCGTCTATTTTGGCCTGAAGGAATGCAATGACTATCAGCAAGTCTCTGTAGAAAGAAAGGCATTCAATTTGTGTGAATATGGATACCATAGCTTTATGTGATGAAGTAGCATTCCAGCATGCTTTGTTAGGTTAGTGTCTTCGCATTATGAAAATGTATTACCGTACAATGCTATGTGAAAATGTGGCTTAATATGTTTTCTTATGCTGTTTAATTATAATTGTAGGAAGAAAAAAAAGTCTACCATTATAATCTCTTCGTAGCTGCGAAATTTGGTCAGAAAATATTTTCTCAGTTCAAGAACTACTTTATTCTCATTTATCCTTATATGAAAGAAAAAAGTGTGCCAAAAGCTAAAAGAAATTTGTGGCAGTGAAATGAACAATAAACAAGTTTGTTTCTAGGTTAAGTTGACAGGACACTTCAGAGAAATAAAATAAGTGTAATGATGATAAAAAAAATTAAGGGTATAGATTTTAATAGCTTCATAATTTTTTTTGGTATATAATAAAATTTAAATTAGGGAAGGCATACCTCAAAATTTTATAATGAAATTTAAAGGAGAATCACAAATTTCATTATGAAATTTACGTATAATTGATCAATTGATCAATTGTGGGATTTTAGACTTGAACTCAAGTTAGCGGATATGAGCCGATGAGCCGAAGTTTTAGCCATTTGTGTCGATCACTTATGATTTCATTTCAATACAAATATAAGTTTAACCTCATAATTTCAAAGTTACATCCTCATAATTTCAAAGTTACATCTTTTTGATAAGATTTAAAAAATTCAAATTGGTCAAATTATTCTTAACATTGTATCAAAATTTCAAGTCGATGTATTTCAATTGTGTGTACGTAATAATAGTAGAATTAAATTTATGTAAACATATTCAAACTAAACATATATTAATTTATTTGAATTGAGTTTAAGTAAATGTAATAAAATTGAGTTTGTGTAAGATTTAGAAACTCAGAATTTATTAGTGATATATGAGTTCAGTTTATGTAAACATATTTGAATTAAATTTACATAAACTCATAATATGAATTGAGTTTACCTAAATTAATTTCAATTAATTTTAAGTAAAATTTAAAAACTCATAATTTATAAACGGTACATGAACTAAATTTATTTATATATACTTAAACTAAGTCGAGATAAATGTACTTGAGCTAAACTTATATGAAATTTAAAAATTCAAAATTTATAAGCAATATTCATTCTAATAGTGAGTTTCTGACTGAAAATAGATGTGATTAAACTGACTTTTCTCTAAACAGAGTTTACATAAATTCTAAAAATTCAAATTTTAGTCGTTTTCTTTTTCGGTAGGTATACATCTAATTTTATAAGATTTTAATTCCTGAGTTGAGTTGGATTTTTGAAAAATAAAATCATTTTACCCAATTTTATCTTCTTTTTATTTTTATTCCACTGCTTGTATTATTTTTTTGGTCGAAATTCCACTACTTGTATGAATCGTGTAGTGCTCTACGAACTTTTTGTCTTATTTGTAATGTCTTGTGCTTACTTCTATTATTATACTTTGTAATGACTATTAGCCATTAGGCTTTGATTGGTACGTGAGAAATTAAGACGAGAGAATGATACGCAAAAGAATAAACGAACAAATACAGTATTTTTTCTGATTGGTATTGCAAAGAATAAGAGGGTATATTACTGTGGGGTCCAACCATTTTTTTCTTCTCTCCGCTCCTAAAAGAAAGAGGAGAGAACACGTGAACTTTTTGTGTTTTCCTTATTTGTCCTTCTCTCTTTTTATATATGCAGATTTTTCTTTTTAACTTCAATTTTCTTGTGGTTACCTTTCTTATGGTATAATAATGCAGTTCTTTTATGGTAATTTTTTCGTTGCAATCTTTGCACTTGTTTTGTAACTTAGGTTTTATCATTGTTTTTTTCTGTAATAATTATTAAATCAATTTAAATAACTAATTTAATAATTTACTTGGATTAGTTCAAATGGTTTGTTTAAAATTAAAGAATTTATTATATCAAAATATTGTAATTAATTAATTTTGAAAAGAAATTAAAATTAAATAATTTTTTAATACATATTAGTCAAAAATCGAACTCGTTACTAAATAATTAAGAGACTCAAACATCTATCATTTGTGTCACACCATGTTGACAGTTGAAAACAAATATTTTAGAGAACAATAAATAATTTCAAACTATACCAAATAAATATAGATAGATTCACAATATCAGTTGAGAAATACAAACAATTCTAATCTAGATTCCTAGTTTACAACCCTCTATCCAAACCCCGTCTATTACAATTTTCTTAGTAGAGATACCATGCTAAGAAAGAAACTAAATGCATTGAATTGATTGATTCTGTCCTTTTCCTTTGTGCAATGGAATGAGCCTTCACTCTTCACCCAAGAAAAGTCTTGTGTGGATAAGTGTATAGAATTGTTTACATCATACAGTAAACAGACCGAAACCGGCAACAATTATTGGTCATCTCAAAGCTATCTCAATTAATCGACTTTCTGCATCGTCGAATGAATCATAGGTTTCCCTCAACCGCGAAATGGTGGTTGATTTTCAAAAGGCAGCTCTACCGCTGTTGCATTAGCATAAAACTCTTCCAAATTATAGAACTCTCTTTGTGGGGGAAGAAATATGTGGACAACAACATCACCTGTGTGATGAATCAAGAAACAATCATAAGGCAAACCTGGATCAGACAGTATTCATAAACACGGCTGACAAACAATCTGGATATCAGAGCAAAAGACACATGGACTACGATTCGATGTGGCTATAATAAATCACAAATTTCATATAGAATTAATATAAAAACATAAATCTTAAATCAAAAGAGAGAACTAATATTTAAAGTTAACATGAGTCATTGTAGATATATAATAAAATAACACCATTAACCTTATTTTATTTTTGTGGTATGATCATCTCCATTGGTATAATAGTTCAAAAGAAAGGTGAACAAAATTGTAAAATACAACTAGAAGCATCCTAGGTGTTAGTAAGAAGTGACCGACATGGATAGATACTACAAGATATGGCTATTGTTTTTCATGTTTCCTTGCCTACACCCATTGAACTTGTGAACTCTCATCGTGAATGCAGATAAATGTCACATCAATGTTGTCAATTGCAGAAAATAGTGATTTTGTTTAAATTTCGCCACACTACAGTGCTATAGCACAACTTTAGCTGCTATAAAACAACGCGTTGTGGAACGAAACAATGGTGATTTGTTCAAATTTCACTATGCTATAGCGTTATAGTGCTCCTATAGCCGATTAGCCGCTATTTTACAATACTCTATCAGATATAGACTATTATAAGGTTTTGGTAGGAATCTAAGAGGGGGAGAATCATGTTGAGCTATTATGTTGCATTCGTGCTTCTGGTTATGCATCTTGTTAGAGTATAATGTAAAATTTCAACATGTCTTTGCTGGTGAATCTTTGGAAGATCTTCTAGAAGTACCATACCAAACTTCAAGGGATTTTCTTCAATTAAAATGCAAAGAAGTAGAGGTTCTACTATTGTATCGTAAAATCACTTACCGAAGTCCAATAGGGTCCATGAGTTGGGTTTTGTGTCCCCATTTGGAATTTTACCATATTTCTTTTCAGCTCGATCTCTTATTCTCGACCTAAAATTCAATATAAATACAATTAAACATATATCTTTCTTTTAGCAAAGTAAAAAGAAAATCCTCAAGGATTGCTAGATAAACATAAAAAGATCAATGACAGGTCGCATACCCGATAGCATCAATTTGGGGACGAGAAAATGCCGTAGCTATGATAAAAAATCGAGTCCAGTAAACAAGTGGCTTCACAAACAATACCTTTATATCCCCTGCCTTAACCTCACTTGCAACTGTCGCCATTTCCACAGCAACTAGATGCACACAACAGTTTACACTCAACAATTAGATAGTGATTGATTGATACACAAAAGTATAACTCTCTCTCTCTAGTAGATTCGTATAAACATAAATTTAACAAGTTTTGATAACGGTCGAACAAATACAATTACAAAGAATTCAAGATTTTAGTCATTTTACAAACAAGAACAAAGACTAATCTAGATAGTATGTTTATATTCAAAGGAAAACAAATTAACAATATGATCTTACAGAAGGAGGATTGCATGGCACTGAATCCACATGTATAGCGAAATCAAACAAACATAAATCAATGAAAAGAAATGATCAGTCTTGGGAAAAACAGTTCTAGTTTTTGTTCTTCGAAAACTACCCTTAGATAATTTAACATCAACAATTATTCTTTTTACTAGGTGGAGTCGGTTACATGAGTCAAACAACAACATTATGGACCAATGCTTCTCAGACCACTAAATTCTAAATTCCTTTACAAGAATCCCAAGTGTAATTTAACATACTTTAGATAGTCTGAAAGATTATTCTTCTTAAATTTAAGAAGAAACCTAATATAAGGCACAAAAATATTCAAAATGACATATTGCAAAAATAATGTGAACAACCTAGAAGCAAATTAATTAACAAAACTTCTTATCAGCTTACATGATAGGCTTTCAGCATCATCGTCAATCTCTGCACTTGCAGGCTTTTGGTCTTTTCTCTTATATACCACTTTTCCATAATTATTTAATAATTCATCATACATCTCATCGGTATCTTCTTCACCTACATCCTGCCAATTATACGGTTTATTATGCACCATTAATGAGGATTGTCAATCACAAAAAAAAAACGTGACAAAGATTACAATAATCTTTACATTTGAATTGAATGGCAAAGCAGCCAGTTGAAATTTACACTAGATTGAACCAGAGTGATTATAAATTTATTTGGCACACAAATAATAAATAAAATGACTAACACAAACCCTTAAAAGGAACTAGATTCTATTCTCAGTTTTAGTAGTTAAATTCAGGTCTCTAAGAGTCAACATTAACCAAAGGATACGAGATTGGTGAAAAAATAATGAAGATTTCTAGACACTATATCATCCCACTGTCTGTGGATGACAGGTAAAAAGGAGAGGAAGGGGAAAAAGCTCTGATGTTTGGGAGTTTAAAACTCATAGGAACTCATGGAGATCTATCATCAATCTGTATAAAACCAATGTTTTAAAAACCTAATCGGACAACAAGCATGTCAGAGACCTCTGAGTCGTGGTTCAACTACTTTAAACCGCTCAAATTGGGACAAAACCATGATCAAACTACCAAAATAACCGAACCATAGTAATTAGTTTACATTACAACCTTCTCTCAAACTACCAAAATAACCTTCTCTCAGTTAATACTTTAAAGTAATTAGTTTACATTATGTTATACTTCAATAGTTAACAAACAAATATTGTATGAGTTTAATAGAGATGCATTGTCATTATCAGTATAAAATGGTTTTACACCGACATCCAATTATAATCCATCATATTGCCATGTAAGCCTTTATTATAACCATACTTTAAAAATAACTGCAAAATACACGATTTTTATTGGTCGTCGACAGAGCAAGTCCTCTTTGTTCATATGTATAAAATTGTGTTTAGATATGTACCCAAGCAAAAGGCCTTAAAACATCTTATTTTGAATCTATATACATATATGATAAAATTTGAATATATGACAAAGGATTTTATCAAAGAAAAACAACTATATAGGAAAAGGGGTTCCTCAAGGTTATCTAAATTGCATAAATGAACATATTTTATGTTAAAGAATGCTTTCAAAACTCTCCACTTTCCATGGAACCCAAAATCTATCTAAACTGAACACACAGAATATAGTTTTGAAGAAAAGAATAAAACTGTTGCAACAATATGAAATTATACCGAGAAAGAATTGTCCTTGGCTTCTTTACCGAATGCAAAGCTCAAAAGTGAGTTCCTCTTTTTCAAACTCAAACCATTGATGCTGTGCCGTTGTAAAGGAATAACATTTTTGGACAAACTACTGAAAACCTTTCTGGGTTTTGAAGAATACTTGGTTTCGGGATGACCCATTTCGCCGGAAAAGGAGGCCGGAACGCCGGGTCCGGCGAGGGATAGGAGAGTGGAAGACGGAAGCATTTTGTCGCGGCAAAAAAAAAGAGATATTCACGAAATAGAAAGATAGCGAAATGAAACGAGAAGCACGATTGCAATATTATTTATTAATTTTGGGTAAACTACTATTTTAAAATAACACCTTTACATATATTAAAACATAATGTAAATTAATATGATTAAATTATATAAAAGATTTGCAAAATTAATGATTTAACATAAAATATAAAATTTAATATTATAATAATAATTTTAATTTGTGAGTACATCACAATCATTCATTGACATGATTTTAGATATTCATTCATGGACATGACTTTAGATATGTTTTGCATTATCAGCATGTCATAATTATTTATAAACATGATTTTAGAGGTAGTTATGGTAAAAGTCAAACATCTATAATAATTTAACGGTTGTGATTTACCGATAATGTAAAAGTTTTTTATGTTAAGAAGGTATGTGAATTAAATTCATTTTAAATTTGTGTTTAATCATTTTCATTTGAAGCACTTTTTGATTATTATTTTTTTTCAAAAATTGATTATTTTTTACTAAGGACTATTTTTTAGTGCTCACAATTCTAATTCAATCCAATTTAATCTTTTGACAAAACTTAATACTCCAATTAGTTTTTAACAATTTCATATAAATGATAAAGGAATAACATTTTTGGACAAACTACTGAAAACCTTTCTGGGTTTTGAAGAATACTTGGTTTCGGGATGACCCATTTCGCCGGAAAAGGAGGCCGGAACGCCGGGTCCGGCGAGGGATAGGAGAGTGGAAGACGGAAGCATTTTGTCGCGGCAAAAAAAAAGAGATATTCACGAAATAGAAAGATAGCGAAATGAAACGAGAAGCACGATTGCAATATTATTTATTAATTTTGGGTAAACTACTATTTTAAAATAACACCTTTACATATATTAAAACATAATGTAAATTAATATGATTAAATTATATAAAAGATTTGCAAAATTAATGATTTAACATAAAATATAAAATTTAATATTATAATAATAATTTTAATTTGTGAGTACATCACAATCATTCATTGACATGATTTTAGATATTCATTCATGGACATGACTTTAGATATGTTTTGCATTATCAGCATGTCATAATTATTTATAAACATGATTTTAGAGGTAGTTATGGTAAAAGTCAAACATCTATAATAATTTAACGGTTGTGATTTACCGATAATGTAAAAGTTTTTTATGTTAAGAAGGTATGTGAATTAAATTCATTTTAAATTTGTGTTTAATCATTTTCATTTGAAGCACTTTTTGATTATTATTTTTTTTCAAAAATTGATTATTTTTTACTAAGGACTATTTTTTAGTGCTCACAATTCTAATTCAATCCAATTTAATCTTTTGACAAAACTTAATACTCCAATTAGTTTTTAACAATTTCATATAAATGACATATTAGTATCTCTATTATTCCACTAGCATGGTGGCTAAATTTACAAAATGCACTAAATTGTATAAAATTGATAGTTAGTAATTTAAATATTAAATTTAAATGATCCAATCTAGTAAAATTAAAATTATGATGGAGTAAATTGACTATCATGGCAAGTAACTTGTCGGTTAGACGAAGCAAGTGGTTATGGTACCTATGATTGTTGTCCCTGAGATATTGCAAGTAACATTTGGTTTCTAACTATTGAACTGAAAGCTTGTCCTTCAGTATAAGGTGCATTGTAAACTTGTATGCCAATCTACCATATTGCCTCAAGTGTCTTTCTAGTTAAATGTACATGTCTAAATTGAAATTTAGTCTAGTTAAATGTGTCCCATGCTAGCACTTGCCCCTACGGGTAGTAGTTGCAAAACCACTAGGTTGAGAATCTACTCAAATAAAAGTCAAGAGAAATTCAAATATGTCAGCCACCTCAATCGTACAGGGCTAGTCAGAGTACCAATGTCAGGCAGACATTGTTATAGATAATAAATTTGACAATATCTGCCAACTGCAGAATTACTTGATACATGATGTCATGTATTCCCATATTTATCTATTGTCTAATAAATGATGTATTCATTGATATTGGTTGTTTAAGTGGATTAAATGTGGGTGATGAAGTCAACTCTTTTAGAAGAGTGGTCTTGATAGGCATTTGATTATGTCTAGGGTGGATTAGGTCTTGAAGGACCCATTTTCTTTCATGATGAAACATGATCCATACTATTGATTAGGGGTAGACAAAAACCTAGGACATGTTTGGGACCCGTTAAATCTAATTCGAATTTTTACTAAATGGTCAAGCACTTACGGATGTTGAGTGAAAAAGTGAAGTAAATCAAGTTGGTTTGGGTTCATATATATTCAGATTTCAAAAGTTCATCCATCGAGACCCGAGTCCGACCGAGAAAAGTTATTTATGTGTAACCTATATGCATATGTCGCTCTGGTACTCTAATTGTCATCCTTATTAAAAGGATACTATCTTGAGACCCCTAAAAGTATTGGTACCTAGCTATATAATATTAATAATATTTTATATTTCTTTGATTATTTCCATACACTCCATCTTTTATCATGGAACAAACGTCATACTCACATTTCTATTTTTCTCTCTTTACTATCTCTAGGGATGGAAATAGGCCAAGTCGACCGATAGGGGCCTACGATCTAGCCTAAGTCAGACCCAAACCAGGCCAGACTTGTTTTTAAACAGATAAGGTCAAGACTTCTAAACAAACCTATTTATTTAAAAAGGACAAGCTACGTGCCATATAACAAGCCTTTTAAGTCTATTAGACTAATCTATTTAAATAAATATAAATAATATTTTTTTACTACTATAATTATTTTATTAAAATTTGATATTTTTATTATATATATTCAACTTTTAGTAATTTACGCATATTAACTTTATTTATTTTTGACATATTTAAAAATATTATTGCAAAATATAATTTAAGTACAATGTATATAAAGTCATATTCTTCAAAATGTGATGTTAAATATCAAAATAAAACTTAATTTTATTGGCATATAAACTCGTTAATCTATTTAAAGATATGTTTGATTACTTATTCAAAAATATTAAAATAAAATAGGCTTTTAAGTAGGCTAATAGATCATACCAGACTTCTATCAAGGTTAGACTCATACCTAAAAAGTAAGCCTATGACAAGCCACATGTCAGGCTTAGACCTTGAATTTTTTGACAGGTCATACTCATACCTAGTAAAGTCTAACTCGGTTCAGCCTATTCCCACCCTTAACTATCTCCCACAACCTTTCTTCTCTCCACACACAATTCTCCCTTTTATTTTCGACATGCTCATGATTTGTATAATAGAGGAGGCCACTGTGCAACATTGTTCAACCCGACGATTGCTTCAACAAAGAAGGAGAAATGCAACATTTTTTTTCAAATACGATAAAGGGGCGCAAAATTTGTACAAATTTTTACCTTCGCTTCAATGTACGAGATTTTACATGGTAACACTTTTTTTCTTTCTTTTTTGTAACTACTTGTAAAATAATAATAATAATAATAATTATAATTATAATTATAATAGTAATAATAATAATATTGATAGTAAGAAATAATTTAATTTCTTCAAAATAATTACAACGAGGAAGGAGCTTTGTCCCTCAGTTGTAGGTTCATTATATCAGTCAATAAAAAATGTTTGCTAACTAGAACATAAGTGTGATAAATATAAAGATAAATTGCAAATAAAATATAGATGTTTGATTCCTTTTAGGGTCTGTATGGTTCAACGAATGAGAGGTAAAGCGAGAGATTTTTAATGATTTTGTGTTTAGTTCAAGAGATGAGAATATATTTTTAATGGATTTCATGTTATATTTATCCCTTCCCTCCAAATCCCTCCAAAATATGTGTAAAACAAAAATCACTTAATGAGGGATTTTGCTCCCCTCTTAACAGTTGAATCAAACACAAAATTTAAAATATTACCTCACCTCACCTCTCTTATATCTACCTTGAACCAAACATCTTTAATGATAATTACATCAAGTATTTATAGAGTGAGGGTTGAGACGTAAATCCTACCAGCCACGTTTATTAGTCAAGTAAAAATTGTCTTAATTGTTTCAATCGACTATCTTTGTATAAATGTGTCTGAGATTGTCTTTACTTGGGATACAATTCTCACGTTCACTCAGCTTACATTAATGCTCGCGTGTAGTATTATTTCTCTCTCGATCGCGAGTCCTAAAGAATAGCTGCCCCTTCCTACTCACTAGTCTTTTTTGAGTTTGGACCATCTCAAGTACTCGAGGTCCATTTATGAGAGAGAAATAAAAAAAAATTAATATTTTAATTATTAAATCTTTTATCTCTTATAAATGAATTATTTCTGTCATATAAATGAACCACGTATTACTTAAAGGATCCAAACTCATCACTAAATTTAAAACTTGATTATTACCGGGTCAAGTTATCAATTCACACCAATTTTCCAATTATATATATATATATATATATATATCACCCCTTTTCCACATATATATATATATATATATATATATATATATATATATATATTAGAAAACTAATAGAGTTACATTAGTTTTTAAAATTTAAATATCTTTCTACTTAAATTTCTTTTAGTATCCTTTAAATCGTCAATCAAGATTTAAAGTTGGTGTGATTGAATAAATTCTTATTTCCGTTAATTAATTCGTAATCATTTTATAATTACCTCAATTGTTTTTTATTCAATTAATATTTTATTTGACTTGTCATTTTTCGAGGAACAATTCAAATTATTAAGACATAATTAAGAGCTAAAGCACTTAATTTAAAAAATAATTTCAAATTATGGTGGACATATTTGGAGAATATTATAACGTGTAGGTGTATTTGAGAAAGGTGGCAGAATACATCACATGAATTGCCGAACACACCATATAAGAAAATAAAAACATAATAACGAGAAACCGCCGACTATTAATTAAATTTAACAAGTAATTATGTTATTTTATATTTGTATTATTTTTGGAGAACTTTTTAAAAAACAAAACTCATTTTTTTTATGTAAAAGAGACGATAAATACTATAATGAATTTACACAATTATAAATCTCATATCAGAGCTGGTCCAACATAAAATGTAGTCTAAAACAAATTCTATAACGATGATTTTTATAAAAATTTAATTTTTTATTATAATTTAATTGTTTTAGCATTTTTAAATGCAGAATTATTTATTAAATTGTCATAATCAATTTCAATTGATATTTATTAAAGTAGAATTAGAAGTTTTACATGGGGTTAATAATATTTTTTTGTTAACTGAGTCAAGATGACGATATTTATGAACTATTGATATTTTCAATTTTTTTTAATTAAGTCGATATGAGGTTATAAACTATTGGACTTATATAAGGCCCTTTTTTATTAATTTTTTTTTGAGGCCCAAAGCTCTAATTTGGATTGTTTGACTCTCAAATTCAACTCGAGATAAAACGTGTAACATAACACAATTAGTATTTTTCAGTTATGTTAGAATTTAAGTATAATTTATGTTGTATATATTTATTGTAATAAAGAAAATTATTGGGATATAATTAATTATCACAAATAATTTTATGAAATACACTTAAAATAACATTTCATTAGAAGTAGTTTTTAAATTTTTGTCTAAAATTATAATAAATAAATGGTTAAACATGTTTTTAGTTCATCTAAATATATCAACTTTCATTTTTAGTTCCTCTAAAAAATTCTTTCATAATTTGATTTTAAATTTCCGATTACTAATTTTAGTCATTGCTTATATATAAAATTTCATGTCGTATATTCTAATTGACTTTTTTTAACAACATGTCATTGTTAAGACTTTAAAATATAATTAACTTAATAACTTAACTATTTAATCTTTAATTTGAAGTTATAAATAAATTAATAAAGATTCAAAATTAAATAATTTAATTATTAAATTAATGATATTTTAATATCTTATCAATGACATGTCATAGAAAAAGTCACTTGGAATATGCGACATAATTTTTTTGTAAAATGTAAATAAATAAAAATTCAAAATTATTTACAAAATGTAAATATGCGACTAAGTTTCTTTTAAAAGATTCAAAATTCAAAAGAATCTTTTAAAAGAGTAAATAAATAAAATTTTCTAAAATTGACTATTTTTTTTTTTGACTAAAAACCTATTTAGTTTGTCACAAAGCAATCCAATTTAGTCCTTGATACACAAATTAGCCTCTAACATTTTATGAAAGAAAAGACAAATAAATTCCTCTATTAATCAACTAGCACCTTTACTAAATTTAATGAAAAAATTAATTTATCCCTCCTATAAAATTATTAAAGAATAATTTAAATTTTAAATTTTATCAAGGACTAAATCAGACGAAATTGTAATTGGGTCAGTAGTCTTATTTATTTATTTATTTATTGATTTATGTATTTTAAAATTGATTAATTTTAATGAATAAAATTTGATTATTTATAAAAAAGAAGAGAAACATAGAAGGAATGAAAATATAACCCGAAACCCGTGAAACGGAAAACCCACTAACCCATTTGGTACTCTAAACGCAAGAACAAAAAAAACCTAGCCACCCCAAAGAACTTCAAAACTTTTCACTACCAACAAATTTCGATCGAAGAGGCTCTTCTTCTCACAAAGCCCTCTTCTTTCGTATCTATTTCTTTCAACAAATTTCGTTACTGTAGCTGCTCTACTCACCCACTTTCAAATCCCACTAATTGGTAATCCTTATTTTTTATTTTTACTTTATATTTTATTAATTTTTATCTTCCATTATATACCCAACACTTTGATGTTTGTGAAATTTCAGCCTTTTATTTATTATTATTATTATTATTATTATTATTATTATTTTTGTGAACCATTCATAATTTGTTTAATCTGAGCTTTCTTTCTGATTCCTATGGTGTTAGATTTTGATACGTTCCGCTACTAATTTGTATTTTTCTAAGCTGCATATGATATGAATTAATATAGGTATAGGGTTTTATTACAAAACTGTAAGTTGAGGAATCAATCTGTAAATCTCTGAATACGGAAGGGGCTTCTGTACACCTTTTACTTATATATAATTTTTTTAACATGCAGTGATACAGAACAACAATCCATGTCTATTTTTGGTCATTCTGGAATTTGTTTTTTTTAATTGTATAGAAACTTGTAATCATGCCTTTTGTTACTTGATGATGGTTTGCAATACAATAGGCACAAGAGAAATAGGTTTCTTGTCACATTTATGTGCAAATTTTTAACAAAAATAAATGTTGAGTATGTACATGTTTATTGTCTTGTAATATGTACATACTCAACATGGTTTATCTCTGAATAATTTAGTCCCAAACATTGTTCCATAAACTGGTTTTTTTTTTTAACTCAATTAATGTTTTTATTGGAAGCATCAGCCAAAATGTCGCGGAAGGGGTTGATGGAACAAGACCTGAGTAAGTTGGATGTGACAAAGTTGCATCCCCTTTCTCCTGAAGTCATATCCCGACAAGCTACTATTAATATTGGTAATATTTTTTTCCCTAAAAAACTCATCTAATTTAATATTTTTACAGGCATATTTTCAGATTTGCTTCGGGCACATTTGAATTTCAACAAGTTTCTCATTAAAAATAATGTGTAAGCTTAATTTTCATTGATGACTCTTAATACTGATGGGTATTAAAATTTATCATTGCAGGAACCATAGGTCATGTGGCACATGGAAAGTCAACAGTTGTGAAAGCAATATCAGGTGTTCAGGTATGCCTTTTTTGGTGGTGTTTAACTGTATATTTTAATCTGTAAATGTTTAGTTTCTGGTATTTGGTGATCGAGTAATATTGTTCGTGTCTTCGTGATGAACCTATTTACACCAAGGTGAATTGTTTCAAACTGGAAGTATTTAGCATATTACTCATTGTCATAACTCGTAAAGATTATTGCCTACCCTTTATATTTTTTTCAATCCAAGTACTAGCTCGGTACATGATATTTGAGGAATTGTAGTTGCCATAGAATTATGAAGTGTGGTTGTTTCAATATATGGATTTTAGTTTGTCATAGATACATCGTATAATTAGGTTCATTTGCTTAACTATCTGGTATATGGAAGTCCCCTCCCCACAGAAGTAGTTGTCTTCTCTCATAGTGGATTGGAAATATTGAGATGGATTGAATTTTTTACCTCTTATTCTTTGCATTTTCAGATGTGAAAACAGATAATAAATAACTATGCATTATGTATTTTCATACATTTCAGAGCTTTTATAATGGATAGTTACACTGTTGACCTCTGTTATCCCATGAATGTTTTGCAGACTGTGCGTTTTAAAAATGAGTTGGAGCGTAACATTACAATCAAGCTTGGGTATGCAAATGCAAAAATATACAAGTGTGAAGATGAACGGTGTCCAAGGCCTATGTCCTACAAGTGGGTATTTATTTTAATTTTGCTATTTTAATATTAGGTCATTTCATCTTTTGGTTATATGATCAATTTTTTTCTGCAGAGCTTATGGAAGTGGAAAGGAAGATAATCCTATGTGTGATGTACCAGGGTTTGAAAATTCCAAGATGAAATTGCTGAGACATGTTTCCTTTGTTGATTGCCCAGTAAGATCCTGAACTATCATTTGTTATTTAAGGCTGTTTTATGCACAGTTTCATGAGATTTTGGATATATAATGTAAGGGGTTTTTACTCATATGGTCATGCGCATTTGGTTTTACTTATACTTGCCCTTGTAATTGTTTTCTCTCCTTAGCATATTATCTCTCAATTCTGTAATCCCCTGAAGATATGGGTATTCTAGTGCATGTATATGTACTTTTAAACTTGTAACCCCCAATGCCAACTATGTAAGCCGATACTGTTTCTCACTAAAGTTCATTATAATTCAATGGGAGTGGTTTACATTCATAGGTAGAGTTAGAGAATTATCGTGCTGTAGGGGTGCCTAGAAATTGCTCATATATTTTCCGTTTTGCTCTTTCCCATATAGTTAGAGAATTATCGTGCTGTAGGGGTGCCTAGAAATTGCTCATATATTTTCCGTTTTTCTCTTTCCCATATGGTGTGGAGTTTTTCATATATCTATGGGTATCCTTTCTGTGAGTCTGGTAGATCTGTTCGATTATGCTATATCATTAACTATATGGTTAGATTTCTTTTTTTTACATCTGTGTGATGTTTGTTTTACTTTTTCAATTTCTGTAGGGACATGATATTCTCATGGCTACCATGCTTAATGGAGCAGCCATCATGGATGGAGCTTTGCTACTCATTGCTGCTAATGAAAGCTGCCCACAACCACAAACTTCTGAGCATTTAGCTGCTGTGGAAATTATGCGTCTACAGCACATTATAATCCTTCAGAACAAGGTAGACTTGATTCAAGAAAATGTGGCAATCAACCAGCACGAAGCAATTCAGAAGTTTATACAAGTAAGTTATCTGTAAAGAGGTTTATTTATACAAATGATTCCCTCTTCAAAAACATAAATGATACACTCCCCTTTTTTTTGGCGTTTTACCAGGGAACTGTTGCTGATAGTGCACCTGTAGTACCTATTTCAGCACAATTGAAGTATAACATTGACGTTGTTTGTGAATACATCGTGAAAAAGATCCCAATCCCTGAACGGAACTTCATTTCTCCACCTAATATGATAGTAATTCGGTCATTTGATGTCAATAAACCCGGTTATGAGGTTGATGAAATAAAAGGAGGTGTAGCTGGTGGAAGTATCCTGAGGGTAAGTCTTTCTTTAGTCAATATTCCAAAACCATGAATAACTTGCACGGCCCCAACTTGCAGATGTTAGGGTCTGGTTGGTTTGATTAACCATTTTTTGTTTTCATTTTTAAAAATTGTACAACTGCCCTTTGTTTTCACCTTGTGTTTCTTTTTGGTAGTTTTGATGTTATATCTTGTTCTCTGTACAAATTTTTGTAAATAGTAAACAGGGTGAAAACAAGTTGTAGGTCTTGCAATTAAATGGAAAACTGGAAATGAAAACATAAAATATTTTCTCTAACCATTACTGTTTGAATTGCTTTTTGCCTTTATAATGCATAGATTTTAAATCATTTGAGTCTGTTCTGGAATTTCCAAGTGTTATACAAACAATGCCAAGAATTGCATTATGATATATGGATGCTCAATAAGTGAGAAACAACTGGCCTTCTAATTTATTACATCTATTTTTCGTTTGGGAAACCTTTTCACGCATGCAATTTTTAAGATAACTTGAGAGATGACTACATATGCCATTCTATTTTTAAACACATAAAAAAGAATGAACTGTGTGTTGTTTTTGTCTAAACCAATTAAATATGTTGTGATGAATTTTTAATTGGCTGAGATCATGCACCTGTTGACCATGGGCCAAGTTTAGGATTAGATATTTGACACGTTCTTTAAGCATGCATTACTATCTGTTATTTGCAGGGTGTTTTAAAGGTCAATCAATTCATTGAAGTTCGACCTGGAATAGTTGTTAAAGATGAGAGTGGAAACATCCGATGCACACCTATCTACTCCAGAATAGTTTCATTATATGCTGAACAAAATGAGCTCCAATTTGCAGTTCCTGGAGGACTAATTGGTGTTGGTACAACAATGGATCCCACTTTGACACGTGCTGACAGGTTGGTTGGGCAAGTTCTCGGAGAGGTTGGGTCACTGCCTGAGGTTTTCGTGGAACTTGAGGTAAGTGACTATGCCTATTTGCTTTTTCCTAAAATCTTATCCATCTGATTGGATTGGTAATCAAGATCTTTCACATTTAGTACTAATTCAGTATCAAGTGTGTTAATCGCGTTTCTGTTGTGACTCAGAAAAGATGGCCACTTAATTCCCCTATTGTGGTGGAAAAGCTTTATTTGTTTAGAGATAAACTATACACTTGGTGTTGCAGGTAAACTTTTTCTTGCTTCGACGGCTTCTTGGTGTTCGGACAAAAGGTTCCGAGAGACAAGGAAAGGTCTCAAAGCTGGCGAAAGCAGAGATGCTAATGTTGAACATAGGATCGATGTCAACAGGTGCCAGGGTGGTTGCTGTGAAGAACGACTTGGCAAAGTTGCAACTTACTTCCCCCGTGTGCACTAGCAAGGGTGAGAAGATTGCTCTAAGTAGACGTGTCGAGAAGCATTGGCGTCTTATCGGTTGGGGTCAAATCCAAGCTGGAATCACCCTCGATATCCCTTCTGCCCCCCTTCTGAGTTGAAAGAAAGACAGATTAAGAGACAGACTACAAGAAACACCTTTTTTATAAAAACCTGAGATGAATTTAGGTATGTGGGAAGGGACAACAAAACTGTTGGTAACCATTTTTGTGAGATGGAGAAGATTGTCAATTTTTTGTTTTCACATTGTTGCTTATTTATTTATTATCCCCACTGTCTATCTATTGTTGAAATTGTATCTTATGCTGATTGAGTTTAGAATGCGAGCAAGCGACTCATCTATCCCTTGTTTTCTTTTAATGGTCACCTTAGCAATAATTAATCCAGCAATCTTGCTATACAGTGAGGCATTTCATAATTCATATTGTAAACACATATCCAAGCAATGGTTGAAACTTTTAAGACTGATACACTTATTATGATTCTTGTTATTCGTAAGTTCTTCTAGAGCTATAATTTGTGGCACGTTTGCTAGAAACGACGTTACAAGTTGAAAAACACCTTAATTTATCATGTTATGGATGCTTGGCTATGTGAATGTTTGCAATGGCAGCCAGATTAATTTGAATTAAGCACACTTTTAGTTTATCTAATTTGAATTATATAATTTTGATTCTTGAATATCACAACTATAATTTTTTTAAAAAGCCAGTCTTAATGCGTTTGTTTTAGATTTTTTATAAAAAATTTATTTTTTTTAAATTAAATTTATTTTTATTGTGTTATCAGTGTTTGTTTCATATTTTTTTAAAAATATTTTATGAAAAAAATTACTTTTTTTGGTAAAAATGAAAAGCTAAAAATAGTAATTTTGTACATTAACTTTTATGATAGATGAGAGAGAAAAATGCTACAAGTTGATGAGAGAGAAAGATGTCACAAATTTAAAAAACACTCAACTTAACTCATTAATAAAATAAAATGATGTAGTTGTTTATATCCTTTTTCTTTTCTTGAAAATTCAAATTTGTCCCTCTATCAATGTTTACTAGATTTTTATTAAATAACTTCTCAATTTCTTCCATTGTTTTTTGTTGTTTATTTGAATTATTTTATTTTTACATTATTCATATGTTTGATACGGTTATTTTTTTTTTTATTTTATGTTATTTTTTAGTTTTTTTATGAGTACTTAAGGTACACTAATCAATTTTGAAATGTGTCTAAAAAATAAATTTATCTTATAGTGAGAGGGAGGAGAATAGTAGATAAAATGAAAAGATAGAGATATGACGTAGAAAAAGAGAGATAAATATATTTAAAAAAAGTCATATTATTTATAGAAATTTTATAGTTTAAAAATTCACTTTTATAAAATTGCATACAACAGATTAAAAAAAATTATTTAAAAAAAATTATTTTTATAATAATAAACAAATAGAAATCAAAAAATCATTTTTAAATAAATTTTTACAAAATAATCTTTAAATTTTTTTAACTAAAAATTGATTTTATATTTAAACTCAATCTCAAACAAATGCACCCAATATTTAATCCCATCTTAAACCATTTTTATTCAACAATATGAAGGGTTGATTTGATTGTTTATATTTTCACTATTTTGACAAGTCTTGTGATCAAATAATAAGTGGTTTTGAATTTTAGCTTCTTAAAAAAAAACAATATGAGGTTTGAGTGAGACAAACCTAGACTTTCGTTACCTTGTTTGAGGCATGGAAAAAGGAGAGACATATAACCTAAGACCTTGCCGCTATCACTTTTAGAAACCAACTTGATAACGTACTTTGGCAGAACACACATTTTATGTTCTTTTGGCATCTAATAACATATTTTCGAGCAAATTCAAGCTTGATTGGTATTGTTCTAATACAAATCACCATGTCCTTTATGTGTACAATCTTTGTTGTCCTTTTTTTTTATAACAAAAATTATTGTCGCTGAATCTATATGCACAATTCAGATTTTGCCTCATCGAAATTAGACATTGTAAACAAGTGTTCAAAATCTTTTTTTTTTTTTTTTTTTTTTATTGACAAAAAATATATTACAAATGACTAAATACATCACATACAAAGTTTCAAATACACAAGGTAAACAAATAACATCCATCAAATGGACACAAATACATAATCTCTAGAAAGATAAAAAATCCTTATTCGTCTACAAATTACAAAGAATACAATAGGGTTAACAAATTGTAGTTTCAAAAAGCACAATATGTTTGTATGATTCAATCAGAACTTAAAAGCAAATATCCAGTGCACAGCAGCAACATAGAGCAGCACAACTGCAAGAAGAGAGCAATAAAAGTCAAAACAAAGATTCATTTTTTTATGGAAAAACCAGTTAATAAAGGAGTAAATAATATTTTAAATTTTTTCAAAATTAATGGTTGGTTTATATATCGAAAACATTTTCTGTTTTCATATTCTTAACTTTATGTTTATTTTACATGATGATGAAATGTTAGTTAATTTTTTTTTTTATGAAAATAATAAAAATAATTTTTTTATTGTTTTCATAAATATATACGGTTTTCACTAAAAAAGAAATTAAATTAACATAATTTCCATAATGTTTTTTTAAATATTTATTTTATATGTGGAAATAAAATAAAAAAAGAAAATCAAAAGTGTTTGATTTTTGTGATAATGAACTGACCATCCTTTCCAGAAACCATCACCCCTGCTTGTGGTTTGATCTTGAATCCTTTGTTGGGGGTACCCTTCAGTACCCTCTTTGGAAGGATAACCCATAGGTGGTGGGGCAGTAACATATTGACCTGTCGAATAGGCCTCACCTGGTCCTGGATATGATACTGCTACATCATAACATAACATATATTAAATACATTAATATTTTAAATAAACACGTGTCAATTTAGTAAGAAAAGTTTGACTTTATAAATAAAGATGAGAAAAACTAACCAGGGGCTTGTTGGTGATTATCGAAGTGAGTCATGATGAAGATAAAATTATGAAAGAGAATTGAAGGACGAGAGGAATTGGAAGTTATGTGATTGAAAGTATGGATGGAAAAATGTGTATATATAGGTTTAATTTTTAGGGGGAAAGTGGTGCTATGGTTCCTTAATACAATAGAAAATTGGAAAGACGCGTATTAGATAAATAAACGCGTCAGAGGTAGGAAAAGATTAAAGAAAAAGTAGGACGGACGTTTATATTTATTTGAGCTTCCCACGCTATGTGCTTTGCTTCATGACACATTTATTCCAAATTTTCAGTATTTCAACGCGTGATTCCAAACTTTCATACCTTTCTAGATTGTGTCCTCAACTCCTCATAACTGACTACTCCATTTATTTTCGTAACATAAATTTATATATTTTTTAAATTCGTTTTAATTATAAAAATGTATTTTATGTATGAATTATAAAAAAAATATTTAAGAAAAAATATTTAATTTTGTATAGTTTATTAATAAAAAATTATTTTAATATATAAAGTGTTATATAAGTTTGATGCATTTTGTTTATGTGGAGTGTTGTGACGTGAAAATCGTTCAAGTAGATTTGGATTATAAATCTACACATGAATTTGATTTTATCCAATGTTGGAGTTTTGTCGATTGAAAATCGTTCAATTAGACCTATATAATAAACCCATAGGCGAATATTTATAGCTTTTTTCCCATGTCGATAATGAGGTAATGACAAAGAGATATAATTAATCATTATTCCTTGATAGAAGAAATGCGCGTCTTCCTATTACCATTATTGTTGTTGTGATTGTAAAATAGTTTTTTCATGTGAGAGAATCTCTATAAACAATGTGATGAAAGATCGTATTATAAAATCACTAAACATAAAGCTAATGAATACATTGAGAGAGATGAAGTGTATCCAATACAAAAATTGAAAGTGATGGTAATCCAACATAAATTATTATATTTTATGCTAGCACTAACAAAATATATATATAATAAAAATTAACACACTTCACAAAGAGTTGTTAAAATATCTTATACACAAGTATACATGTCAATTAGTTAGTAAGAAATTCAAATCACACCAACTAAAAAATCTTTGAAAGAAACCCTTTTAATTAAGAAAGGATTCTCAAAGATGGGAAACAATGAAATATGTGGGACGAGCTAAAATGGTGCTTATGGAGGATCTCATGTTCAAATGCGAGCTCCTTTCATCCCTGTTGATATATATGAATACATTGATTGGTGTAGATCGTGGGAGGGACTCATGATTAAACTTTTGGGAAAAAAAAGTAAACTACAGAAGTTAAAAGCCAACTTGAAGAGACAATGGATTAAGGAATAAACCATTTGACTGGTGGATATGCTCCATGATTATAAGAATGCCATTTATCAGTTTGGATGCGGCTGTCAGGAGTACCGATTGAGTTATGCAAGGACACATTTCTCGCTTGATTTGGGGAAAATCCGTTTCATTTGATGCCGCTGCGGATACGAATTTTTTCCAAAATTAAAATTCGGGGGCGGAGACGGGATTTGGAACGCTGATATCCACTCCGCACCTGAACCCGCCCTATAAGTAATATTAATGTAATTTTTAACTATTATATATACATATGTATATTGAATATACTTAATATTTTTTCAAATATTAAAAATTATAATCTTATTTCTATAAAAAATATATATATTTTTTATTTTATAATTGTCTAATAACAATTATTTTATTATATTAATTATAATAGATATGATTTTTAAATTTATAATATATATATGAATAGGTGCGGGTGCGGGCGAGGGCGATGATGGTGGCCTAAATTCTACGCCCGCTATGAAATGGGGGCTGATGCGGAATTTTCCTGATTAGTCGGGTGCGGGGTGGAGGAGGCAAAATCCGCCTCCGTCCCGTTGCCATGCCTACATAAAATAAAGTTAATTGTAGCTTAGTAAAGAATGTAAATCCGTCTAAGAATGCCCCTCACGTCAAGCCGAATGAGATGAGAGGGAATTATGTAATGACTACACCTCAAAACACATATATGTCCCATGAAATAGTTGATTCGAGTGGGATTGCAATGGGAAAACATACCAAAGAGAAATACAAAAACCAATAACACTAATTTGGACCATGGATGCTTGTCCAGAAGGCAAACAGGAAAAATAAACCAAGCTTGTTGAAAGGGGAAAAGGAGCTATAGGTCGGGCCCAAAAGAAGTAGGAACAAAGGCTACATTATTTGTGTTGAGACAAAATATCTCTCAAATGTTTCAATGATAACAAAATTATTTCTAAGATTATGATTATATTTATTATCTAATATGTGCTATTGAATATATCTAACTTAGAAAACATGTTCCTCATCTCCTTGATCAAAAGAAACATATTTGACACAATTTAACATGTCCTCTAAGTTAGAGGATAAACAAGTGGAGGATGAAACTGTAACTTCTAAGACAGAGGATATACAATACTACATAAATGATGAATTTACGACAAATTCAAAAAAGATGAATCTGTGTCTGAAGACAAACAATACTAAAGCAAAAGGATAAACAAATCATGAGAAAAGGATCCACACCAGAGGATAAACAATGAAAAGATGAACTTCTGTTTTCATTCATCCTCATACATAGGAAAATGTATGAAAGTACCCTAGTACGAAAAAATGTTGTCCTTGACAAGAAAAGCAAGACTCTACAATTCTTGGAAAAGGAAAAAGTCAAAAACACAAGTCATATCCTAATTTATGGAAATCCCAATCCTCTTATTTGAGGACGAACTGCATACTCATTCTCCTAATCCTATGTATTACAAGGACAGTTGAATGAAACTTTTGTAAATCAAATTAATAACCATGGACAACTCAACAAGTCTCTAACGGCTACTTGATACTTTTCTTCATGAATGAAGCTTCATCAGCTCTATAAAAGGAAATGAACTCTTCCTCATTCTACACAACAACTACTGATACAAAAGAAAAATACTAAAAGCTAAGAAGAACAATTTCATCCTCTCTTTATACTTTAAATTATCTTTAACTATATCTTTGAAGGTATCCTCTTAGAAAGTTTTGTAAAGAGAAAGAATCATACTCTCATCACTATTCTCTAAATCTGTATATTTCAAGTTCTTATAAACTTAGTAATAGCTGTAAATCAAGAAGTAAGATAGTGTAAGTCTGGTGAGGCTAAAGAACAAACACAGAGAAAAAGAGTCCCATTAGAGGATAAATCATTTTGAACAATAGTGAAACTCACAAGTTAATGAAGAACTGGATGTAACCCATTTTGGGTGAACCAATATAAATTTGTTTGACTTTTCTATACGGCCAAGAGTAAAACTACAATAGGGATATTTTAGCTACTTCAATTTGGAAAAGAAGCAAAAAGTAAAACTACAACAGGGATGGTGGATTACAACCAAGAGTAAAAGGTTTTGAAGAAACAAATAGGTATATCAAGCTCATAAAACAACTTTGAGATTTTGGATGAAGAAGAACCAATTTAGTTGGAGCACCACAAAAATAAAGAGGTCAAACAAAGCCAAAAGTTGAAGAATTTCTTGAACCAAAATAGTCCCTGAGCGAGAAGTTCTCTAGAATGAAAAACCCCTAATTGGGACCAAGGAGGAAAGAGAATAAAGTTCATCTAAAAGACCAAAAATCTTGAATCTCTAAAATTGACATCCATATCAAAGATAAGATTTATGGGGTATAAGTAAAAAAGAGAATTTTCCAACAACTCCCTCCACGATGTAAAATTAGAGAACTGAAGAAGCCAAAACTTCTAGAACTAATCAAACAAAATAAGGGATCATACAAAAGTATTTTCCTTCTAAGAGATAGATTGGGATAACATAGATAATATAACGGGTAAAATATCCACTTAAAAGTTGAAAGAGGCAAGAAAAAAACCATATAAATGATTATATGGACCTTAGTCAGAGCAATTCAACCAATGAAGGGGTAAGTGATATTTTTGAGGCTGAAATGCCGTCGGCGGAAGATGGGTCTACATAACCCACACATACAACAAGTTTCCAAAAATTGTAATGTGTTGGAACTACATGGGTACAACAAGAAAGAGTTTTATCTCCCTGATGAATGATGGTTTAAGGGAGTATAAGGTATGTTTTCTATTCATTTTAGAAACTCATGTTAGCGGTGAACGTAAAAACCATATCATGAATAGATTCAAACTGAAAGGGCATTATATAGTTGAGGGTCAAGGACACTCAAGTGGCATTTGGTGTCCTTGGTATATGTCAAGTTTTCTATGGAAGTCCAAACTAGGGGGCTTGTAGAGAACTATGGAGGGAGCTCGACCAATTTACTCATAACTTGGTGGAAGAATGAAGTTTGATTGGAGATTTGAGTGTCATCCTTGCAGACTACGAACAAGTTGGTGGCACAAGTAATCCAAATCTTAGTGGGATCCAACATTTTAAAGACTTGGTACACTAATGTAATCTCATTGATGGAAGGTTTCAGGGACCTCTTTTCACTGGGAAAAGAGGTAACCTAATGGAAAGATTGGATAAAGTATTGATGAATTGAGATTGGTGTCTAAGATTCTTAGAGGCTTTTGTTTTTCATCCCGCTTCATTAAATTTGACCATAGAACTATTCTCTTAGCCTTATTGGGATAAAACATCTCTAATCAACATTGCATACTATCTATATTCCAAGCGGCATGAGTTACACATAAAGATGTTTCTACTTTTGTCCAACAAAAATGAGGTGGGTTGACTAATTGGTGATGCCAACTTTAGGAGTTTATTGTTAGTATTAAAGAATGGAATAAAAAAGTCTTCAAAAATATCTTTACTACTAAACAACACAATATCAAAATCCTGCAAGGGATTTCCAATAGCCTATCTACAGTCATAAAAAGTTGTAGCATGACCTCTAGGAGGAGTATGAGAGTTGGGCTATTAAAGAAGAAATTATTTGGTATCAAACGTTGTAGAGAGAAAAATACAAGAAAAATGAGGTTCGAATTGTGTTGTGTTTTCAAAAATTTAATTATAAAAAAATCATAAATTGATGATGTTAAAAGCAAGAAAAAATAAAGAGATAAGGAGAGGAACACAAACCAATTTATTCTGGTTCATCACCAACACGATAGCTACATCCAGTCCCTTCACACTAAATAATTTAATCCACTAATCACCAACAATATCACACATCCACTAAACACCTACTAATCATTTTGACTATGTTTAAGCCTTCCAAACCTTCTAGCTTACTATAGTCAAACTATTGAGGGCAATAACTACTATTGGACTAAGTTACAATTAGTGTTTAAGATAGTTTTTTGAAAAACTCACAAATAAATGTTTATAAGGTATGCTCTCAGAATGTATTTGAGGTTTTTCAGCACTCTGAAAATACAAAGTTTTTCACGGTTTGTTGTATATATATATATATTTAAATTAAGATGACAAGTCATTTTTGTAGAGAAACTTTAAGGCCATTAAGGTTTCTAACTTTTGTTGTTATTGCATGAAATCGACATGTAATATAATGACTTGTATCAAATCTTCAGAGATCTTGAATCAACATTAAAAACTTGCTCAAGTATGTTTTCGTAATTGATTCAACGTATCTTGATAGAAATGGCAGGAAAACTAGAGGATGACATATTCAAAGGATGTTACGCACTTTTCCAAACAAATGAAAAATATAAGTTTGCGAATAGAGGATGTTGACTTCATCAAAGTTCTGAGCTCAAAAGTTGACTTTTTATCAAAGAATTGAATTTTTATTAATAGATTCATCAGAGGCGTATCGATGACACATTTTACAGAGTCAGTCACAACTTTAACAGATATTCCAGAGCATTGTCTTATTTTCGTTGTTTATCTTCTGCATTTAACATATGATGTATTGTAAGGTCTTTAAGGTTCATGACAAAGGAATTGCACTCTTAATTAAATTCATTAGTGCTATAAATGGTTTGTACAAAATAATTTTTATTATCATCAAAATAATTAAGGGTCATTGTTCTTAGACCCAACTTAATTCTAACAAAAGTCACGATGCAAGTGGCTTCCACATAAAGACAAAAATTCTCAGTATTTCCATGGAGTAAAAATAATCAGAAGTCATAGGAGTGCCTTTGATCCAAAATGATGATGAGGAGTGGATATCCAACTACATTAACTTGAAAGATTTTGTTACAATGTTTTTCAAGCAGTTCATTTCTTATTCTACTCTACAACTCCTATTTGTCTTGAAGGATCTTTTCCTATAGTTATAGGCGATGCTCACTTTCAACTCATTTTGTTGAATAAGTTGAAGTCAAGACATTATAATTGGAAGATGAAAAAAGTCTCTTTTGTAGGGCGGTTGACACTCTCTCAAACCGTTATTGGAGAATAGATATTAAATTTTGAACTGATAATTGGGTCCCAAAGGTTGGTTCCCCTTTTGCAACATGGTGCAAATTCGGTTGCTTGATGTTGATATGAATTTATTGGTTTACAACTTTACGGGTGATGATGGAAAATGGTTGCCTTCAAGTAATAAACATGGGGAGAGTTTTTATTTTTATTTTTTTCCGAATAAAAACAAGGGGAGAGTTGTTTGGAAAGCCACATGACCAACAAATCCCTTTTTACATTCTTTTTTGTTTATTATATAGTAACTTTTATGTTATCTCATACCCAAAACTAATATAAAATATAAATTAAATTATTATATTTTATTTCTCGTCTTAGATGAAAAGTGGATATGGAACATTGTGTAAGTGAATAAATAATGTTCAATTTATTTGTATAATTGTTCTTAGCTCATTATAATTATTTTTAAAAATTATTCTCATGAGACAACTTTCATATCATAGCAATTATTGATTTAGGTGATCAAATGTTTGTATTGAAAATCTTCTTGAAAATAACGGTCACACAATATGTCATATTGCTTGAGATATAACATACTCAAATTTAATGGATCAACTCATATTTGAAAGATATATTGTTGGTATGTCAAAGTGTGAATAAGAAAATCTCACATTAATAAAAAATGGATATTAATATTATATAAATGAGAAAAATTATACATCTTATACTTTAAAGTATTATGTGAAGATATAGTGTCCACTTACTTAATCCTTCTTAGACCCAAACAAGATATAGCGTTCATTTATTTTCAGAGTGTTTCTCTTTCCACTTTTATGTTAAAAAAGATTAACAATGATTTTTTAAAATTTTTCTTCGTCTAGATTATCTAGACCAATTAAGACAATAATTGTTTAAATTGACTATTTAATATTTCTTTCTCAATTTTTTTTTATGAACTTTGTATCTTTGGATTAAGTTTTAATTTTTTTTTATAAAAGTCAAAAAATACAAAATTCATAAAAAAAATTAAAAGTTTATAATTCGCGAAATACACATTTGAATTGATCAATCCAAATATTGTTCAGATTAAATTAGATTGATCATTTTAAAGATATAAAATTCATAAAAACTTGGAAAAAATGTGAATCGACCAATTCGCAAAATTCCGTTCGTATTGGTCAATCCGAAATTAAACAAAGATAAATTTAAAAAAATTTAGAAGTTTTGAGAACATAGGAAGACTAGAGGAGAAACTCTTTTATTATTATGTTTTTATTGATATTACTATTATTATTATTAATTGGATTTTGTGGTATTATTATGTTCTTGTAGTCCAGTTTTTGAGTACAATGTAATCTTATATTTCTAAGAAAGTGCTTAAAGAAATGTTATGTAATATAGATAATTATTAGAAGAAAAAGAAAAATATACGAAATTATGATTTTTGACTAATCAAACTCTCACTAACCCAACCCAAATGAAACATTTTTTATTGGTTGCTTACTCATGTCTAAATCTAAACAAAACCATTTTTAATTCATCGTTCATATTCAAAATCTCAATCGTGAGTTTGGTACGACTCTTATCTTGAAATGTTATAATTATTAATCAAAATGGAAATGCATTCTTATCCAAAACTTAATTAGAGCTAAGAAGCATATGGCCCAAGGTCAAAGTTAATAAAGTTAAGGTTTTAGGTTTTCAAAAAATAATTAATTTTTTATTTATATATTTGAACTTCAAAAAGTAAAAATATTTAAGTAGTATAACAAATAAAATGCCTTATAATTTTAAAAAGATATAATTATTACTATATTTAATTAAAATATTTTGCATTTTTTAAAATACAAAATATAAAATTTAAATAAAATTATAATAAAATATCGTTGTTAATATTAAAAAAAGTTCTATTTATTTTATCAAAACTTTAATTGAGTTTATTTTAGTCTTCAAACAAATTAATGTTGGGGTGGCCTTGCTAAAAAGTCAAGGATCAATAGTGATTATACAATGTTGTTGAGCAAAACCATATTATATATCCATGCTTATTCATTTAGTTGGAATCAGAACTAGGATAATTTTAATTATGGTATAGTTTTTCAATTGCAACGATACAATTACAAAGGAAATTCAAGATCCACAAGTAACAAATTGGTATGAGTTTTTGCTATCCCATAGGATACAAAGAACCTTATTAGCTAGGATACAAAAATACTAGTTTGGTAAAGTAAGAAAGAAAAAAAAAAAACACATTAAGATAAATTAAAACCATGAGGACAATCATAAAACTTTATTGTATGATATTCAATTAGAGGCAACAATCCAGAGCACAACAACAACATAGTGCAGCACAACTGCAAAAAAGAAAAGACAAAAATCAGATATATATCAACTTATTTCTTTTTGAATTAAAGATAGCTAGAGACAAAAACACCATAAAATTAGTCACTAATTTTATCATTAAGTGTTACGGATACAAAATTATATATTTAAAATGTTTATTTTTGTCAATTTTTGAGAAATCAATATATTTGAATACAATGAAATAACATTAGAAATTAATTTTTATACACTAACAATGTAATTTATCTTTTTACACATTAAAATTACACCATAATCCTACTTCAATTTGACACCATGTTGATGTACACAAATTAAATTCATAAAATAAACACAAATATTAATCAGCTATGGTAAACTTACCATCCTTCCCAGAAACCATCACCCCTGCTTGTTGTTTTCACTGGAACACTTTGTTGTGGTTCATCTTTTGTTGGATAACCCATAGGTGGTGGTGGAAAAGCTTGGGGATTGTTCTGACCCATTGCTGGATATGCAATCACTGATCATGGAAATAAACAACACTAATTAGATTAAATAAAAATTCACAATTTTTTTTTAATAAAAAAATCTAGCTACCAAAAAATTAAAGATTTTTTTAATTAAAACTTCAACCTGACATGTAAGTAAAGTCTGACTTAAAACTGTTTTATTTAAAATTGAGAGAACGGAAAAATTAAAGATTCTAACTTTAAATAATTATTTTTAGCATCCAAATTGATAGTTGATTAATTATTTAAGTATATTCATGAATTTAAAAAGAAAAAAACTTACCTGGAGATTGTTGTTGATTGATATTGTGACTCATTGTGTTATGATGAAGTGGTGAAGTTGTTCTCTCTATATTTATTTATTTTTTTCTCTTTCTATAAAGGCAAAGTCAAAAGTGTGATTAAGTGATTAATTAATTCGATGACGAGAAGAATAGATAGATAATATGTATAAATAGATGTTTGCGGGATGGCAACGGAATAAAGAAAAGCGCGTTTTAGGTGTGCAAAACAAAAAGAAGTAAACTTCTAAGAAAGCAGCCTTAAAAAAAGGACTTAATTAATTAAGTGATGGTCCCGTCTTATCTGTTCCGTCTGCCAATGGAATGGAAGCTACTTTATCTTTTGTACATGTAATCTATGGAAGCTATTTAATTTTTACAACTTGCAAATATGTATTTGGTGCAACTTTTCTAATTTTAACAAAGAGGAATTAGATGTGACTTTCTTGTGTATGAGCTTTGATAAGGCTTCGGGTGCAAATGGTTTTAATCTTGTATTATTTAAAAAGATTTTTTTGCAAGATTATTGTGATGAGATTTTCTAGTTGTGTGGTTTTCTCGTTACATAATAGTGTGTGTTTTCAACTGTTAATAAAGTATATATGATCTTTATTCATAAAGTGGATGATTATAAAATTGACATCCCATATCATTGTGCAATGTTGTTTATAAGTTACTATCAAAGTAATTTATAAATTACTATCAAAAGTGTTGATAAAACTTATTTTTTCAAATGTATTTCGAAGGAGTAATATGATTTTGACACAACTTGGTCAATTATGGATAACACAATGAAGGCCACCGAAATAATTCATTACATGAAAAATAAGACGAATGATAAGTTAGGGAATGTAGTTCTTAAGATTGATATGAGGTTATGCAATATGTTGAATCGATTCAATTTTGTATCCTAGTTTGCCAGAAGAAGTTGGTTCAATTTCTCCTATCCCCTTATCTTTTCATTACATGCCGAAAAGGTTTAATTGTCCTAATATTTCAGACTTTTGTGAGTGAAAACTTACATGGCATTCATCTTTGTAGAGGTGTTCTATGATATCTCAATTACTCTTTGCAGACGATCGCTCTCTCTTTTTAAAAGATCATGAACAAAGAAACTAGAACTTTGAAAAATATCTTGGGTATCTATGCAGTTGCCTCTAAGAAATATATAAATTATCAAAAGTCTGAAGTGTTTTAAGTAAAAATGTTGATGAAAGACGAAATTTGTTATTAACTCTATTCTTGATGTGAAATGCAAAACCTTATTTGTTTAAAATAATATATTGATGATGATTGTGTTTATGATGCTAATGGAGCGAGAGTGTAGGACCTTAGAGAATTAGAGGGGGGAAATGAAATTTTACAAAATTGTCATGCTCTTTTTGGTGAAGGGATAGCTCCGTCGTGCGAAAAAATGGTTTATCGAAAACTCAAATTTAGCTTATCATTGCAATGGGAGAGGCAGATCTCGCCTACGATCGAAGATAAATTAAAACTTTGAACTCCCTGTTCTGAATCGCCACACGACAAGAAAATTGATATGCAATATAATACCATACAGAGTATCTTTGTTTGATGTTGTGATTTCAAGAACTCTATTTAAAGGACATAGAGAATTTGAGGGAGTTTTTCCAAAAATCTATATATGAAATATTAAGCTACTTATTCATATTACTATAAATATTATCCATCATTCCCTAATCAATCAAAATCTTTCAATCTTAAGTATCAAAAGTTTACGGGACCATTTACATCCATTGAGTTGAGGAGAAAGATAAATTCCACTAGAAGGTAAGTGTCTATTCAAACCTATTTGAATTTCTAATTTTGGAAACTTGTATATACTAACCATTGTTTTTGTTTTTGTGATTATAACAATCATTTCCATTGAAGTCACTGTTGGTGAAGGAGAGAAACAATTTAGGACCAAAGCTTCCCTTTGAAGCAAACTTAGTTTGAAACTAAGGTTAGGAGTGAGAGTGATCGATTGAGTCATGTGTGTATTGTATGTATGACTACAAGATTAACTTTCCATAGATTCAAATGAAGTATATCCAATTGTGCGGTCTTATTTAGTAATAAATGAATAAATTATTAATAAGTTGATAGTTGTATAACAACGATGAATTGATGTTCTAGTGATGATTGAGGAAGTGACATTAGTGAGATTACATGTAAATTAATCGATTAATAAATGAGTATGGTTGATTTGATGATTTGAGATTAATGATTATATGTTTAAGATGATAGATTGTTCTTAATGATAATTATGATGATGAATGTTGATGCTGATACCACTTCACTCATGTCGATAATAGCTTTTTCAGAGGAAAAAAAATGGTTTAGGATGACGAGGAGAGGATGGTAGATGTTGTAATAGCATATAATTTTGTATTACTTTACATTTGATACAAATATAGTTACCACACTAAATATTTCAATTTGTATATTTAACCCTTTTAACGACTAAATTAAGATAAGATTCGTTCATTAATATTGTAGTCCTTCATTTTATCTTCCTATTGAGCTTTGTTTGACCCCAATCCTATATTTATAACTCTATATACACTTTTTAGAAGCTAAACAACTCAAATGGCGACCTTTCACCCCAAACCTATGTGACACCATAGGCTAATTGTCTAGAATATAGCCCGAGCGTTAACATAATTCGACAAAAAATATGGTTAATACATATCCCGACATAAAGTCATACAAATTTATTAATATACATATTAATCCTTTAAAAGAAAGAGAAAAATAGAGTACATAACACATATATGGTTCAAAACAATTTCCTAGAAATTTTAACCAACTATAACATGAATTGTTATGTTCTATTTCTCTGGTTCTTGATCTAAGTCTTTTTACATATAAAACATTTAAATAATGTGAAATGAGATTACATCTGAGTGAGATGAGATGAACCAAATCATTTGTCATTCTAATTCAAGGATATACTTATTATTAAGTTTCTCTTCCTTTATAAGTTACTCACGAGTTACCTTTTCTATTTCTAGCTTTGACTTTTTCTAAATATTTAAGCCATTAGATGTGAGTAATCTAATGACTTAAACTCTACATAACATGTATGTCATAAAGAATACACTAGTTTTATCAATGTTATCTTCTTGTTAGTAACTTTATTTTGATAAGATTTGACATAATTATGTCCATAAGTGATGCCCTACTTAGTCTCACTTTCACCGTATATAAAAAGAGAATTCATCTAGCTAAAATAATCATATACTTCTCATTTTATTCAATCATATAGTAAATATATAACACACACATATATAACACCACCTATTAATTACAACATCATCTATTAATGAATACATTAAAAATTGTCACACACTTAACCTTGCAAATTCTAATGGTTTAAAGCAATATAACATAGAACATCACTCATTCATATGATAATATATAGGCTTAATTGCAGTTCTGATCCCCCTATTTTAATTGAATCGCGAAAGTAGTCCCCCCATTTTGTTTCTCCCCAGTTTTGGTCCCCCAAGCAGAATTTTGGTCCCAAACTTGATGAATTTTCATTTTTTTTACATTTATTTAAGTCACACAATGCCTCAAGATCTCATTTGCAACAACTGTACTTGAAATATATAATCATAAATGGTGTAGTACGGTTTTAAAAACTAAAATTTCATCAAGTTTTGGATTAAAATTTTGTTTGGGGGACCAAAACTGGAGAGAAACAAAATGGAGGGACTACTTTCGCGATTCAGCTAAAATAGGGGGACCAAAACTGCAATTAAGCCTAACATATACTATTAAGTCAATTATATCATAATAATCATATCATATAAAAGAAAAATCAAGGAAACATGATTATGATAGATTTTTCTCAAAATTATTCAAAATTTATGTTAAAACAACACAAAATGGAGAGTAACTACAACGTCGACTGACAAGAACTTATATGTATCATAATTGAGTAAAAGAGCACTCTTTTGAAAGCTTATGATCTCTATTTTATAGATATTTTTTTTTTTCAGATTAAGCCTCCAATTTTTGTAAGTTATCAAAACAATACACAAAGTCATAAAAATAGGACAACAAATCTAGTCTATTTTGTAACTCATTTTTAAGCATCAATACTGAATTAAATATCACAAAGTTTATACTCAAGTTGAAGGTAATTGAGTTTAGTTTCCAAAAAACCAATAATCATTCAAAAATAAGGTCTAGCAAAAAACCTATGACCAAAACATCACACATATATCCTACGAGTTTTAAGCTGACAACATTCATTCAATCACACTAATTTCCTAATTGCAAACACAAATTGTAAAAATTATGAATAAATTAAGTTATAAATACATCAAAACAACATCACAATGTCCATTCACTCAACATAATTTGTCACAATAGTGAAATTCAAAATTTTTAATCTCAAACACATCAAGAGAGCATATTTTTACGTCATCAAGGAAATTCAATTCTACTATAATATATTCTCAATTTCAGCCATAGAACTTCACATGCATGACTTATTTTAATCATCTATTCCAAAATCCCTAAATTTAATCTAGAAAATAAAAATATTTTTCTTCATTTCAAACTCTTAAACCTCAAATCTCTAATCTATGGTAAACATTACCTCATACATGCATATAAGGAAAATAGGGAAAGGGGACTCACTTTTTGATTTTCAAAAGAATTGAAAAGATGATGATACTCTCTACTCTTTCTTCCTTCACTTCTAGCAAGAAAATGTGCATTATTCATTTCTCTTCTTCTTGTTTTGTCAATGTTTTTGTTGTTGTTGTTGCTTCCTTCTCTTCTTCTCTCTCTCACCCTTTATTCTTCTCCCTCTAAGTTTTCTGTCTCTTTTTTCCTCTTCTTCTTTTCTATCTTAGCTTAGTGATATTTTCTTTCTTTTTCTTCTTCTCTTAGCTTAGTACGTGTATGTTTTATTTTGGTGTGTGTGTTTTGTGTTGGTATGTGTTGTGTAAATTTAATGAAGAAAAAATAAATGGTGTTGACTTGGTAAATTGGACTTATGCTTTATGGAGTTTTCATACTAAATAGACCCAAACTTATGGTCCAAACAATGAAATAGTGTAGTTGTTCCACTGTAACAAAAATTAAGATTATCGTGGTTTCTTGTTTTAAATATCGTCTAATTGACCTGCAACCATTATTAAAATCTTATCAGAGGCCAAATTCATGTACCTTCCTTTGATGATCAAAATTTGTAAGATTTGAGAGAAACACTAAAGCGTTCATAACTTTCTCATCTATCATCCAAATTTGATTATGTATGTTGCTGATAGGTCGTAGAAATTAGAGATGTAATCTAGTGTCTAACTCGTTATTCAGAATTTGTTCGATAGATTATGAAAATGTGATTTTTGTTCTGTTTTGAATTTTTTCTTGTAAACCTTGCCCTAACTATTCTTCTTCTTCTTCTTCTTAACCCATGGTTTGAGGTCCGAAATTGAAATGATTATTCACTTTCTTCTTTGATCATGAATAATCATTATCGACTTGAAGACTCATGACCTATTTAGGATTGATCGATGTGTAAAGTAACTTTTGTGATCAAAATCAATTAATCAGATACAAAGTTTACTTTGTACGAGAGACCATAATTTTTGCATATAGGATATTTAGCGTGTGGATATTAATGCTAAATTATAAGTGTGAGATTGCATTATATATGTGTATAATTATATATTTTGATTTATGAATTGATGTGTTGTTTGCCTTTATTGTGTGAAATTGTGTGTTTAATGCAACACTAATGTGTTTGAAGTTTGTAATTGTCAATACTCATTTAAGGACTTTTTTTCTAAAAAAACTATTTTTTATCGCACATTTTTTGTTATGAATTGATTTAGTGTTGTGTAGCAAGTGTGAGCTATCAGTTCCACATTATTTAGAAAAGCGATCGTTGAACAATCTGCAAGTGAGATGATATTTAATCTCGTTGCCTTAAAGTTTTGGATTAAGTATGGTGTCAAATTCACTTGTGTGGTTGCTTTTGATCCAATATAGATGATCCCCAAACTCCTCTCACGACCCCGCAGTGGCATCAAAGTTGATGGTTACTAAAGTAATCAGCTCCTTGTATTGAAAGTCTTTCTGATAAATGGTGTTTAGGCGACATATTATGTTGATGTGCAGAGGTCAACGTCAACGTAAGTGTATATGGATGAAAAAAATTCGTTTGAGGGAGATTATTTTGAGATGAATAAAATTGACTCATATTTAAAGAAGAGATTATACATAGCAACTGTGAGTTAGAAGTCTTATATTACTTTAAAAAAGTGATAATTGAATAATACATAAGTGAGACGACTAAAAAATTTACTGTCTTAAAATTTTAAATTAAAATATAGTCTTTAATTTATTTGTATTTGATCCAATACAAATGATCAACCGACCTCTCTTTATGATCCAACATGTAGGTACTTATCTAAAAAATTATTGATCATCCATCCTTTTGAATGATTCCAGACTTCGAGTTCAGTTAGCTAATACGATCCTACATATCTTTATTGCCTAATACATGTATATATGTGATTAGTATAATCATCTTGTATTGTGTACACTGTGCTGACTGTTGGTCAAAATACAATCATGCTCTAGATTTACAAAATTGAATTATATATTGGAAAACAATGATAATATTTAGTTCAATTTGACAATAAATAAATAATGACATAAATTAAATTCCAATTAATTACGTTCAATTCAGACGTCGTCAGCAAAATGGTTTGGTCTAATTTGTACAAAAGAGCAAAATAGTTTTGGTTTCATTAAGGGTTTTTTGTTTTAAATAGTCCTTTTTTGAATTTTTTTATACCAAACTACTCCCTTTTGAAACTTAAATATCAAAATACCAATTTTTTTTAATTTTTATTGAAATAAAATATATATATATATATATAATTCATAAAAATACATAAATAAAAATTTTAAATTACATAATTTATTCATAAAAAACATCACAAATTTTACAAAAATTACGATAAAATTAATGTCGAAGGTGGCCTTGAGTACCACATTGCCGATGTTTTCTCACACGTACAGGATTTTGACGACGCCTTGGTATATCACGAGTTTGTTCTTCTTTTTCTTCTTCTTTTTCACCTTAAGTCCAGTTGGATATTTGATTCAACAGAGTATATGCATTCCCAAAGCTGGGAATTTGAGAGTTTTGTTGGCACGTATTATTCAGTAACTGAGTAGCGGACTCAGGTGTATTATGACGAATGTTGAACGTGTTATACAACAATTCCTCTTTGTTTGATGGAAATGATAGTCGACGGTTGTCTTCTTGATGTGGTTGTTGGCTGTTAAAATTAAATGGTTCCCCTAACGTGAATCTTTAAGATTGATGTGGTGTGTGGGTAAAAGTATGAGGATGTGGTGTGTGGGTAAAAGTATGAGGATGTAGTATGTGGGTAAAAGTATGAGGAGGCGGTTGAGTGTCAGGAGGTGTTGGTATATAATATTGATTTTGTTGTGTTGTGTTGGGCATTGATTCTTGGAAAAAATGTTGGCTAGATTGTGGTGAAGGTTGGGGTGGATTGACACGAGGATCACCAATTGATTTTCTATAGAAATAAATCATTTAGAATTTTTGCAAAACAAACCATGTATTCATTTAGAATTGATGCATTTCTATTATGTAGAAACAAATCAAATATGTAGATGCATTCCATAGCCAATTGTCTTCTGGATAATCGTATGTTAGACGTAGATATGTCCTCAAGAGAAATTGATATATAACAAGTTTGTTAGTAATATATGCATAAGAAAAATAAAATAATAGAAATAAAGTATTGTTTTAATATATTACATCGTTGACGGTCATGTGATCAATTTTTGATTGATATCCAGCGGTATGATAACGAGGTGTATCGCCAAATTTCATACCCTTTTCACTGTATCTACGAAAAAAATTTGAATGTTAGTGAATTAATTAATAGTTTTGTAAAGGCTAAATTACATATGTGGTCCCTTAACTTAATTTTCGGTAACGTTTTAGTCTTTTATCTTTTTTTTTTCCCGATTTAGTCCTTTATTCCTAACAATATCAAATAAAGTATAAAAATATGAGTTTATTTGAAGATTTGCGTTACGAATCTGATGAAATTTGTATTATATTGAAGAATATAATTAATTTTATGAGTTTTGATTGAATTTTTTTTTTGAATTTTTGTATAAAAAAGGATAATATTGTTGAAATTTTAAAACATAAAATATCAAATTGTCACTTAAAATTAAAATAAAGGACCAAGTCGAGAAAAAAAAAAAAGATAAAGGACTAAAATGTTACCTGAAATTAAGTTAAGGGACCACAAATGTAATTTAGCCTTTTATAAATATAATATTTAACTTTTTTGATATTTACCTTTTTGCGAATGGAAAATGGGGCTCAAGATTACTTATTGGTGCAAGAAATGGCATATGGTATCATGCCCACGTTTGAAGTAGATGTGAACATCCACCGATCGAAATAACACCAAGTTCAGATGCACGACACAATTCTCTATAAAGTGTTGCCAATCACGCTGAACCCAACTGTATTCTCTCGTCTCTCGCAAATCTCTCAACAAGTGCAACCACATAATATGTACTCTGTTGTGGGATTTGCCAAGCATTAATATGCCGCCAATCAATTCTAAAATGTATGCTCTACAATGTATAATTATTTCTTCATTAGATGATTCTTGAGTTAACATTGAAAATGTTTATCTTAGCCATTTTTAATTTTATAAAATTCCATTTTCTTTGAGATTCAGGTGGTATGACTCTTAAGAAATCTAAAAAATCATTTGTCCATGATACCATAGTTCATCCAGTTACAGCTTTACCTCCAACACGTAAGCCAAGTAGCAGCGCAACATCTTCTAATGTTATGGTACATTCACTCGTTGGAAGATGAAACATGTTGGTTTCAGGTCTCCATCTTTTAACTAAAGCAGTAATAAGTGAATGGTCTATTTTATAACTTTCTATTTGTGATACGTTACCAAACCTGACTTGATTCAACGAATTATTAAAGAATTTGGTGCAATGTGTTTATGGCTAAGCGATCTTAAATTTTGAGATTAATTATGTAATAAGCAAAGAATAAAAATATATTTAAAGATATTAGAATGAGATGAATCCTAATATAGTATAAAATATATTTTAGAATGAAACTTAGTATAAAATATATAAAAAAAATATTTTAGAAGATATTATAATAAAACTATATTTTAGAATGAAACTTAGTATAAAATATATAAAAGAATATAAAAAATATAACATAAAGTATTGTATTACTTACAAAATTTTGAATGTGGTGTAGCGCTGATCTGTGATTATCATCATTCCATAACAATGTCATTTAGATGAAATATAAAGAGCAAAGAAGAAATAAGAAATATTAAGAGTGAAAGAGTGAAAATATAGCTATCGAAACGATTTATGGGAACTAAGAAAAGTCTTATAATGACCTTCCAAGTATTTTATATTAAGTGAAAACACTATTCATGTAAAAAATTATATTTATGTTAAAATTTGTAACTAATTTTCATATTTTATAATTTAGAAATTAATTTATTAGATAATAAAAAATGATAAAATTAACTTTGTAATAAAATCATATATTTAATGCGCTTCTTTTCAATTGTACTTTTTACTTAATATTACTTATATCAATTACAATGCAATATGTTTTAGTATGCATTTATGAAATTGTTATGCACAAATACTCTACAAAGATAGTTTAGTAAAAATATTGTTCTCTCTATTTTATTTATACAATTTTTAATATATATTAAATCATCATATGATTCAATTATTTTGAGATAGAGAAAGTATATTTTATTTTTTTATATTTTTAATTATATTTTATAAAAATAACTGAATAAATTATTATTGTCTATAATTTGAACTTGAATTTTCTGCCTTGATAATATTATGACATTATACATTATGGAGTATATAGTAATCAATATTTCCTATTAATTTGAGATCAAACCATTTAAATTATGTACACATTAAAAACATTTAGCCAATGATTGAGATTTTACAGTTGTTGGCTATAGATAATTCATTTCCCTTCGAAATGGCTAGGGGTAGCAAACCAGGTAGATTCCCCAAGACAACTTGTTTAGCTGCTATTTTAGGTGGATTGGATCGAAAATTTAAACTTTATTATCTAAGTTGACACGTCACATTTAACTCATTGAAAACTTGGAGTGATCACGAGGCAGGATGGATTGCCTCCTCATGCTAAATTGGGTTTTATATTTCAATTTGTAACTTCTGTCAATGATTTCATCAAATACCTTTATGGTCGATACTAAATACAAAAAAGTTAAAGCAATTCATACATACCTCTTTCGAAAAATCCAACAAAATTAGTTTTTTCCTCTGATATACAGAAATTTCAATTTAAAATTTTATGATTAACAAAATAATTATCGAAAAATTCAAAGTTGAATTTTTCTACCAAAAAAATATCCACCGTCAGTCAGAAAAATGAATTTTTTTTCGACTTTTTTTTTCCTACTAGAAATTTCAAAAACGAGAAATTTTGCAAAACAAAATTTTTTTCAACTTTCTTTTTGCTTACTTGGAATTTCGAAATCTATTTATTCCTTTAAAATTTTGAAACGAAAAAATTTAGTATGCAAAATTTTTTCTCAACTTTATATTTATCAAAAGCAGTTTTTTTTTCCTACCAAAAATTTAGTTGGTGAAAAACGGATCCAAAAATTTTTAACAAGAGAAAGTAAAAATAATAGATATACAGTTGGGAGTGAGGAGGATCAAATCTAATTTAAAAAGAATAAAGTCAAATGCTGTGTTTAGTTTTAAGTGAATTTTTGTGTGTCAATGGTGATGTTTATTTAAATAATTTAGTTTGAAGCTTTGAGCTTGGGCCTTTTGAGCTTGGGCTGATAGGTTCAAAATTTAAAATTATAAAACTTGTATGCTAATATGATATTTTACAATAATGCATTTTCTATTTTTTTTTTATTTTGTAAAAATATTTTCTATTTTTATTTCATAAAATTTGTGTTAATTTTACTCGTTAATAAACTAGAAGTAAGGTCCTTAAGTTTAGCTCAACTGAAAAATATCAAGACTGTTAGGTTGTACGTCATATCTCAGTTGAATTCAAAATTTCACGGTTGTGCAAATTAGTTATAGTGGTATTTATCATCTTTCTAAAACAAACAAAAAAATATTCTTTTTTAAAATTTAAAAAAAAAAAAGTAGATATAAGACTCATGAAGTAAAAATTATCAATATTTTTAAAAATAATAAAAATATCAAATAATTGTTTTCATTATTTCTCGAACATCATCTCAAACCATTACTTGAACTTCTCTCCACAATGATGGTCCTCCTAACGAGTCTCTCGTCTTTTTACTAGCAAAAGAAAACATCATAAATTTAAATAAAAAAAATGAATATAGAAAATATTTCTACAAAATAAAATTTATCTCTTTTTTTCACTCCATGTCTCTTGAAAGTCATCGAATATGTCCAAAATTATATTTTTAGAATGCAAAAAATATCGCATTCTTATCCTTCATAAGGCAAAAAATTGTGTTTCTTAAAAAGTATATTTTTGAAGACTTCAAATGCAAATTGAAGTGAATTTGGGGTGAATACTTTATTATATAGAAAAACTTTAATTAAGAAAATACTTAAATTAAGATAATTTTTTATATAGGAAAACTTTAACAATTAATTAATAAAACTTAATCAAATGAAATCTTTGTTTAAAAAAAAAATAATGGAAACTTTACTTAGAATTAAACATAACAATCATATATGTTCCAGTAATGGGGCAACCTTCGTCTAATTCTTCTCCTAATTAACCCTTTAAAGCTTGTAATCAACCTATTGAAGCTACTAATCAAACAATATGCACCCATAGCCACTCTTTTGCCTATTGAGAAGAAGAGAAAAAGCAATGCAGGTGGTTTTAGAAAAACTTATGAGGTTTGGAACCACTTCAATGAAATTCCTGATTGTAAAATTAGAATTATTACTTGTAAATATTGTCATCAAATATCCTTTTGTGAAGTTAAGAGACATGGTACTTCCAACATAAATCATCACTTAACAAGATGCACAAGTTATCCTTTAAATGTAGCAACTAACTATAACCACACATTTTACAATTTTCAACAAGTGAAGGGTCAAGTTTTGTGGTAGCAAGTTCTAGATTTAGTGTTCAAGCATGTAGAAAGGTTTTGGTTGTTTTTATCATTTTGGATGACTGACCCTACAAAGCAGTTGAAGGGGAGAGATTTAAATACTTATGTAATCAATTGTAGTCCCAGTTTACTCTACTATCAAAATGTATTGTTGCAAGAGATTGTTTTCAATTGCATTTAAATGAAAAAAATTAGGTTGAAATAGTTCTTCAAATTTGATTGTAGTAGGGTAACTGTTACTAGAGACTATTGAACTTTTGTCCAATATTTTAAATATTTGACCTTCACAATCCATTGTATTGATAAATAGTGGAATTACTAAAAAAAATATCATTAGCTTTTGTGGGGCTCCAAATCATAGAGTTAATGTTCATCAAATGATAATGGAGATTTTGAAATGTGTTTACCATCAAAATTGATAATGCATCATTACATGATGTTGTGGTAGGATTATTGAAGAAAAAGATAAATAAAAAATGTGAATGGACTAATGTTTAATGGATGTTTTTTTCATACGAGGTGTTGTGCTCACATACTCAATTTGGTGGTGACTGAAGGATTGAAAGACTTCAACTCCTCAATTTCTTGCATGCAAAATGTTGAGGTTTATAAGATCTTCACCACAAAGTATTGCAAGTTTTAAGGAATATATAGAATTTGTTGGAATATCAAGCAAGAAATTGTTATGTCATAATGTTCAAACTAGGTGGAATTCAACATATTTGATGTTGGAAGCGACTATAAAATTTCAACCAACCTTTGAAAAGCTTGAAGATGAAGATGCAAGTTATAGACAATAATTTGGAGATGTTTACCCATCCACTAATTATGATTGAAATAAGGCATGTATTTTGTTCAGTTTTTGAAGTATTTTTATGATGCAACAAAAGTGTTTTCACCCTCACATCAAACAAGTTTTCATATCTTATTTCCCCAATTAGCTTCCATCTTTAAAGAAATGATAGTGAGGTACACCAAATATAAGGGAAGCGACCACCTAAAGACCAATTTTTTAAAACTCAATAGAAGGTCGTTTCCGAGGGAAGCGACTTCTAATTGAGTAATTTTTTTTTTTTAAACTCAATAGAAGGTTGTTTTCCGGGGAAGCGACCTCTAACTGAGTAATATTACTCAGTTAGAGGTCGCTTCTTCAAGAAACGATCTTCTATTGAATTTCAAAAAATTGGTCTTCAGGTGGTCGCTTCCCCAAGGAACGACCTCCTATTGAAGAAAAAAAAAGTAGGACATTTGGGAAAATAATTTTAAAAGTAGGGCAATTAAGGAAATTTTTTTAAAAAAAGGGATATATATATACAAAAGTTTAAGATGTCTAGTTTATAAATATAGTTTTTATTATGTAAAATAGGCATTCAATTAATATAGTTTCATAAAATAAGGTATATAGGTACGAAAACGAAACAACATATTTTTTCCAACTTGTAACTCAATTTTGTTTGTCAATTATCAATGAAATTAGTGAAATCAGTGCCTATTTCAAATGTAATTAAGCCTAGTTTCTAATGGGATAGAAATCAGCTCCAAAGAATATTTATGCAAAAAGTTATCAACAAAATACTGAAAGTATATCCATACGCGTTCAGAGGCAACACTATACTATTTTAATTTCAAGTTTTATATTCTCAAGTTCATCCTATTAATTAGCAATACTAAACAATACTAAGTAAAATTCATTCAAAATTCAGCATAAAATCCTATTAATTAGCAATACTAAACAATTATCATCTCAACGTGAACTCAACCACAACACTCAACAATTATAATAAAACAACATCTATTCATAGTAATTAATACAAACACCTAGCATGCATTCTTAATAATCAATGATACTAAATAAAATAGAATTATCACAATACTCAAACATGCAAATCATGAACAATTATTAGCAATATGCAATTAAAATATTTAAGCACACCTAAGAGAGGTTTTAAGAGAGTTTTCTATGTTACCTTAGAGAAATTACATAAGAGATTAGAGTGTCATAGTTTTGTTTTGAGTTTTTCCTCTTTTTCTTGTTGGAGCTCTACATCTTTCTCTTTCATATTCATCTTATTCACCCACTCATGGGTTCTTTCTCCTTCGTCTCCCTCTCAGGGATCCTCTCACTCTCCGAGATCCTCTCACACTCTCTCTCACCATTTTTTTTCTTCCTTCTTTTTTCCTGTCTCTTCTCTCTTTTTCTATCCCTTCTTCTCTTTTTTTTTTCCCACACTCATTATTTCTATTATTATTTCTATTATTGATTTCTATTTTTATATTCTATTTCTATATTTTATTTTCTTTAATTTATTTATTGGAAAATTGATAGGCATACCCCTCCTAAGTGGGTTGAACCTCTTATTAAGCCCTATATAATATTTTAGTAGTTACTATTTACTCAAATTTCTAGTAATGTAACTTAATTATACCTTATCTTAAATCATATCGGATAGAAAAGTAATTATCTTTATTATTATAACTATTCTACTAACTATAAAAATATCCTAAATAACAAAAAAAATATTAAATATTTACCATTCAAATTTTCAATACGTTAAGCTATCGTTAAATTATCATGCATGCGATTTTATAAGAAATTATTACATTTATCAGATTTTAATAATAACAAAAATAGTAATAATAATAATAATAATAATAATAATAATAATAATAATAATAATAATAATAATTTGATAATGGTGTAGTTATAGAAAGTTGGGATGTTACTTTATGTTGCTGATGAATTTTTCACTTAATACTAACTCTAGACATTATGTGAGTAAACTGTGATTGGGCCAAACTTCAATTTATAGGCATGTTTGTTATAAAAGAATGTGATTGAAAATTGTGATTTAGAGAAAGTGAAGATATAAAAAATATATGATATATAATTGGCAGGTTGGGCTAATTTTTTTAATTGGCCAGAGTTGTATTATTATATATAACAAACTAGATTGGACCATATTTTTTTAATGGATGGGTCATTATTTAAAAAAAAATAAGATTAGAAAAAACGTGGCCCAATAAAGCCCAATTTATTCTTATCCATCCATCCACAACCGCACAAACCCGAAGTCCATTCCCTCAACCGCCCATTACATCGAATATTGAGAATGAATAATAGAATAATTATCATTATTTATATATTTTTTTCTTTCTATTTTAATTAGAAAGCAACACACATGAAGCGCAAATGTAAAAGATTTGCTAATTTGGTAATTGCTAATTTAAACCAAAAGCTACATGATTTGATTAATATTGATGATATTGTCACGTTAGTGCAATATATAGCTTTTGTCTTTTGCTTTATCTAGGGGAATTTCACTTATTATAGTTTACTCAATCAATTGCAACTTAAACTTGTTGTGACTTAGATGGAACACCTTTTAATACAAGTTCTAATCAACCCACCTACTCTACTAAACACCAACAAGTTAGTTGAAACTTTTATTTCCAATCACATGGTTGCACAATTGTTCATCTAATGACCCATCTTGATCAATTTTTTTGTTTTATGCAATGATCAATGTTAGTATTAAAGAGTTGGTGTTCCCGATGGAACCCCAAAAAGCAAATTAGATAATAAATGCAAGAAAATTCACTGTCTCAAATAGGTCAAGAAATAGTATAGACAAAACTCTCTTGCCCTTATTTGCCACACTGCAAAGTCATCATCCTTAATGGCTAATGTGGTTACTCTTGAATAAGCATATTTTCTTGTGAATACAATGTGAGAAATAAATGTGAAATGACATGTCCTTTCGTGGGAAGGAAAAGCACATTAATGCACATGGAATTATGAAGGCTGCCAAAAAAACAAATCACACTCGAATATGTAGAAAATTTGTAGTATTACATTAGTACTTTATCTTTCACTTTTCAAAGTTTAATTAAAGTGATATATTATTAAAACATGGCAAATTGTACACCTATATTTTAAATTATTTTAAATTTTATTGATAAATCACGTCCCTTCAATAAAGTATTATAAGTTAATTACTATATTTTACAGCAAAGATAATGATTTAATTATTATTAAATTGATGAATTTAGTTTTAAAAATATATTATTTTTTATTAAATTAATAATTCTTGAATTATTAATTTCAACTGCTTAAATAAAAATATCATTCTCTTATACAAAAACAGTATTGTCGAATGTCATTAGAGTTTTAAGTAAACAATCAAGAATATCATAAAAATTAGATAAATATTTTTTTAAAAAATAATATGTAAATAATTTTAAACGAAAATTAACAAACAAAACCAAAGCAGAAGGATAATAGTAAATTAAATAAATTTTATTTTTAGTTTATTTAAGTATTCACATTTTTTAGTCATTAGTTACAAACATTTTAGTCCTTATTGAAATATAAACAAATTTTTAATGATTCTTTTGTCAGCATATTTATACCACTATAATAAATTCTTTGATAAAAAATTAAATCAAAAATCAATTTTTAATCGTTACTTTTATTTTTAGTTTAGAACATTTAAAAATACCATGTTTAATTTATTTTAAATTAAAAAAATTCTAAATTTTTGTAGTATACTTTTAATAACATTTTACACATATTTACAAAAAGATCTTTCAAAAATTTAAAAATTTAAACATGATAAAACATGTTTCATTCTAGTATGCATTCAATTATGTTTATATGATAATATTATAAAGACTAAAAATATAATTTTAAAAAAAATGAAAACAAAAATTTTAAGAATTACAAATAATATTAAATTATAGAAAAATGAAAATTTTAATTTGAGATAAAATATTCCGTCGACTTTACATTACTCCCCCAATTCTAAAATATCAATACAAATAAATTTAAAAAAGTGGATATATTTCAATCAATATATGAACTTTCTTTAGTTAATTGTTTATTTATATTTTAAGATGGAGTACTGTTCATTCCCATTGACCACATATAAGCACCATTTTCCAAAATCTCACACTTTCCATTCCATTGACACGTCCCTATTCAATTTTGGTAGTTTTCCATTTCATGGGAATTGAATTCTGATAGTGAAGTTACGTGCTGCCATGAATAGGGAAGTAGTACTCCATAATGATCGTTGAGTTAAATACACAAATAAATTGTAGTATTTGCACAAACTCAACCCAAGTTAGAAGTGGTTGGTCCATGCAAATTCTAGGAGTATAATCTAAACTAAATTTTACGATTTTATTAAAGTTTAATCACTTGAATTAAATTTAAAAAATATTTACAGATTTAGTATATAAAAATAAATCTATTACATTACATTATGAAATAGATAGATTTGCTGGATTTGAAAGGATGGTAATGCAATTATTAAAATAATCAATTAATCTATTAAAAGATAACTAAAAACTAGTCAAAAAATATCAAATTTAATAAATCCATTGAACATAATTCAATCTATCTATTACCTTAAAAAAAATGTTTGGTATCCATTCAATCTGTCTAATAATTTGTTTTAGCATACTAATAAATTATATACCTACATTAACTATAATTTATATTATTTTTAAAAATAATTTTTTTTTAATTTTGAAAAATTATTTTTGTTATTTAAAAAATACTGTTTTTTAATAATTATAGAATCTTAATTTTTTTTTAAAGAAAAGAATTCTATGTTATTAGTTTTGAAAATTGTTATTTTAATATTTTAAAAAAAGATATTATTTTTTAAATAATAATGTATTTATTACTGCCAATTAAATTACAAGGTGATGGTGACGATGGCCGTCGGTAAAAGTTTGATGGCTACAATAATTATTGTTTAATTAATAATTAATCATAATATTTAAATTATTATTTTTATTTTAAATATAAAGCACTTGTTTTTAAACATATAAAATCAATTTTTAAAAAATAATTTTTTTTAAATAATTAAATTTAAATCAGTTTTAAGAAATAGTAAATGAAATTTTTTTTAGAGTTTTTACTTTTAAAATAATAAATAACATTTTTTTACAATAAAATGAGAACTATTTTTAAAAATAGAAAATAACTAGTATTTTCTATTAAAAAGTATATTATTAAAATAACATAATAATATTTTCCTAAACATATATATTCTAAAATAAATAAATGTAATTTATTGAGTTGCATTAAAGAAATATGTGATCCAATGAATTTTGAAAAAAAGTTGGATAGATTAAATTCAATTCATTGATATTTTTATAGTTCGAATAGTGGATGAAATTGCAATCTCAGCTTTCACATGATTGGATATGTGAGTTTAAAATCATAAACTCATTACTTAAAATAATTATTTTTTATTTGAGTGGGTTAGGTCAGACAAGGTCAAATAAGTTCATACATACCGAGGTCTAAGGTGAACTTTAAAATTATTTCATTTAAAGTTCTTAATAGTATTTTAATTAAATTATTAAAAACAGAAGTTAAACATTTAAAAAATCAAATACATAGTTTTCAATAAAATATTTTTATATAATGATTCTTAACAAGTGCTCTTATGAATATGTATCAAAAAAATTATCAAAATTTGTATTTTTGATGTTTCAAAATATAAAACAATTTAAAAAAAAAAGATATAGATTGAATAAAAGTTAAACCAAACACAAAGTGTGCCTAAAAAACTAACAAGTACCAATTAAATCACAAACGATGATGAATTATTATCTCCACAAATATGATGATGAATTATTATCCCCACAAATATGAAATGATATGCAAAACAAATAGTAACAAACAACATCATGATTAATGATTAATGAAAGAAGTCCCCAAATCAAGACAAATACAAGTATTGTTCCATCAAATATAAAAATTGAAGCTAAAAGCATTAGATTTTGATTTAAGTCACTAATAAGCTAACCTTGATTTGTTTCACTAAATGAGTCAGATCGAACTTTTCTTGATTAAAACACAATCGTTGCGTTACTTGCAGATTAATCAATACAAGTCTACCAAATAAGAGGTAACTTTTTTTTTTTTTGAGATTTCTTGTGTGTAATGAACAAACTTTCAAACTAGCATAAATGATTAGATACATAGTTGGATAAAGCACTTTGGACTCATTACCATGTTAAACTCTCCTACCAAATATAAGACATTCAAACAATGAATGTTTCATAGTTTCTTCATTAGCACTAGCACAAATACACAATAATATTTGATTTCCCGCATACAACGTCGAACCACATTATCTTTATCGACCAACATGTAAAAAATGTCACGTGAACACTACGACTTAACAGGAGACAAATAATGTCATTATGAACATTTTCTTCAATTCTCGAATCCTCAATCAGTAACTGATAAGTAACTTTGATAAAATATGTATCACTCAATTCATGTTTCCAACTGCACTTGTCAACATCAAGTTCTTGCATCACCAGTTAATCCAAAAGAAAAATACACTCCACAACAAAATTTTCCTCCTAAACAAACAACTTTCTCCTCCAACACCAAGTCTCCCCACACACTCTCCAATTATGACTAAATGTATATGCAATCAAAATATTTTAATTCACAAAAAATATATCAAGTCTTTTTCCGACGCATCGTTTATTTATTACATGATGAATCACTCTTAAGGGAAAAAAATATAGTCGTTTTTAAAAGAAAACAAATATTTTTACGTAATGTATTGGATCAAAATATGAGGCATTACAATGTGATAAAAGTGGTATCATATCAATTGGTAGTGGGAATGTGTGGACAATGGTACTTCAAAGCCAACCATTATATTTCTCACTTCAATAAACCTCACCATACTTACATAGTAAATCTCACAACTTAAAATAGACACAGACATATTATAGAAATTGGTAGAGCTCCACAACTTCATATACCCAATTACCCTCCCACTTGTGATCATTTTCATTTAGCACAACCACTTTCCAAATCAATAGGCTCCTTATTGCCACACTTAATAAAAAATAAAAATAAAAAATAAAAACCCTTTTGAGGTTATGTATCACAAACCACCTGCACTTTTTTGGTTTCTTGTGCTTTCTATGGTTGAGACCATATACCAAAAAATAAAATTAAAGCCTAGGTTTCTCCCTTGTGTTTGTCTTGGCTATTCGACCTCACAATATGCATTATTATGTCTTTAACCCATCTAAAATAGAGTTTATATATCCAAACATGTCAATTTCATTGATGACTCATCTCACATCAAGTCGTAGCTCCATCATCCAAATCAAAACAACCTACCATAACTCATAACTTTTCACTTCATACCTAATACCTCAAAACCAATATAACATTAGTTCATATCCAACTACAAAAATAACCCCAACTCAACTAGTATCATAAGTGGTTCTTGTTGTAGTTCCTATCAAGAGTTAATATATTATGTCACTTACACAATTAGTTTACCATTTCTCTCACCATACTTTTTATAATCCTTATTCTAACACTTAAAATTACAAACATAACATGACTATTAAGTCTCAAAAATGGTATTTTCAAAACTGCACGAATAACTTAAAACAACCATCAAAAGCATTACATGAGTCTTTAAAGGCTTTAATTCTCCAATATTGTTTCAAAACTAGTCTCGCATATCAATCTTTGTTCATATATGATAAGGAGGGTTTGCAAGCCAATCTCTTGTCATACCAATCTTATGAAAAAAGTGTTAGCAAATTTCCCCATTAAACTACTAAGATTTCCCCACTACTTCCTTGACATTGAACTCATACCTATAAAAGATGAATTCATCTTGTTCAACATGGTTACTTTCGAGAGTTGTTAGAGAAATTCAACATAACTAGTGTCAATCCTACACCTTTGTGTTTATCAACACCTCTTAAGTTGCTTGATGGTATGTTGTTGCAGAATCCAAATCATTTTGAAACATGACAAGTTCCTTAAAATACATCACATTAATCATACCATATTTATCATTTTCAATTGATAAGCTATGTTAATTCATGCACCAACCATCACATGTTCACTTTTAGCAACTCGAATGTGTTCAAAGGTATCTTAAATACACTATGAATCATCTGAAGTAACTGAAATATCACTAGAAGGGGGGTTGAATATAGATATTTTATTTTAAAATTTCTAGTGGGTTGTTTTAAAGTTGTATCCTCTATGAGAGGATATAATGAAATTTATATGAGGATGAATGTATGAAACAGAAAATCTAAAACATATAAAGAGGACATGTAAATTTATACTAGTTCACCCAAAATGGGTTACGCCCAGTTCTTCACAAATTTGCGAGTTTCACTATAGTTCAAAATGGCATGTCCTCTAAAGGGATCTTTTCTTTTATGTGTTTGTTTTCCAAACTTACACTATTTTTCTTTTTGATTTACAACTATTACCAAGTTTATATGAACTTGGAATATATAGATTTAGTGATTTGTGATGAGAGTATGATTCTTTCTCTTTTGCAAAACTTTCTAAGAGGATGCTCTAAAAGATATAGTTAAGGACTGTAGAAAGTGCAAAGAGAGTATGAGATTGGTCTTCTTAGCTATAAGTATATCTCTTTTGTATAAGTAGTTATTGTATTTAATGAGGAAGAGTTTTCTTCCTTTTATAGAGATTATGAAGCTCCATCCATGGGGAAAGGTATTAAGTGACCATTGGAGATTTGTTTAAATGTCCATGGTCATTAATTTGAGTTTCAAAAGTGTCATTCAGTTGTCCTTGTAATGCATGAGCTTAGGAGGATTAGTTTGCAGTTCGTCCTCATATATGAGATATGATCTTCCGATTAGTTATGACATGACTTATACTTTTGGCTTTTTCCTTCTCCAAGAGTTGTAGTGTCTTGTCTTTCTTGTCAAGTACAACACTTTTTCGTACTATGGTACTTTTAGATATTCCCTATGTATGAAGATGAACGGAAGCAAAAGTTCATCTTTTCATTGTTCATCATATGTCTTGGATCCTCTTCTTATGAATTGTTTATCATTTAACTGTTTGTCTTCAAGTTCAGATTTATCTTCATTTTACTTTATCGTGGATTCATCTTTTATGTGATATTGTATATCCTTTATCTTGAAGGTTAAATGCTTATCCCCTACTTGTTTATTTGTTATCATTTAATAGCCATGTTGTAGTTACTGTGACAATTGAATATTATTCGTGGAATCAGTTATGATCATGCCTCATTAGTGTGAGAGATTTGTCATCGTAATTTCTTTCAATCAACTCAATTATATTTTGACAATTGTAATTATATATACTAGGTTGTTGTATTAAATATTTCATCAAGTGAATAATACATTTGTTTAGAACCAACATCATTCAAGTCGTGTCTCAAACATAAAGATTGAAAGAACTGTTAATTTATATTTATGAGTAGTATCGTTGATCGTCGTTAGAATTTTAAATAATTTTTAAACGTGTTATACGATAGACCATCTATAAGTTGTCCACCTTAAAATTTACCTACAAATAAGTATACTAAAAATTTATAAGTTAGAAAAAGATATATAAGTATTCACTCAATTGTTAAATTTGTAAAAGAAAATAATTCAAAACAATTTATCATTTCAATGTAGTATATTGATTATTTTATTTCAATTATACCATATGATTATGATTAATGCATGTGAGGCAGTCAGAAGTGACAAGTAATTCCATCACTTTATATTCCATGATTATGAACATGAATGCACAAATAGATAATGAGATTATTTTAATAAAATTATCGATCTCTTTCTTTTATTAGTAATTAATTTCTCTAACTCATTACATCAAAAATTCGTATATAAAAATTACAAACTTTGTAAGTATAAATTGGATTAATTTTGGATTTTTATTCAATTTTTGCTTAGAAACCAAGTTCAAGAAAAGGTTTTGGCATGTTCAATCACCTTCGTTGGTCCTGCACAAGGACGGGCTCACTTGAAACTAGTCGAAGGTTGTTGTCGTCGTTAAATTGTATATTTTATTGTTGTCCTTAAGTGATTCAATATTTTTATTAATTTTTTTTAGTACATTTTATTGTAATTTCATCGTCTGAGTGAGATTATTTTTTTTCTCGTCTTAGTGCATTATTTGTTTTTCCGTGTTAGTGCGATGTTTATTTTAGTTCAAATTGATATAGCAAATTTGATCGATTACAAATTTGAATCAATAAATTTGACATCATTAATATTACAGATTTAGATATATAAATATTAAACACTTAAATTTTATCATAGTTGTAGGTATATTGTTATTTTGTGTTATGTTGTCGTTTTACGCCATTAATTTAAATAATATAAATATGCTCCCAATTCATCATTCATATATTTAACTAATTAAATTATATTACATTGATCTATTCTACGATTTAAATAAATAATTTTTTCAATAATATATATTAATCTTTAGTTTTCGGATTACTATAATTTTCATAGGAATATTTATAGTATATGAGACTGCTCCCACTAAAAATTAATTCCTAGACTAGATCTGCCCCAGGTTTGCTAGTTCTACATACCTTCCTTAACATGATATTATTTCTAGTTATCCTAATACATGCCGATGAAACCGCCACCCAAATCAATTGTCTAAACTCAATATAACACCGGTGGAGACATATTTTTTTCAATTTTAAATATTAAAAAAAATATGAATACTTTGATATCCAACAACTTGGTACAATATAGTACACAACAACCAATTATTTAAGGTAATTTTTTATGTTAATTTAATGATTTAAATTTTATATTTATTTAATCTTATAACTAACTATGTCCATCCTTTTGTTATAGGTACCAAAAGATTTAAATAAATAAAAATACATCCTCCTCCCTTGAAGTGGAATAATATATGCATTTGAGTACATAACTTTATTGAAAAGGGGGGGCCACAAAGACCCCACGGATTAGTACATGCGATATATCTCTGAAATTCACCCCTTCCAACCTAACGGTCAAATATATTTGTTGGCCATAGATAGATATAAAGCTACCCTCTTTACAAGTATCTTCATCACAAGTAAGGCATGTTTCCAATATAAGATATAATGATATCTCAACACACACACCCATTTCACCAAAAACCATTCCTTAAGTTTTTTGTCATAAAAATATTATAAAATAAAATAAAAAGACTTTGAAAATATTAAACTAATAATAAAAGAAAAAGAAAGTGTTCTTTGAGTTCCACTTTCATGCACAAGATCCTCTTTCGTTAATTATCAACCTTTGTTTTCTTTTTTATCTCTTTCTCTTTCTCTTTGTCACACACCCTTATCTGACAGAAAGAAAGTGAGAGATTGAGGCTTGACATGTTCAAAGATTGGTTTTATATGCTTGTATTGTGGAGGTGATAAATGAGATTCCCATAAAAAAATAAAAAGCCTTAAAGAGAGAGAAAGTAAGAGATTCTTATAATGTGAGAATTAAAAGGGATGGATATCACATGTAGAATAATAATATAGCTTTATGTTGAATGGAGAAAAAGATAAAATAAAGTATATAGTATTAAAGAAATTATATTTCCACAAGTCAAGATGCAAACGATTTTTCCCTTAAAAGAGGGGCAAGCATAAACATACACATGATCCCCTTACTATCCATATACTCAACATTAAAGTCATCATTAATCAAATTAACCAATACAATACATATCACACAATTAATATATAAATATTATTTATTGAAAAATTAACCCTTAAATAAATTTTTGTATTTTGATGGATTAGTCATTGACTTTCGAGTAAACAATAAAAATGACTAATTAATTTTATGTTACGAACCTTCTTTTTTTTCATCACAACTTTTCTTACTTTACTATTGTTCTTTTTTGTTCCTTCTTTTTCATATTCATTTCTTGGTGTGGTTAAAATAAAGTAGGGTCAATATGGTTGGGAGTATATATGAGCAATAATGGAGCTAAAGTGAAAAGGAAAGATATGCATGAAGAGAGTTTGAAGAGGAGAATCAATCCTTGCAGCTACTTCTCATCTACTCAACTTGCAAGGACTCTTTTTTTCTCTTTCTAATTCATTTCACTTTTTCACAAGAAACTTGATTTTGTTGGCTATTGTTTAAACATCAAATTCTTTGGCTAATTAATTGGATATATTAATTAGTTTGAATGTCCTCTTGCTTTTGGTCTTATATATTTATTGCCTATAGGGCCATAGTACTATACTTCAGAAGAAAAAAAATGGTTGGTATTTATTAAATAATGGAAAAAAAGATGCCCCTCCATATGCAATAATTAATTAATTTTTTTACGGACATATGCAATAATTAATATAATTTCCTTTTCTCTGCCAAGATGTGATAACTTCATGTTACTTCATGATCACGTCCCATTCATTTTTCTATTATTCATAATAATACAACCAAAGTAATGTCCCATTGCTCTTTTATAACGCCAAATTTTAATTCACATTAAGAAATAGGGAATATCGAGAACAATTAATTTTAAAAAATATCAAACCAATTTGCCGTGCATGAATAATGCTTTGGTTTCTATGTCTGTACGGGTTGGCCTGCCCTCTAGCATATAAATATTACTTTGTCATAAACTTTAATTATCTAGTAGATTAGTCTAACCTTACCTTGTGACTTTATGATATAATTATTCATTCTATAATAAGGTCAAGCCTCCAATTAATTTTGAATAGTGTATTAAAACGTAGGAGATACAGGTGAAACTAACAACCCAACTTGTGGAATCCTCGGTTGGCATTGTCACATTAAATTGATTTTTTTCAGTTAATTTTAAAGTTGGTTCGGTGGTAACAAGGATATCAGAGTTAAATAATAAAGTCATAAAAAATTTAAAGATTCTATTTTTACTTATGGTATCTATTATTATAAAAATAAAAAATAAAATTAATCTTTTAGATATGATTTTGTCTATCTATAATACGGATTTAAATTTTTTTATATTTGAAAAATGACGCATTTATATACATTAATAAATTATATTCATTATTTTGAAATCGACCACTTCACATGACACACTTTTATTAATTTATTTTTAATAATTTTTATTGTTCATTCGAAATCGGACGAACAAAATCAATAAATATATTACATATATATTTACTGTGTAGAATTCAAATCCCTCCATACATATTTAATAGTAAAATTGACTATATCAAATATATTAATGTTGATATGATCACATTTATATACATTCATTTAATATTTATTTGGGATTAAAATTTGGCTCTCTCTTTGATGGCACAGCATGTCCAAAATTGTTTGAGACTTTGAGCTGGTTAAAAAGCTTGCAATAAAAAAAATGAACAAGAACAACATCGTATGGTCTCATTTTGTTCATTATATGCAATGAATTGAATGTATAATTGAAGTCCCACATTGACCCTATGCCACATAATACTGCTACTATAAATAAAAATATTAGAAAGAAGAAAAAAAAGCATGTCAAGATCAACTTTTTTAGGAAAGCTACATCTCCATACATGTTTCGTTGTGATGATGTTGTCCAAGTAATGACTGATGAGAAAAATCTATACAATTAAATGTGTGTTACAATATACTAAAACGGCACCAGCATATGTGTGCTTAATTAATGATATTGCACGTCTAGATTTTAAAGCAAGAGATATGTTCCAAAATGTTTATTTAAATCCTATATTGAAATTATATCACCAAACGTTACTTTTTTTACCACTATTCTTTATGGGTTTATTTTTTTTATAAGGAAAAATATTCTAAATGGATTTTATTTTTCTTAAAAAACGTGCATTAGCTAGCTGTAATAATACTACATAAAAAAAGATGTTACAAAGTCCATTCTTTATCTTTTCTTTGCTATATACTTTAATTCATCAAAGTTTTGGAGAACGATGCGTATGTTCTTTTTCTTTGGGGTTTAAAATCTTAGCGGCTAATTAATTTGTTCAAATTAAATTGTGAATCAAAACCACTTGATGCATAATTTATTTTTGTCACACATTCAAAGTACCAATATCTATTTAAGAAATTACTTCTTTAAACAAATGATCAAATATAGTTTATTTGGAGTTTTTTCTTTCTTTCTTCTTAATTAAATGTGATAATGAATTGCCAATTATTTAAAATTTGGTATATTATTCAATTATAAATGTTTAATTTGATTATTTTAATATGGTAATAGTAAGTGATAAAACTCTAAATATCCTTGAAAGAGATTCATGGTATGGTAGCAAAATTATTAACATGTGTACAGAACTACACAATAAATACGACAAGTAACTTTTTATGGAAAAGTGTTAACATAATACACGCAACCATGAATGTAAGCATACTAAAAAGCAATAATTAATCAAAACATCCATATCTATCCATATTAACTTCTGAATTTTTTATGAATATAGGTGGATATGGACAAACTCTGAGATTCAGAGAATACATAAAATCAAAGTTTGGCGATCTCAAATTTAATTAGGCTTTATTAGAAATTCAGATTCGGAAGACAATTTTAATTAAAGAAAACCTACCATTTATAATTTAAAAAGGAAAAATAGATAAAGTCTAGAGCATATGACAAATTTGATATTATCACAAAAGTTTCAACATTATTAGAAGTTAATGCATACCACCTTCCTTCCCTCTTTTTCTTTTCATTTTTTTATTCATTTTTCTTTTCACATATGAAAAGCTGTATATCTCACATTTAATTTAGAATTATGTCGCATAATATATTTATGCCCATGTAATGATATCTATCCCATTTACGTTTTTGAGTAAAACAAAAATTCCATTTATGTTTAATGCAATACACACTTTTAATTTAGAATTTCTTAAAGTGTGTATTAGTTAAAATCATTTATATACATTGTGGGACAAAGGGGGTAGAAGATAACAGTTAAAATAAAATAAGTAATATACATTAAAAAGATAACATAATACCCCTCCCTTAATGAGTAGTTTATTTGATTGTTTAATACCCCTCCCTTAATTAAATGATATAATTAAAAAAAAATTAATTAATATTACATTAAAAATATATCATGATTATTTAATAAAAATATATTTGTAAATGGATGAATCTTGATTGATGAGAAAAAATAGAATACTCTTTCCATAATCAATGAAATATAAACAAATCAACACATATTTTTTAGAATAACATATAAACAAATATCAATAATTATCTCATACTTAATAATAATATTCATAAAATAACTCAAATTTATTTTAAATTTTATATTTTGAATGACACGATTTATTAGTTACATAGAGTACTTTTAACAACATACTTAATTTTTTATTTGAATTTCACACATTTCTTAATATATTTAATTTAATTAGTTTTTGTTTATAATTTATTTTGAAACAAGTACTCTATGTGTCTCACTACAATTAGTGTTTCATTTGAATTTTTTACATACATATTAAAATTATTAATTGTATTGATTTTAATATAAAATAAATAATGGTAAAAAAAAAGTTATATTAAGAGGATGACATCACTTCACTTTAATAAGTGGTATTCTTGTTGCAAAGAAAACAATCACAAATCCATAAAAATATGTCATTGTTTAGTATTATAGTTTTTAAGTTGATTATGGAGGGCACTTGGATTTGAATATGAGTAGTACTTTTTAAAAGAAAAAAATATTAATATTAAATCGGAGGTAAATTATTTATTTTTGTTTATAGTTTATTTTAAGAAATATTTTTTATTTTTCTTATTATATTTTATTGTTGATGAAGTGATAAACGAGGATATATCAATAGAAAAATAATAATTAACACTACGTTAGTAATATAAAAATGATTAATAAATATTACCAATGAAACTTAATACTCAACAATGAGTAGGTCATTCGAAAAAAAATTATAAAATGAATTATTTTTAAATTTTCAATGTAATATTACAGTAAATTATATATTTTTTAATTTGTATAATTTAATTAATATTTAATACATCATTATTATCGGTACATTTTGTATTAAAGATAATTTTAAATACACAATTTTGTTCAACAATAAGTAACTCAGTTGATATTTTAATAAATTAAGAAAAAATATATATAAAATATGCTTCTTCTACTAAATTACTATTATTAAATATTTTATTTATTTTATTTTAATTAACTAATTTGAATTATATGCATTTTTTAAGAAAATATTTAATTTTGTTAATATCAATTACAAAATGAGTTTCACTTATTTAAACATTTTTATTAATCACAGCTTGTTGAAAAGTTTGATAAATTAATATACAATAAATAAATATATATTAGTGTTAATGTTATATTGGTATTATTAAATGATAAATATTTTGAAAAAAACATAACAAATGAAATATTTGAAATGAAACAATAAAATATTAATATAATTACTATTAATACAAAATAAAAGATAATAAAACCGAAAGTGAAATTAAAAAAAATGTTTCACTTTAAATCATAGTTTTTTCATTTATACTTTTTTAACTTGTGTAAAATGATAAAAGTCATTAGATAGAACAAACGTAACGGAGTAGTATAAGATGAGGGACTACTGATTTTCTTATTTTAATTATCGTTGAAAATGTGGAATTTATTAGATGAGGATTGGAGTAAAAATCATGTTAAAAGCATTTAAAAAAGTACATAGATATGATGAACTATCTAAACGAAGCCGAATGAATCGCTTTGAAATTTCCAAGAGGCTACGGTTCTCGATAACAAATGTATAGGTACAGCGTAGTATAGTAATGGAGAGAGAGAGGGTATGGACCAAAAACGCAACCAAACCAAAGCAACAACACACAAAACTACACGACACGTGGCATAGAATGGTCCAAAGCAGGCATAAGCAACATTTTCCCATCATTTCATGCCACCACCATGACTCAACCAAACAAAAACAACAACACCATTTTCATTTTCAATTTTTATTAAAAAAGTAAAATAAAACAAACTGCCAAAAAGACCCTTCCCTCCATCCCCGGGTACACCGTACCCCTTTCACCGGGTCCCACGCCTCGTTCCATGCTGGCACTTCGCACGTGCCCACTAATTTTACCTTGGACTGTTCCCCTACAACCCTGCCACACACGTGTTTTCTTCCACTCTAGTGGGTCCCACTATTATCACGTTGTCCTTCCTTGGACGACCAGAAAAATATAAGAAAACACAACCAAATAAACTGTTGGATTCTAGTGATTACTCCGTGGCATTACTTAGTTGGCAGAATTACGTGGCGCATACTTTTTATTTTATTTTTTATTAATTCACTATTGGTTTAGAAAGAAAGTGAAAGTAGCGTGCTCATATCTAGTCTATATCTTATTACTTAAATACCCTATAAATAACTCTCACTACAAGTTATTTTTGGAAAGAGAGTGTTAACATGCGTTTAAGAGCATATTTTTTAAGAATACATTAGTAAATTTAAAAAAAAAAAATGTATTTTAAATTAGAAAATAGTATATTCATTAATTAAAGAATTTTAATTTCTTATGTTTAAATTAATAATAATTTTTCCTAATCAAACAAATATTTATTTATTTATGAATTGAAAAAAAGTTATTTCATAAAAAATTGTTATTTTATTATTTATAAGTATTATAATAAATTTGTGTATTTGATTTTAAAAATATTCAATATTTACTATTATAAGTAATACAAATTAAAAAATAAATAAATTTAACTTTTTAAATATTTTTTATAAATAATATTTAATTATTTAAATGTATAATAGAAAATTTTATCAATTTCTTAGAAAAATTGAAGGTTCAATTTCCAAGTTTTCTAGGTACGATTCTTTAAGTTAACATGTATCATAGGTGCATAAGTTAGCATTTTACTTTTTTGAAACAATAATACTCCATCAGTTTTTTCAATGGAAACACTCCATTCATTTTTATTGGTAAAATTTTTACTTTTAATATAAAATCATTTTCAAAATTTGATATGTAATAATAATTTTTTTATAAATTATAAAAACCATAATTAAATTTTCATAAAAATACTCATAATTATATATAAAAATATAAAATTAATTCTTTTTTAATCACATTTAAATTTAAAAATTATAAATCATAATCTTAAATCAAAATTAATTATAAATATTAAATTATATTTTGAAGTACATAAACATATTAAATTAATTTTAACCAGACGTACATAGAAAAATTGTTATATATAAATAAGGAGGAGATTATATAAAGGAATTTATTTTGGCGAACTCAACATCATTTACTATAATTTAATAATAATGATGTGTGGACCAAGGAAAGCTTTGAAAAAACCCCACCATATAGAGTTGTCAGTTCCATCCATCTATTTGCATGCCATTTATATTTTCTTCCGTTTCCATTTCATTCATTCACTATCTTCCCCTCTCAAGCGCAATATCCCACACCACCAGCGAATACTCCAAATAAGAGCCACGCCAAAAACGCATTTACATAAAAGAGAAGATAAAATAAGCTCCCAACAAAACTAACTCAAACATATTTTCTCTTCTCTCTTCTCTCTCTTCAACATCATCATGGCCGTTGAGGCTCGCCATCTTCACCTCTTTTCCCCTCAAATCTTAAACAACCGGTAAATATTCTCTCTTATTATATATTCTCTATTATTCATTACCCCTTTTCTATCTTATTATGTCTTAAATTTTTTATTTCTTTTGCAGAGAAATGATGAACCCAAATGAAACAAATGTTAACATCTTCAACAACATGTCACAAATGGGTTATTCTTCAATTCTTCCATCTTCCGGCACAACCACCGCCACGGAGACACTAATCTTACCGGCGTACAACTCTATAACCGCTGATTCCTTACCTCAGAAAACTGCCATGAACTCCGATAGCGGTCTCACTTATAACGTTCCTTCGAGAAAACGTTCAAGAGATAACAACTATTCAAATTCATCAAATTTTCCTTACCCTTCTTATAATCTTTCTCCTACAACAACCACACCACATAACAACAACATCAAAACTTGTGGTTCTTCATTCTCTTTTCTTGGTGAAGACATTTCCGTTCAGATCCAAAGGCAACAACTTGATATTGATCAACTCATTGCTCAACATGTAAGTTTATTCCCAACTTTATTTTGTTTTTATATTGGATTTTTAATTCATTAGCTTGGAAGTTGAGAAATTTCTTTCCTTTCGTAAAACCGGAATTTATTTTTCTCAATACACATGTATTTATGGAAATTTTAATTTTTGTTTTAGATGGAGAAAGTGAAATATGAAGTGGAAGAAAAAAGGAAGAGACAAGCGATGAGGCTGATTCAAGCTATAGATATGAGCGTGACGAAGAGATTGAAGGCTAAAGAAGAAGAAATTGAGAAAATTGGAAAAATGAATTGGGCTTTGGAAGAAAGGGTTAAGTCACTTTGTATGGAGAATCAAATTTGGCGTGATTTGGCTCAAAGCAATGAAGCTACTGCTAATGCTTTGAGAACAAATCTTGAACAACTTCTTGCACAACAACGGGTCGGAGCGGTTGATAATGATGGAGACGCCATTTCCCACGGAGGATTGAATGCTGCGTTGATGGATGATGCAGAGTCGTGTTGTGACAGCAGTGGTAGCAATGATGATGGTGAATGGCGCAATTTACCGGATAATGGTAACAACAACGCAGAAGCAGTGAACATGATGAGAAAGAGTGGTGGTTGTGGTGATAGTGGAAATGGAAATGGAAGCAGTTTTGTTGATAGGATGAAAATGTGCAGTAACTGTGGGAAAGATGAATCGTGTGTGTTGATTTTGCCTTGTAGACATCTCTGTTTATGCACTGTTTGTGGCTCCAATCTTCACATTTGTCCCATTTGTAAATCTTTCAAAACTGCTAGCATCCATGTTAACATGTCTTAAACCATGGATTAATTACATTAGTTTCTTAGGGGATAAAAAAACAATTTTTTACTTAATGGAATGGTAAAAAAACAAGTCATTTTGATCCTAATCTCTTCTATCTTTATTGTTTCGAGCAGTTTGGGTATTATTTTGTTCTTTCATTTGCGAATCAACACTTATTTGTGCACATTTACTATTCTCTTTATCACTTTTCTTTACGGAAAACGAAGAAAGGAATTATAGTTAAAAAAGGGAGGGCGTGAAAATAAAAAATAAAAAATAAGTTAAGGGTGTGGGGCCCGCGGCACATCATGTATCTGACAGTTTCCCCAATAGAGAGACGAGGTAAATCTCGAAGGGATAGATTAGATTAGAGGTGCGCGTGGGAATAAGCGCGTGGAGTCAACGAGGGTAGGGTAAGAAAGGGACGAGTGTGCGGCAAAAGCTGACACGTAGGACGCGCGCAAATGTCGCTGTTGTTGTAGTAGTGTGTCTGTAACGGCCATTTCTTATAGCTCAGTCTTTTAACCAAAAGCCAATTCACAACATAAATATAACCCCACACGTTCTTCACTGTGCTTCCCAATACATCGCCATAAAACAAACAAAATAGGGTCCATATTTTTATTTTATTTTTTGTGGGTGTAAGGGGTCCATATTTTTAATTATTACTTATTAATCTGATCAAAATCAACAAGTTTAGGAAAATAAATACATGGGGTGAAGAAAAGTCTTGCTAATTGTTGTGTTCAATAAGAAGACGGTGCGTTTTGTTTCGTGAATTTGATTTGTATATTTTTAATTATATTTATTATTGTGGATAATAAATGCAAAAACGGTGATGGTGTATTGGTGTTAATTTCGGAGGCGGTGCAGTGGATACTATCGATCATTTTGGGAAGTGAAAATTTTGGTGATAGTGGTTGAGTGAGGAGTGTCGTACGCAACCTTACTGTGTGACCTTATTTCACTATCTAATCAACTATTAAATAGGGACTAGAGCAAGCAGTACTCACAATCCACTCCAAATTATATTCTTCCCTTATGTCTACTTCAGTCACACTGAGACGACATTTCAAATAAATAAAGTTAAATACTCCAAATTTTCATTTTAAATATTGCGGGTAATTAATTTTGTTTAATTTATTTAAAAATTATTACTTGATTGGGTGAAATATGGATATTATTAAAATGTTAGTTTAAGTAGGGTAGGGTACGGTTGGCCTCTGAGACTAATAATTGTGTGTGTACAAAAAAGAGTAACTATATTTTACGGCACGCGGTTAAAAATGGGAAACACAAGTTCACTGCTATCATTACTTGTTTTGTTTTTGTTGTTCTGTTTTGCTGTGCTGTTCTGATACAGTTTTTCTGATTCCAAACCCACGACTGAATAATAAAAGCTTTTTCCGAAAGAACGGGTACTATTTTTCAGTGTTTTGTTTTGCGTATTTTAACACCCTTATGGGAAAGAGGGAACATGGGAAAAATAAAAGAGATCGATGAAAATGTAAGTTGAACTGCATGTGAGGGGCACGTGACTGGTCAATTCTTTGTTTTTGTTTTGTGAGATAAGTCACTCTCTTAATAGAAGTCAATGATCAGCAAAAGAGGTGGAGATCTTGGAGCATGCGTTTGCTTTTTCATCTATACATTATAATAAAGCAAACATGATAAATTGGCAAGTTTGACACGTGTCAACAAACTAGAGTGTTAAAAAAATATCAAGTTTCTATTAATAGAAATAATACGTGCTTATTCTTGAGAAGTTAATGGCCAATTAAAAAAAATAAAAGGAATGAATTAAAAATAAAAAGTTTTTTTTGTAAGAAAAGCATAAAACTTCTGTTATATTACGATCTTTGTCCACGATACATCCGTTGACAATTTAATGGTCAATTAAAAAATTAAAAATAAAATACAATACACCACGACTTGACAGTTTTTTCATGTATCCGTTGAGACGTTAATGGCAAATTAAAAAAATAAGAAAAATAAATTAAAAATAAAAGATTTTTTTTAAGAAAAAATAAAACTTCCATTACATGAGAAATGCACGAGTGAATTACTGTTACACGACTTTGTACATGCGACAGTTGAAAAGTTAGTGGCCAATTAAAAAATAAAAAGAATAGATTAAAAATAAAATACAGAAAAATAAATTAAAAATAAAAGATTTTTTTTAAGAAAAAATAAAACTTCCATTACATGAGAAATGCACGAGTGAATTACTGTTACACGACTTTGTACATGCGACAGTTGAAAAGTTAGTGGCCAATTAAAAAATAAAAAGAATAGATTAAAAATAAAATACACTACACCACTAGTTGACGTGGTTGAGAATTTAGTGGTCAGTTAAAAAAGAAGAAGAATAACAGCAAAATACGGTCAATGACACCACGACTTGACAGTTTTTGTAATTTTTTTTTAAACACTACTTTAGCAACCACCCGCTTCAAATTAATTTAATTAAAAAATTTATTTTATTTTACGAATTCTTTTAATACTCTGTTAACCGTCTATCTTCGGTACTCTCTCATTTCTTGTGTCTCCCTTATAAATATCATTCATATTATCTCTGTATACACAATTCTTTTAAGTTTTCTTTATCAAAGTTTTCTTATTCATCTTTATCCAATGTCTGAAACAAAAATCATATTTGTTGCTTCAATTTCTCTAACAAAACTTTTATGCAATGGAGATAATACTGAGATTAATATTCGTGAGCTTTTATTTATCGATTTGAGATTAATATTCCTGGTAAAATTATGTATTTGTTCGTGTTGCGTCTAGCAATATGTTCACACTAATTACTTGAATTGGTAAATTTTTTTTCAATCTATGATTGTTATTTTATTTTATTTATAAAAAAAGATTACTATGATTGTTATGTTATTTTATATATATAATTTGTATTGTTTATGTTTCTTAATTTTGTCTCAAAAAATTGTAAATGTGTATATGTATATTTCTATCATCTTATATAACATTCGTCTTAATAACTCCGATTTTAAATTTACTCATAAATAGTCAACAAATTGTACATTTATATATATTTATATTTGTATTCTCTTATACAATATTTGTCTTAATAACTCCGATTTTAAATTTACTCATAAATAGTCAACAAATTGTACATTTATATATATTTATATTTGTATTCTCTTATACAATATTTGTCTTAATAACTCCGATTTTAAATTTACTCATAAATAGTCAACAAATTGTACATTTATATATTTATATTTGTATTCTCTTATACAAGATTTGTCTTAATAACTCCGATTTTAAATTTACTCATAAATAGTCAACAAATTGTACATTTATATATTTATATTTGTATTCTCTTATACAAGATTTGTCTTAATAACTCCGATTTTAAATTTACTCATAAATAGTCAACAAATTGTACATTTATATATTTATATTTGTATTCTCTTATACAAGATTTGTCTTAATAACTCCGATTTTAAATTCTCTCATAAATAGC
>NC_021160.2:42153502-42165728 GCF_000331145.2 Cicer arietinum | reverse complement strand
TTTTATATATATGTCTATGTCCATTATTTTAAAAATTCTTATTTATCTAATCTAATTATTTTATTTTTTTTAATAACTATTGTTTTTATTTGTTTAAAATTAAATTATTGTTTTATAATAAGTTTTTTGGAAAGAAATAAGATTCTTTGTAGAATTCAAAAATAAGACATGGTGTTGGAGTTATACTTTTCATCAGTAACATTGAGCGTATAAGAAAATAGTTTTTAAGTTAAGTTATAATTAGATTTTTTTTTAATTTTTTAATTTTAAATTATTTTTTTTAAGTCAACTTATTTTTTAATGTCAATAAAATAAAATTTATAAAATTTGATATATATATATATATAAACTAATATAATAATTTATTTATTAAAATCGCTGTTTCCGTGCGACGCACGGGTTACAAACTAGTTTTTTTTTATTGAGAACATTAATTTGTTTTCATCAAGTTGTATTATCTCTGCCTTTAATTATAAAAAAACTAATTTAATATTTTTTTAATGAAGTTTATAAATTTGAAGAGATTATAATTGTTTAAGTTAAAAATTATATTAAAAATATATAGAAGAATACATTTAAGTTTTGTTTTAATTCTAAACCTCTTTTAAAAAAATGCTTTTAAATAAAAATTCTCTTTCAAATTATTAGATGTATATATTGTTTTTTTTTCAAAAGCATTTAACAATTTTTATATTTATAAAAGATAATTTCATAAGAAAAATCATCATTTTATTATTTAAATATATTAAACTAATTTTTTTTTACAGTTTATCATAAAATGTATATTCAATATTAACTATTATTTTATTATGAATTATGAAAATTTAGAAGAAAAAAATTAAATTGTATTTTATCGATATTTTTAGTATATAATATTTAATTATTATAAATTTTTTAATAGTAAAAAATTGTTTTTTATTTAACTATTAATTTAGTCGAATTAACATCTGTACTGTTAGATTTCTTTTAAAATTATTATCTCATTTGACAATTTATAAAATTTACAAAAAATATGACAATAAATGACTGAGAAATATATATTATCAAATTTTTTCGTTATTAATTATAGGTGTATTATAATTACCATAAATGTAAAATAAAAGAATAATTAATTGAGAGAAGTAATTAGATAATAGAATTAAAAAATAATTAAAATTATATTAAAAATTAAAAGTAACAATCTCTTTGAAATAAATATTTTCTATAAATATGACCATTATTTTAGGATAAAAAGTTTTTACACTAATACTCTTACCATCTAAAATGACTATCTCACAATTGCAAAAATATATTTTTCTTAAAATAATTATCATTTTTATTTTTTAATATAATTTTAATTTTTATTTTTTAATATAATTTTAATTTTTTATTTTTAATTATAATCTTTAATCAATACTTTCAATACTTTAGAATATATATCATTAACAAGGGTACTTTGGTAAAATTTATACTATATACCTTTTATTTATTATTTTTTAGTTTATGAAAAAATAATCGTGCGACAGTTACTTGAAGAAAAAAAAAATACTTTGTAATGATTCTTTCAATTATTCATCACAAACAAATTATTCTTTTATATTAATATTAATTTGCATATGTCTATATATCAAGAATGAGGGGGAGCCACTACTGTATTTTTAATAAGCAAGAGCCACAAAACTTATAAATATCAAGATTGTTGAAACTTCAACTACATGACATAGATATTGAAACAACTTCTAAATATTATTATGGATTATAAGATGGATGGATAATGTTCTTCCATTGAATGATAATGGCCCGGAACTAATCGGCTCAATAAAAAAAAAGGACAGCGAAATTTCAATTGATTTTTATATTATGAAAAATGATTCAAGCATTTTAGATGATGAAATTCAATATATTTTTAAAGTTAATTACCTTTGAAAATTAGGCACATAACATTTGCTGATGAAAGAAACATTGAATTGAAAATACCAATTACAAATTTATTTATGTGATCAATTGTATGAATAAACTATTCACAATTTTTTTAAAATATCTCATATTTTACCAATTAAATACGATTATTAGATAAATCTTGAAAAAGATGTAAGAGTTCACTAAGACAGGTAAGTATTCATGACTTAAGCCAAAGTAACGTATGCAACTATAGCCGCTGTAATTATCAACTTTTTTTCTAATCGGTCCTTTAATTCACTTCTTTTTATTATTTGTTACCATTTTTAACACATAACATTATACAATTATCCTAATCTATAATTATGGCTCTTAAAATCAATAGAAAATCTGCAATGCATTCATCTACCATAAAACTTATACATCCTCAATAATAATTCCTTGATTGGATCCTAATTTTTTCATTATATGAATGACAACTTTCGTACCAAATTATAGTGTCCATTCCTCATTATATAAGTTTGTGAAATTGAGTCAATGCTGTAAAATGAGGTCATTGTATATGTAATAAGGGTAATATCTTGTTCTTGCCAAGTTATAAAGTGATAGACACTTATGTATTTTGGTAATAAAATGTGTTAAAAGGGTAATGATGTACATGTAATATAACTTTGAAGTACTTATCCAAAACAAAATAAATTTATTTAATATGATACGATTAAACAATTTTAAAACATAAAAATAGTTTATGTCTTACAAATAAATCATCAAATTAGTACATGATATTGTAGAGTAATTTCAATTTAATCCTTAAAAGTATGAATATTTTAATTTCTTTGTCAACTTTGAAAAAATGTTTATTAAATCTGTTTTCTATGATGGACTATTACTAAACATAGTTATCATCAATGACATGTATATTAAATATAATATAACATCCAAAATAATATCTGACTTTGTAAGACATTTTTAAATTAGTATTTAAGAATATAATATTCTAATATAGTATTTGAGTGTGTAAAATATTTATCAAATTCATTTTTTTATTTACCTTTATAAACGATAATAATGTGTCCGTTAAATGTATTATTGGTAGTATTAGTGATAGAGAAAAAAATACATAAAATTTGAAATTGCAAAATAAATATGAAATTTGAAGTGTTAGTGACTTTTACTCTTCCTTTGTGCCATATATTCTCTTTCCTAACATTTTATTTGTGTATTTATGATGTTGTGTACTGTAAATAATAAAACAATCGTTACTCATTGATATTCATATTTTTAAAGATCAATTTGGATGTCCTACAAAGTAAAAAAAACAATTTTAGTTGCCAATATTATATTTAACAAACGTGTCATTAATGTCCTATCAAAAATAAAATAACATGCTATTGATGTCAATGACATTTTGTAAAGAGTTACTCTTAACGATAAATTGAAATTACACGTGTGGGTTTAAGTTAGATCTAAATCTTACATAGATTTTTGAAGTTTTTTTTAATTAGACCTTTTAAGTTTCATTATTGTTAACATAATTATCCTTTGTGTTATAGTCCGTTAGAATTGTTAATTTTTTTTTCTTCTGTTGTTTCCATTAAAAAAATGCACGTGTTAGTTATATTCATCATGGTCTGTTAGAATTTTTCAATTTTAAATCTTCTTCCTATTTTTTTTTTTACTTAAATCAAGAAAATTCAATTTCTTCGACCTTCTTTTTATTATATATTTTTTTTTATCTTATAATATTCATCTACTATCATCTTTTTTCATTATGATTAATGTCTATTTATAAAATCAAATAAAAACAAAAATAATTAAAAAATTATATCTAAAAACAAAAACAAAAACAAATTGAATCAAACATTATATTTCCAAAAATCTAAATTTGAAATAAACCAAAAATTAAAACCCTTAAAAATATAAAATAGATCTTAAACTCAAAAGAAAGAGAAAAACTCTTTTTTCTTATTCCTCTTAAGGTTTTGAGTAAAAGAATAAATAAGTTTTTGTTTCGTTAAAATATCTTAATAATAATTTTGTTTTTATTTTATTGTTAACTTGAAAATTTTCTTAATGTGGAAGAGAAGCATCAAAGAAAATAAGTTCAAAAAATAACTAAAATTTTGAACTTTTTAAATTTTAATTTATTTGAATTGATAAAAATAATAAAGAGGAGAAATAATGTCATGCGTTTCAATATCTTTTTACGCAAACGGTTAAAAAAAAGCTAAATGAGTAATTAAAAAGGGTATAATAGTATAGTGAATATTTGGGCTAAGGCAAAGATGATGAAATTATTAAAAAAAAATGATGACATTGGAATCAGGTATCTATGGTCACATTCATCGAACAGAGAAATAGTAATAAAATAAATTAGGGTGTTCGAATCCATTGGAAAAGTAAGTAGGTTTAGGTAGCACAGCACTAGTAGACTAGTAGTAGCAGTAGTGAGGTTTGTTTGTTTCATGTTCATTGTGCAAAGCAAATTTTCCAAATGAATCGACCAGTCACCACCACAGTCCCACTCAATTTCACTGCTTACATAGGCCAAAATTGATTTATGTACGCATACACAAATATGATGTTTTTTTTATTTGATGCAGTTTGGGGACACAACAAACCACAACCCCTTCATGTGGACCCCACCTAGGTCAGGGTACAAATGCCAAAGGTAGCATTTACTACTGTATAGTCCTAACAAGGACAACACAAAAATAATGGACAGATTTTTTTCTTGTTAGGATGGGATCTTTTTTGGCCCTATGTGGGCCCTACTGGATTATGACCATCTGTCCCTTTGTGACCGGCAGCTCTCCAAAACACGTGAATCTGATTCCCACTCTTTTTAATATTTTTATAATTACTAAATCACCTACTTAATTCTTTAATCTCCTCTTTATTTTATCTTTTCATTTATAATAAAGGGATTGAAAATAAATATGAGTGTACCATATTTGAATTATAGTGACAACTTACGAAGATTCAATTTCTAAAATAATATGCGTGACTTACATCTCTATCCATTTTGATACAAAAAAGAGTGCACTGAAGTTATGTAAATAAAGTATTTCCAACTCCAAAATTATAAATTAATTGTAGTCAAATTAATTAAGATGAAGGTGGTCAAATTCAATATCTACAAAGAAACACAATTTGTTAAAGTCTTTTCGGGTGGCTTAAATAGCAATCTCAAAGAAAATAGACAAATTAGTTTTGTTTGCTCTAATGTTGTTTGTAAAGATGTTTCATTTATGTCGATCATTTAAGTAGAGGCTAAAAATCCTTAACTAATGGTCTTTTGTGATCAACTAGTTTCAATTATTTAAGTGGAAGCTAAAAAACCTTGACTAATGATCTTTTGTGATCAACTAGTTTTAGAATTACTAAGCATTCTCGCAATTCTAAAACATATGCATAATAGAACTAATGGTTTTAGGTATAGATTAACACCTATGACACTTATGTGGTAATAAACTCTCACTTTATTCGTAAAAAGGAAATAATGAGCTAACCTCCAAAGTATTGTCCAAATTCGAATAGGACTTTCAATGCCACAAAGTTATTTATTAAATTCTTGCATGTGTAAATTATCCATTTTCTATTTTGATTAATATGGTATATAACTTGTTCATCCTTTAGTAGTTTTATTGGTTATATCATAATAATATTGTTAATTAAATTTTTGTGATAATTATAATATATAATTAAGTGATATTATAATATATATTTAAGTGAAATAATCTCAACTGGAATCAGAATCAATTTTTTGAGCAGGTTTGATTCACTTCTCAATTTCTTTGGGTATTAATGATAATATATTCAAATGTGATTTTATTTATTCAAATTTATTATGTACTTGCATTTGCACAAAGAAATTGAGTATTTTATATCCTTTTAAATACGAGTACGTGTATATTTAAATTTAAAAGTACTGACATTTATGGCCAAATTAATTAATCACGTCTAGCAGAGTTGGACTTACCACCTGAATAATTATAAAAAATACTAAGAGACAAATTAAAATAATATAGAATTAGAAAGGATGTTTTTACCTAGGAATCTATCTAGGCAAAAGTTAGTGAACAATTTACCTAATCTCAAGAAGTGATTCGCTTTGGGCATGCTTTTTACTATAAATAATGTGTAATTTTTTATCTTATAAAATATTTATTGCATTAGTTGCATTTGCAGGCTTAGAATTCAGACACTAGTGGACATGATCTGTGATGCAGAAAGATTGTCCATATTTCTTAAGTAATTCTTGGCCTGCATCTGAGCACATCTTAAATAATTGAATTGTTTTATTCATTTTCAAAATAATTTTTATTTATTTTTATTTTGTTTTAGTATAATTAATTTACAACCCATATATCATTAATTTTTCCCTCTCTTTGAAATTGTCTATACCACCCACCTCTATGTGGATCATACTTCATGAAATTGACTAATTTTTCCTTTTTCAATAATAATTATTAATAATTCCCTAAAAAATTAATAATAATAATAATAAAGTGTGGAGCCATTCAATTGGGTCACTTCATTACCCTATGCTTAGATAACATTAATTTTTTGGACTAATTATTCATTTATTCAACAATTGATATCCCCCAAATGTATGATCGATAAATTTTCTATTTTCCATCTATTTGCCGTGTTGAATTTGTTTGCCCATTAAGAATCTTATTTTGTTAGATACATCTCATTTTCCCCCTCACATTTTTTTTATTGGGATTTTCCCAACTATTGTACTTTGAAATTCAAAGGTCCTTGTCTTACTATGTCATTTGCTTGTCTTCTAATTGCTTAGAAAAGGAGTGCCTAAATTGTTACATTAACAAATTGATTTCGTGCATTCATTTTGGAACTATATGATACTACCAATATTAGCCTACAAGCTACCATGTATATATAATGGAGTATTTTGAACAAATTATTCGTTTGTTCATGATTTTTTTTTAGTGAATATGAAAATTGGACTTCAAAATTATATGTATTAGTGAAATTAATTTATGAATTTATAAATTTGTTTTTGAAATTATAAAGTAACATTTTGATGTGATATTGTAATGGAATATGTGGGTTATCTAATTCTATATTAATGTCATTTTCTTAAAAATAAATTTGTTCATTAAATTTTATTATTTTAAAGATAAATTTGTGAGTAATTGTAATTGTGTATGGACCAATTATGAACAAATTAATCGGTGAAAGATTTAAATTTCATCGAAAAATTAATTTGTATCACGATGACATTAATATAAGATCGTGGATAAATCAAATATTCAATTAACATGTCATATTAAAATCTCTAATGACAAAGTGTTTAAATATAAACTATTTTAATTACTATTTTATAATTTCAAAATTGTATTTGCTAATTAGAAAATTTAGGGGTTAATTTGACTAACACTTATAATTTGAAAAACTAATTTATTAACCTATTTTTTAAAATGATTTTTATATTATTTTATCTTTTTGTTATAACATTTTTAAAAATAGTTTTAAAAATAAAGTTTTAAATGAAAATCAGTTTGAATAATTTATCTTAAAATATCATTTTAAGTATTTCATTTATTTGTTACTATATTTTTTAAATAATTAAATTTTAAAAAATAATTAAAATAAAAAATTATTTTGAGAAACTCTTCATAAAAATCATTTAAAAAAATATATTTTTTAAATAAATATAATTTTTATCATATTAAATTTATAATAATTAATATTTAAGTTATTAAATATTTAAAATTATTTTTTCAATCAATAACATATGAATTTAGAATAACTTATACTATTTTTAAATTAATTAAAAATTATTTTTTAAAATACAAAACCAAAATCATTTTTTAAAAATTTTAAACAAATTAATATTTTATTTATATATTCTTATATTCAAGTGGTTGAGTCACATACATTATGAATAATATCCTCACCTTCAAATATTTTATTTTATTTTAAAATATGTAGACAAGTTATTCCAACACTAGACACATACAATTGATGAAATATGAAGGTTCTTGATTTTCTTTTTTTTCAACGATTGGAACCATTATTAAGGCGTCTATTTATAGCATCTTGAGCCATCTTGGAACGCCAAATTGGCACAATACAATGAACATTGTTCTAATTTTTAAACCTATTTTTTTGGTCATTTTCAAATTGTTTATATGGGTTACTCATTTAAGAAAACTAAGCATGATTTGACCCTAAGCATGATTGAACATTTGGCTCAAGTTCAATATTTAAAATAAACATAGTCTTTTTGCTCGATAAAAATAAAATAAACATAGTCTAAACATAAATAAAGGCAAAGAACACCTAGGAATATAATAATGAACAGTTACATTGTTGATAGTAACTTGCAATGGAGAAGGACGGTTGTTTTAAATCAATTTGGCATAATATTTTTTTAGTGCATCCACATTGATGAATGTGTGTGGGACCCTTTGTATAATGTCAGGTTCAATTGATAATGATGGTGATGGTGTAACGTAGGAATATATGATTAATTTCAAAAGTCTAAATTATATTATATATAGACTAATTAAAAAATGGTAACTATGTTTAAATTGGTGTCTTTGTAGAGATAATTGTGATTTGTCAAATGGTACATCTTATGAAAGAAAAATATTTAAATGGTAACAAAATTTAGACACATACATAAAAAAGTATATTATTTAATTATTTTAAAATATATTTTATTTAATTTTTTTATAAATTTGTTTTGGTTATTTTTGTTAAGTGGTGCATAACACATTGGAATCCCCAACTTTTTCAAGCTTTGAAATGCCTTGAAGTAGATCATCATAAAAATATCAACCAATCAAACACACCCTATAATATGAGTAAATAATAGTAAAATTATTGATTGTCTAAGGCAAAAAGCAACCCAACAAACACTATGCCATAGTGCACCGTGTCTCCCTTTTAAGACAAAGACGTGTGAATAAACTAACCCACTTTCATAGCTTTTGTTCCCTTTTTTACATAGAATCACACATCAATTTTATGTGGGGTCAAAACTTAAAACCTCCCTTCCCCACCTTCCCTATCTTCTTCACCTCCCAATTACAATTCATTTTTATGTGTAGATTGCTCATTAAACATCTTTATCTATCCACTCATAAAAAAATAGTAATTAATTATACAATTGAAATTAATTAATCGTTAAATTTAAATTGTATAGAGTAAGAACTGTATGCAGACGTATAATTAATACATAAGTAATTATTTGATTATTATTGAATATTAAATTTAAATTATTTAATATTTATCAAACGTCTATAAATATATTTAATACATATAATTTTTACTGCATGCAATCCAAATATTTAATTATAGGATATTTAAATTCAAATAAAAATTATATTAAATATTATTATTATATATATCATTGAATTTTATGAAAAAATAGCTCGAATCCGATCAAATTTTCAAATTATTTTCTTAAAACTAAATCAAATAATATATAAAAATTAAACTTTGATACTTATTCATTTTTATCAATAAAAGATATTGTATTAATTTATTATTTGTTGATTTTAATAATTTATTGATTTAATTTAAAGTCTCTCTTTTACTATATCATACATTTTAAATCTAATCATTCATTATTATTCTATAATGTTATTATTTTATATATTATATGTTTTTTTATTGATAGTTATGTTATATTTTATATCAAATTTATGATTTTACTGTGATTTTATAATATTAATATTTAAAAGATTTTCTTTATAATTGTAAATTAAATCAACTAAAATTAATCTAATATAAATCACATTTAATTAAATCGGATAAATTTTTTTAAAAGGGTCCTCCAAATTAAACCCAACTAAATTAATCTTTAAATATGATACTAAGTTTTTACTATAAAATCCATCCATAAATCACACCCTAAACACCCATATTTAATTATGAAAGGCAGGTTGAAATCCTTAATCACGTACACACTACGCACCTATCCTCCAATTAGGACAATGATACTTAACCCAATGGTACATCACATATTTAAATTTAAATATTTTCACGAGAAGCTAAGGTGATAGGAGACCCTTCTATTTATCTAGGCCCATACCATGTTGCTTTCTTTTATTTATCTTGTTCAAGAATGTGTAGACGTGTTAGACTTTGTGCAAAAGAGTTAGAAATGTGTGTCACATAAGTTGTCTATATCGGTGATATAAATTATATATAATTAAATTAAATTTATATATTCCAAAATTTCAGTTGGGGGTTGGGTGGACCTGCTCCAAATATTGAGATAGTATACAAAGCATAGAATATGAATGTTATTAAAGAAGGCATATATAGGAGGGGTCCATGATTGATGTGGAACCTAATTTTCTTCCCTTGTGAAAGAGGGCATGCTAATGTATTAATACTAGACCTAGTCCATCATCATAGAATTGATTTTGTTGTTTCCTTTTGTTCTATCCTAACACATGTTTTCTTCTTTAAACAGAGGACCCCACCAATGCTCTTCCATATCACAAGTCACTTTTAAATATAAAAAAATTATGATAAAACCTATGGTAAGCTTGAATTGAAATGAAGCTGGCTCCCAAAGTAGCATAAATCTAATTATGTCTCCATTACAATTGTGTTTGTGATTCTCAAAGTCTAAAGGTGCCATAGTGGAAAGCATAAATTGAAAAATCCAAATAATGGAATTATTGGTTTTCAACCATCAATGACATATTGATATTTGAGGTCGGCTTAATTTAAAAAGAAAATGTAATGTCCTTTTTAATTAAATTAATGCGGATGCTCATACTTATAAGCATTATCTAAAGTCTCATTCCCTTTATTTTTAAGCCAATATAAAAGTCCAAAAGAGAAGCTAAGGTTATGATGAAACATTTTCTAAATATATATATAAAGCAAATGAAAATAAATATTGCAAGAGTTAATAAACTATAGTTAATTATGTTTTAGAAATTGTATTTTCAATTATTTGAAAGTTACAAATTTTTACTTTTTATTTGTCAATAAGTGTTTTTAAGATTTTTGTCAACTAAATAAAAAAGAATAGTTATCACGTAACATTGTAAGTTGGTGTTCTCTATTTTATAATTCATCCTTTTTTTTTTTTTATAAAATTGTTTTGTGATGATACAATCCTATATTGGAAAGTGCCTTGCTTGCATCTAAATTCAATCTTTTGTTATTTCACATTCTCTAATTCTCATTTTCCTTTGTAAGGTTTATGGGGTGATAACATGTATATATTGTCAAGAAAGGGCATGGTGGGTCATGATAAGCAATTACAAATCCACAAAAAGAGGCATAAACCTTTCACATATAAAATCATATCTCACATAATGAACCATTTCATTATAGAAGAATTTGAAATGACCTTCCATGACTTTACTTTACATGGATGTATTGAATTTGGTGCTATGGGTGGAGTAAGGCTAAAGATAAGGACATTATTATTTATTACAATATTTGAATTCATAAGCCTCCTCTCTCTCCCACTATGAAAAAGAGAAATCTAAAGAAACATGAGAATAAAAGGGAGTAACAAACATTGTTAACTATTTTTTTTCTTTGCCTTTAGACAAATAGTTGTGTGTGTGCAAGTGTAACAATCACCTTTCCCCACTAACATAATTTCCATGTGACAAGGTCCACCTAGGCTTACTCATCCCATTAATGGACTTTTGGAGTTTGTGGTCACAAACCCAACTCCCCCCATCTTGGGTAAAATGATTATGCCTTTGCTATTCTTCATCTTTTCTATCACACTTTCTTGTCAGTGGGGACTTTGTCTTTAAAAGTGTTTTAATAGTTCCTTCTTGTCTACATTAGGCACTCCTCCAAAAGCTAAATGCTAAGTATCATGGTTGATCTTTATTTGAGGCACTCATGATACACTACTATCATATAAATAGGACTTTCTAACTAAAAAAAAATATAGATAGGATTTTCCATGTGTTTTTTATAGAAATATGAATTTAGTTTACTTGAGAAATTTTTACATTTTAGATAATCCAAATATGATTAGACAATTTATATTTTAACTTAATAAATTATATTCAAAATTCATAATTAAAATTTAAACCATTTGAGATATAATGTTCGATCAGAGTAAATTCAATAGGAAATTCAAATTTGATTTGATAGATGTGTAGTTGAATAGAATTGAACTAAGTAACCATGAGATAAATTTATTTATTTGAAGTTATTTTGTTGACATAAATATGTACTATGTAACCCTCATTTTCACTTAAAATATTTGTATATGGCAAATGAAAAGATGAAGATATTTTATTTTTGTTCCCTATCTCCTTTCTTCCTTTTCTAAAGTCTCACATTGAGTCATGAGAGAATTGATATTGAGATTCGA
>NC_021160.2:42113204-42153483 GCF_000331145.2 Cicer arietinum | reverse complement strand
TAGGGAAAAATATTTAGTATTATCATTAATATTACAATATAAATGGGAGTGCATCACATTGTGCTGTCCACAATTCTTATGGTGAATGAACAAGATTAGGCCCACATTCATAATGGACCATAAAAATTTTGTAGTTTGAATTGACACACCAATTTGATATAAACTCTGGCAGATTCCAATTGAGGGATTTGTACAATGACTTTAGCTTTTTTTTTTCCCTTTTGGTTTTTTGGAACAACAAATTAATATAAGAAGTAAAATTATAATAAAGTCATACGATTTATTACATTATTTAATAGGTACACCATCAATTTTATCCTTTTCACCATGCTTTTAAAAATGGGTTACAGTGTTTTCACACTAAAGTAATGTCTCCTCATCAATGTTTGTTTCCACTAATAGCATGTCCAATCAATTCACAATTCAGTAATTCAATGGAGTATCAATGGAAATATCCAAAGTTTACATCAAATGCAACATCATAGTCATTCATTCAATCATTTAGTTCATATACATTATAATATACATTAATTATAAAGATAAATATTTTATAAACTATTAATCAATTATAATTATTATATTATTAAAAAATAATTAATTTTAATTATAACCATTTCTAAAATTAATTATCGATTATTATCTACCTAAATTTGTGTACGTGTGTCAGAGATACTATTCTTAGTGCTGGTGGACAAAAAAGGTAACATGTTTCATGTTCCAATTCAATCTTAACAACATTATGAAAGTAGCCCCTTAATTTTGATCTTGGTAAAATATATAGTTTTCCCTTGAGTTGGCCCTAGTGGGATCTAGATACCCTACCATACAATATATAGAAAATAATATATCACCATTATGTTATAGCATCTCAAATGCTAGCACACCCCATCTTTGGAATTGAATTGTCTTCTAGCTCCATTTATATTTTTTATAATTGAGGTGTATTTAGTCTATCAACTACCCACTAGCCACTTGAAGTTTGTTATGATATTGCACTATCTAAAATGTTTTGTTTATTGTACAAAAGAGGGATAGGTGTGTGTGATTTAATGTGTTGGGCCTCAATGACACTAAGATCCACTTGAATGGCAATTAAAAAATATGACCTATTTGATCAAGCAATGTCCAATTTTAATAATATTTGACTCTTTTAGCCTTATAATAGAATAAGAGATCATGACTTTACATGCTAGAATTGCCCCCACTTTACCTTGTCATCACATAATGTGTAGTATGAAGTTAACACCTTCCATGTGCTTATCATTCATTGATGTCATAAGGGTGATATGCCAACAATTAATAAGGACACATTCACATTATTGTAAATTAAATTAAATGATGATGCAGATAATTGTTGTTGGCCTTTTCCTTGAATAGTTTGTTGTCATGAATTGACAAGAAGTATGACAAAGAAGGCAACTTATTAATTTCCACCATTTTTAATACTCCTACCGTATCAAAATATATGTTATTTTAGCAAATATGACATTTAAATTAAGAAATTTAGTTAATTCTATATAACAAATGAGAAAATATGATTACTTTATAAAATTATCTTTTATTAGTATTAAATAAAAGATAAAATTAAAAATAAATAAAAATAGGTATAATAGCAAAAATTATTATAATACTTTATTAATTGATAGTATAAAATAACATAAAATGAAATATATTACTTTTAGTTAGAATGACTTATATTGTGAAGAAGATAAAATATATAATTAAAAAGAAAAAGAAAGTATATCTTAATTGAGAATATTATAAAATGTGATGGAAACCGGCTCTTCACTAACTCTAATTCAAATTGAACACAATGTTGAAAATGAATACTAGTATGATGTTACAATTCTTGTACACATCTCACCCTAAAGATAAGTACAAAATAATTGTATAACTTTGAATGATGAGTGATAAGAAAATGAGGAATGATTTGTGCAGATCAGATTGTGATGTCAAATACCCATATAATTAAATTTTCGTTTGTTTAGTAATATTTTTCTCTCTCATTAGTTTGCTTTCTAAGTTATCTAAACACCATTTTTATTTTATATATTGTCGACACCCCATTCTAAATTAAATGTTGAAATAACACTTCCAAAAAAAAAGGTATAGTAAAATACAAAGTCGCTGTTCAATTAGTGATACCACAATGACAAATCACAGTGATGATGAAATAGACTTATTTTGTTTCTTGCTAACTGAAGAAGTGTGTACGAGACATAAATGCAAACGTCAATTAATACAAATAGACACGAGATAACATCGAAATGAGTGTCTTGTAGTTACAGATCCTAGTGGTTTAAATGTTTTGAAACGTGAAAATGAAATCTATGAATAAGACCAATAGATAATTAATGCATTTTGTGAAGTAGGCATAAAATAGCTGAATTTTAAGGCTTCGGTCCAATCCTATGGTTCAATAATAATTAATATTATTAGCCAAAAATAAACTAGTGGAGAGATGAGGTAATATGATACATCAAGTTAGGAAAGATAGTAATTTTTTATTTATGAAAATTATATTATTACTTATATTTTAAGTTTGATAAATTAAGTTCAAAATGTAAACTCCAAAGAATTTAATTTTCATTTGTTGTGAGTGTAAATTTTTTTCACTATGAATACACTATAATTTGTGTCATTTTTGAAATAATTATAATTAAAATTAAATATTATTAGACATTATTAATAATTTACTTATCATAATTTAATTACAATTTAAAAACTATTTAAAAATTATTTATTGTGATAGATATATGAATTAGATCTCACTTGGATATAATTACATACTAGTAACTAGGAAGTAATTTGTGCAACCCGAGAAATCACAAATGATAGGACATTTGGGATTTTATTATTATAATTAGAAAAAATCAAATAGTGAAGGGAAACTTACTTTCATCTTAATAATTAGGAGAGAGGAGCATTGCAATAATGATTACTTTTTAATGAAATATAAATAAAAATATATTTTGAAATGTTATTCTATTTAATTTAAAATTTAAATTAAATGTATTAATTTTTTATAATACATTTTATTTATATTTTATTTAAGAGAAAGTAAACAAATGTAGCTTGTAGGAAAATACTTTCTAGTATTCAAAATTTTCCAGTTGATTTTTTCTAAGGACAGCCAAATATCATTGTTTATACGCTTGCAAAGGTGATCATATCAGTAATTAAATTAATCCGTATAGTTTTGAATGTTCACTTTTTTTTTTTTTTGTATTAACGATCTTATTGTTAATGAAATGATAAGAGTTTTCTCTTGTTAAAAAAAAAAGAAGAAAGAAAAAAGCGTTGGTAATCATGCATATCTAAAAATATATACCAATTTAAAAAACATGATAGTAGAAAAGAATAAAGAAGCTCCTTTATTTTATTCTAATAAGTATCATATCATATATTCATATCAAGACACAAAGTAGAAGAATTTGAATGACCACAAATCCATTATGTTTTAGTTCATAGAAAATTCACAAAACTGGATTCGATTCCCATAGACTATAGTAGCATGTCAATCCAATGTATATTTAATAATACAAATAATTATCCAAATGGAACCTCATATAGTCATAATCTGATATCTATCAACTTGGTTTTGCACCTTTATGCACTAGTTTCTTTTCCAATTCATATAAAGTAAAAGAAAAAGAAAAACACAACGTTGTTCATTTGATTTGAACTAGGCACGTGCTCATGGTCTTGTTTCTATCTAGTGACTGTTTCTTTAATGTTATAGTATAAGATTCCTGTAAAATGTAATTAGCAAAAAAGAATTTAGATAATATAGGAACCATAATTCAGCTCAAACATTTAAAAAATATTTATTTATTTTTAAAGTGAAAAATATCCGCTCTAAACAAGAACTTAAAAATATCTGATATTATAATAAAAATTGACAACACTTTTAAGAAACGATTTTCTTGTACTTTATGAATGAGAAGAAAAAAAATCGATCGATGTAAAAAAACCATTAGTTTTTCGTATAGCCATTAGTTTTATATCACAACCTCTTAGCATTTGGGCTTGACATAATTAACAATTGGAATTCCAACCATGCAAACCAGATAATGGTTTAGGACTATGACAATATTAAAAAAATACTCTTTTCGATCATTATTATAAATAAAAATAAATATTTTTTAAAAAAATAAGTCAAGTGTAATTAATTTTTTAGAGTTTGTATAAAAAATAATCCAAATTTAGTAAATTGTCAATTGAATGTTAAATATTCAACTATAAACATTAAATATTTTTTAATTAAAATAACGATATATTAAAAATACTACCATTAAATGAGTAAAAAATAATTATTTATTTTTTTATAATAGTTGCTAATATTTTATACAATTTTTTTGTTTATAGTAGTGACTAGAGGGAGTACAACTTAAATAATTAAGAGCTTTTGTATTAACCATTTCAATTTGAAAGAACGAGGAAAGAGGGAAAACAATGCATAAATTGAAAAGTACTTATAACAATAGACTATTTGGAGAAGCTTATAAAACTAAGCTAAAACAACATTTTATAAGTTGAAATATTTCAAAACACTCATGATTACATCGTCAGATAAACCCAAAGAAGCTATAAGATATTGCAGCAAACTTCTAATATTTGGAAACATAGTCCTTGATTTGGATTCTCCACTTGAATTAACATATGATGAAACTAGAGAAAATAAGGCAATAATGTCATCCAATATTAATAGTAAGCATGGAAAAGTTGATAGCACAAATTAGAGGACAATTACATGAGTGTATGAAGTCAAAAGTAAGAATGCTGATCAACATGTTCACAAGTCACACAATTTGAACCAATTAAAATCAGATTACATTAATCATGATGCTTTAACACTATCTATCCATAAAATACATTATCAAAATCCTCTCTCTCCAACCTTCAAATCACAGCAAAAAGTAAGCAACTTTTCATTTGGGAAGAGTTCAATACAAGCCTCTAGTGCTTAAAAAAAGTTGAGAAAATGCTTTCACACCACTAGCCCTTAATAATGACCATTGCATAACAAAGGTGTACTACTGAGATAATAATGAGGTGTTCCTGTGTGATCAAAAGTAGCTTCAGATTGTGGAGAAAACAGTAGTATCCACACATTTTAAACTTTAAATCATAATATAAATTTGTAAGTTGTAAATCTTGTTTTGTTTATATGGACTGTTCAAAAGTTGATGTGTTCCTGTCAAAATGACCCTAACAGCTGGCCCATGTACCACATTAAACATTGAATTTTAACAATGCAACCGTCAAAATAAGAGTTCTTATTGAATAGATCAACCAAACAAATTTTTCATAAAATATTTTATAATTATTTGATACTTTATCAAATAACTTCAAGTGAACAGATGATAAGACTTTCTTAAAACATAAGTAAACGTTGACTACAAGATTACGTATTTACAAATATCCAATTTAAGATGAATTTTGTGTGCTTAATCATTTAATATAATATAAAAATATTCAACAGTTAAATTGATAAAATTCAATATTTATTGTAAGTAATTAAGCGGAGTAACTCTACCCAGAATTACTCCCTTGATCCCTCATATACACACATCCTATATTTATCGTTGATGATGGCACATTTCATGGTTTGACTATCTAGGTTACAACCTTGAACAACTGGCCACACAAAATGAAAATTAACTCTCTTAATTGTAACTGATTTATATGAGAAATGCATCCTTCACACAGTTCCATCCATAAAAAATCTAATCTTAACTGATACAAGCCCCATCTACCACAACTCCAGAACCAAAAATGCATCAAGAGCAATTGTTACATTCTTCTAGTGCACATTATTGGTGTATTGACCATTTATATTATAGTTATTTATTACCTTCATAATCATTTACTTCCATTTGAAAAATGTGATTGTGGTTCGGTTCCTAAGCTACCAATCTTCACAGTGAAACAATTGATTGGTTAGTGGAAAACAATATAATTTTTAATAAAAGTATGATGATTATATAATGAATCAAAAACACCATGAAGTGAATAAAAACATTGAGATTTGAAATTTTAAATAAAAAATTATTCCTACATTCTCACCAATCAATAATTCAAGTTCCCTTGTCAAAGCAATGATTCTGATAAACATGGATGCTCCAAGTACAATTGCAAACATAGAGGCTCACAATTCATTGATTTGATAGGCGTTATAAGTGGAGGCTGTTGCCACTGCTTTGTGTCGGATGGGATCCACAAGTTCGCTTCCTTGCTCGTACCTGCCTCGGGAAGGGAACGAAAATAAGCAGTTATTTCCCACCTGGAATCTGTTAAGAGTCGAAACGATAAGTTCAGAATTAGGTTTCAGTCTATCTACCACAAAAATGAAATTCATCACATGGTTTACATATTCATCAATGAAAAAAAGTAACAAACAACTTTCACTTGATTCTTAGCAATCTATATGAACTGAAATAAATGATAAGATATGGGCATGCTAATGTGCATATGTGCATGCATGCATGCATGTTCATAAATGCAAGAGAGAAAAGGATTTTGCAAATTTGATACAATATATAAGAAGTTACTAATAAACAAATATCAGAAGCAGTTACAATATTATTGGGAACAATAATCACTTCTTGACCATGCATCGATCATAGCAGAGAGATTAAAAGTACAATTAAGCCTTAAAGAAAAATAAGGAAAGGATAAGCATAACTATTATAGCACGATTAAACCTTGCATTTACCGGGAGGAAGCTTCTTAGTGAGAGATTCCGAGATTGACAGCTTGCTCAGAAATGATCTCAGAGAGAACTGAAGATCGACCTCTTCTACAGTTGAGCCATAAGAGAGGTTCACTCCAAGCATGAAAACAAATTTCTCCAGTGGAACATCGTTGGCATTGAAGAAAATAACAGCTACTCTTTCAACCATGCCCTAGTAAATTGAAAGTAGTGGATAAAAATCAGCAAGACAAAAGATAGAAGTTGCAATGGTCGAGCAAATTTTGACATGTCAGGTGTGTTTTTGAACGTGATAGTCGCACTTCAATCAGCTATTAAATTATTTAATCTTCTGCAACATATCAATCTTGAAAGAATTACAAGAAGTAATTATATCATCTAATGAATCCTGTTGAAAGATAGTGACTTTGAATTTTCATTACCAGTGAAATTGTGCGCATGAGCTAGTTGCTAATAAGAGGATAGCTTATAGCCTAAACACTAATTAATCACTATATGACACCAAGTGCTGATGATCTAAACATAAATGCTTAATTGGCTTACAAAGCCTTTCACCCTGCAAACCTTCTAAAGAAAAGGTTCTATAATTCTGCAGTGGCCTTCTAAAGAAAAGTCCGAAACTCCAGACTACTCAGGAGCTATAATAATTAATAAGTCCTAACTCTCTAACTCTGAAACTAGATTGCCATCACCAACAATGAAACAATATCAGATTGCCATCACCAAATAACATGCACAATATGATATACTCATTCAAGTTATAACTGAATTCTACACGACATTTGAAGCAACCTATATTTTAGCATTCAACAAATTCCAAAGCAAGCAAGCAATCAACAAAAGCAAATACTAAGATGAATGAAAAAGTAAAACAAAATCGAAATACTAAAAAGACCAACCTTTTGTATAAAGGGAAGAAGTCCTGAAATAGTGGCATGTATGTAATATCTAAGCTGAGGATGACAAGCCCTTTGAACCACCACATTCATATACCTTCTCCTCTCAAAAGCCCCTTCTCAACAAAAATCAATTTCAATCAATTATTCTGTTCGGTCATCAATATACCAGTGTTGTTAAATTGCAGCTACAGCAGCGCTATAGAGCTATAGTGTAGCGAAGCTTGAACAAACAACTATTGTTCCATGATAAGCAATTTAGTATAAAATGTTGTCAAATAGTGGTTCTAGCTACGCTATAGCACCGCTACATAGCGGAATTTGAATAGCTTACTATTTTTTGCAGTCCGCCATTGACAACAATAAGATATACAATAAAATTGTACTGTGTAGTTAAAATCTATGTAGCACAAACACAACACTACCCACACATCTAGTTACATTCAATCACTTTCATTTTCTCAAATTGTCAATGTTGTGTTTGTGTGAATTATCCATAGGTTAAAATCATTGCTTTTCTTTTTACAAGCAAACAAAGAGAACCAAAAAAAAATTGGGTCTGAAAGAACAAACCAGAAGGATAAACCCCTTTGAGAAAAACAACAGAAGCAATAGCCACTTCCAAAAATTCAACCAAAACCCTAGCTATTTGGCCTGCAAATTTTCACACAGAATCATTATTACTAAAACAGAAGAATCAAAAATCAAAACTTGTTAACTTCTAAATTTTCAAACCTTGTGGAGTTTGATTCTCTCTGCGTTCCATCACATAAAATTCCCATATTCATGTTTCAACTCTGATTTCACTCCAACACACTCAATAAAAACAAAAAACAAAACTTTTCCAAAAAGGGTATAAATTTATCAAAAAATTACAAATTTACCACATAACCGATCCGAATTCAATTCGGATTTTGACCCGAATTTTATTTTCTTCTTCTTCTTCTTCTTCTTCTTCTTTCGTTTTGACTCTCTCTGTCACTAGTCACAGCGAAAATGGCAGGTGAGTTTCTCTCTCTCTCTCTGTCTTTTACTTTTTATCTTTTTAATTTTAAATTGATTAATTTGGATGGAAAAAGATTGGATTTTTGTGAATGATTCAATTGAATTATGAGTTTTAACGTTGGAAATTTGAAAATATAAAGGAAAAAGCAAAGAAAAGAAGGAAGGAGGAAGAAGAGGGAGAGCGTGTGTTGTTGTTTTGGGTGACATTGGACGCAGCCCTAGAATGCAATACCATGCTCTTTCACTCTCCAATCAGGTTTTTCCTTTTCTTTTTAATTTTCAATTGTTTTTAATAATTTCATGTAAATTTTAATTTGTTTTCACTTCATTTGATTGGATTTTTCATTTGTTGTTTGATTCTCCATTACATGAGTATTATGTATCATTGTAATGATTTTATTTGTATTGTTGATTGATCTATTGGCTTTTTTATGTGTCATTCCAGGCTTCCCTAGAGGTAGATATTGTTGCATATGGAGGTAATTTTTCGGGTTGAGATCCTCTCATTTTCAGTAGGAGAGAGATATACAAAGGAGAGATTGATGTATTCTCTTTTTTTATCATTCAATGTTTAGTATTGTAAATCATGGATCCAGAAAATTGTCGTTTTTTTTCTTTCAAATTCCGCTATGTTACATTGCTATAGCACAATGTATTGCATCATAATGGTGATTTGTTCAAATTCTGCTATGTTATAGCACTATAGCGCTGCTACAATAGCTATTTGATAACAATGCTCTCACCTACTGGAAGTGTCTAGTATTGGAGATTAATTCAATCCTACTTTTCAACTATTCAAAGTGTTTTGAATGAACCATTTGAGTTAGATTTTATTAGTACAGTATTTCATGGAAGTTGATTACTACTTTTCAAGTACAATATGAATAATTTTGTGTTCAATGATTTCTAACAGGTTCAGAGCCTCATACTGCACTTCTTGCTAACCCATCCATTCATATTCACCTAATGGTATGTGTGTCGACTAATCTTTTGCAGACAAATTTTACAAAAAGTTTGATTTAGTTTTCGAACATTCTCAAATTTTCAGAAGCAGTGGCCAACAAGCCGTCAAAGCTTACCGAAGATACTTCAACCTTTAATGCTTTTGTTGAAGCCCTTGGTTCAATTTTTCATGCTTCTTTGGTACCTTTGTGTTAAGATACCTTCTCCTGATATTTTTATTGTCCAGGTTAGTTACCCTTTTATGTTTTCTCCCCCAATATTTATGCAATTTTATGTTTTAATTGATAGATTCAATGCTTCTTGTTCTTGCTTAAGTTAGACTATGTTTATCTGAAAAATGGATGTGGGCATTGTTTGAGAAACATCCAAAAGCTAAGTAAATATTAAATACTGTTGAGTATGACAGATATTCGCTAATAAGTTAGCAAATGTTCAAGCGCAGAGAGTTGAACTGAAAGGTCAACGTAGGCACAATTGCTTCATACTCCGTGATCATTTTTTGTGTGTTTATTTATTTGCTTACTTTAGAACCGGATTCTCTATCCTAACAAATACCACCTTTGCCTCATAGTTTGTGTTAGATTAGATTAGATCCGTGTTGTTAAATGGCAGTCATGGCGCCGCCATGGCATGGCGGATTTTTGAAAAACCGCCATAGGCAATTTGTAAAGGAATGCTCACCATTGCAGCGCCATAGGCTGCAACGGTGTGTTTATATGGCAGATTTTTGGCCTTCCGCCATATTCTACTATCCACCATCGACAACACTGGATTAGATTAGTTTGGTATTTTTAGGCTGATAAAGAGATTCTATATTAGCCAACTTTGCTATCTTGCTTAGATGATGTTAGGTGCTCTATGTGTTGGAGGAAATTTATTTTGATTTTTGGTTAGATTAATTTGTAATGGTTCTTTGACGAATGAAGCTAAACAACCAGAGCTAGCAGCAAGTATGATGATTCTGTAGTTTTATATTTCAGTTCTCTCATTCCTTTGTTTGTGCAGAATCCTCCTTCAGTTCCAACTCTGGTGGCAGTAAAATGGGCTAGCTGGTTAAGGAATTCATCATTTGTCATAGATTGGCATAATTTTGGATATACTCTACTTGGACTGTCACTGGGAAGGAATAGCCGTTTCGTCTCTTTATACAAATGGTATTAGTATCATTTTTAACTTTTATATTTTGTTGATAACAGTATTGTCAATTGCAGATCGTGAAAAATAACAGTTTGTTCAAATTGTGCATACTACAACAAAATATTTTTACTAAACAGTGCATTTCTAACAATAGCAATTTATTGAAATTTCGATTCTCTATATGGATTTTTCTCTTTGGCCTTTCATGACTTTGCTTTCTTAAACTTGTTGCTAATGTGATTATTCTTTTTTTGGTTCCAATTAGGTTTGAGAAGCATTATGGGAAAATGGCAGATGCTTCTCTATGTGTAACAAAAGCGATGCAGCATGAATTGGCTCAAAACTGGGGAATTAAGTAAGAGATTCAGCTAAAAGCATGAATATATTGTTTCTCTAACATATAATTAGTATGAACTGTGAAGCAATCTGATGTTCGTTCTTTAACTTTGTAGTGCTACGGTGTTGTATGACCAGCCTCCTGACTTCTTTCATCCGGCTTCGCTGGAGGAGAAGCATAAGGTGATATAGTTATTTCACTTGTCTAATAACTGTGAATGTTGTTACATATTATCAAGCATTCTTAAAGATTTTCTGATATATTATAGATAGCTTATAGTTGTTTTGCAGATTGAATAAACACTTTTATCAGCCTCTTGGTGTTAGAGATTGTATTAGTAATGGTAAGAAAGGTTTTACAATCCCGACATATCTTGATCTTAGTCATCGCCACATTATTTGTTAATGTTCTTGCTTCCGGCAGGAACTTCACTGATGAGTAGCCAAATCCAAAATGAGAATCTATTTACAACCGAGGTTGGTTCAGACATATGTTTGAAGCCAAACCGGCCTGCACTTGTTGTAAGCAGCACGAGCTGGTAAGTGTATCCTATAATGAATTGCATGCGTTGATATATGTTTTATTTACATTGTATAAATCGATACAGTTTGTGCTTCAATGTGAGTTAAAGTCGACTTTTATTAGTCATGTTCTACCTTGTTTTTATCCATTTATAAGTGGCCAATTTCTTTTTCTTCATATTACTATGTTAGTTAGATGGATTTGCTATGAGGGGAAAAAAAAACAAAAAGAAAAGAGAGGAAAACCGTATGTTTATTACTATAATCTTAATTTATATTAATGGGATACTTTACCAAACTTAAGACCTGGTTGGATTCGTTTATTTGAGTAATTGCGCTTATCTACTGACACAAACACTTGCGAAACTATTTGGAAGAGCTTATCGAAACAGTTTTTTTCCATAAGTTCTCCAAGATAGCTTTTTGAAAATAGTTTGCCTTTATTTTATATTTTGTTACAGAAATAGCTTACATATAAGCACTTATAGGATAAACGCTTATGCTAGAAGCGCATAATTAAGCTGTTTATCAAAAGATAACTTTAAATGATTTATTTTTGTAACTTTTGCAACTTTCAGGACCCCTGATGAAGATTTTAGCATTCTCTTGGAAGCTGCTTTAATGTATGACCGACGTGTTGCAGCTATATTAAGAGAAGATGATTCACTAGACGAGGAGGTCGTTTGGAAAGAAATATCTGATGGAAAACAATGTTTATATCCCAGATTGTTATTCGTCATCACAGGTATAATTTTTCTGTTTAACCCCTTCTGAAGCATTAGAAATTGTAAGGAACTTTTTAATGAGGAATATTCCTTGATTAAGGTAAAGGTCCGGAAAAAGAGAAGTATGAGGCTAAAATAAAGGCATTGAAACTTAAGCGTGTGACCTTTCGTACCATGTGGCTATCTGCCGATGATTATCCGTTATTGCTAGGTACATTGTTTGTTCTTTGATTTTTAAAATTTCCTTTCAATGTCGTGAATTATTTGATATTTGAAATCTTTGAGTAATTTCAGGATCAGCTGATCTAGGTGTTTGTCTGCATACTTCATCGTCAGGATTAGACCTTCCGATGAAGGTATCCATTGTTGAGCTATTTGGTTATTCCTATTTTTATGTGCTGTGTAGCGTCTGTTATTTATTTTGTCATAAACTTTCTTTCGATGCTTTGAGCCTTGAGACCAGTCCTAGCCCTGATGAGCTCCCGTAACCCAATTCATCTAAACTTTTACAGACCAAAAAAAAAACTTTGCTTTGGTGTTTGAAAGTAGTTTTTTCCCTGATGAAGTCTGAAGTCACCTTTATATTTTATTGAGTATGATAGAAAATTTTGAGCTCATATTTCAAAACAGCTATTTCATTGAATCATTTTCATTCAACATATTTCTAAATTTTCTTCTTTATCTGTACCAGGTTGTTGATATGTTTGGCTGTGGACTGCCTGTTTGTGCTGTTTCGTACTCTTGGTAAGCTTTGTACTTCCTTTAAAAATTGATGTTTGTATTTTTTGAAGTTCAAACGTTATGTTTGTCTAGTTGATTGGTCAAATCTTTTACTTTCTTGAAGCATTAAAGAGCTGGTTAGTGTTGACAAAAATGGTCTTCTCTTCTCTTCATCTTCAGAGCTAGCTGATGAACTTTTGGTAAGTTTGTTAATGATTGCATGTACGGTATTTGCAAGATAATACTCAATCTATAGTAACTCTTAGCCCTTTGTGTACATTATGTTTTTGCCTCTGTAGCACCAACACTTCTGATTAAAGGCGTGTCCCGGTGTCCGAACACCAACACGACACTGACACCTTGATTACATTCAATTAATTTATTTTCTCAAATTATTACCGGTGTCAACGTATCAGTTTCAGTGTCGTGTCCGGTGTCAGTATATGTGCTTCATAGGTTTTTGCATCGATGTCATACATAAGATATTAGATGCACATTTTCATCTCCCTTATTTGACATGTGGATTTTCATTTTTTATTTTACTGTTTTATCTTTTAAAAGTCTTGATTCATAATGTGTACAATGCTTATATCTAATCTTGAGCATAATAATTTGATTTCTTCTTAAATCTACATAGATGCTCTTCAAAGGATTTCCCAATGAGTGCGATTCTTTGAAGGTTCTGAAATCAGGTGCATTAGAAACGGGTTCTTCAGCAAGGTGGTTTACTGAATGGGAAGAACATGCAAAGCCACTGATAACTAAGGCAAGTCCATATTGTTTTGCTTTACAACTTAGGTCAGCTAGTTTTGCGGTAGTTGATCCTCCATATGTGTGATTCAATTAGTCTTATATTGTGGTTGCGGTTGCCATTGCGCATACGTGCAAATGTGATCGATGCAGGTGCAATTGCAGTTGTAGTCTCTAAAACCTTTATGTTGTGGTTACAATTGCGGTTGTGGACCATAATTTAGAACTATCAGTCTTATTGTAACCCTTTGATTATATGCTGCTTTGGATGTGTGATTCATAGCTAATCATAATGTCACTCTCTTTTATATGTTGCCTTGATTTAAAGGGTTATTCGTATGTACTTATTTGAATTTGCAGGTTATATCAAGATTTTAATTTTCTTTTCGTTGTTAGAAGATGTCTTTGACTGCTAGCAGCAAAATTGGTAGATCTGTTGGTTTGGTTGATCCTATAGATGTTTGATTAGGTTGCACCATATGCCAATAATGTTGTTTGGCAATTTTCAAGCCAGAGTTACCTTCTACAAAATATTTATGCAGCAGGATCTCCAACATCTGTCCATTGTTGACTTGCTGGATTTGTTGTAAATACAAATCTGAAAATTTTGCTATACTTGAATTAGGATTTCATTTTGTATTGATAGTAGATTTCTTAATTATGTGATTCATATATATTTCAGTAAAAAGAGGCTATTATAGTAAAGCTTACAAATTAGATTATTTGTTGTTTTCTAGTGAACATGAGTCCACGTTCGAGGAAGTACTTATCGTTGGTATAAGCGCAGGGAACTCATTCCTAAAATCTTATTAACAATGGAAAAGATAAGATGCAAAATTAAAAGATGAAATTGTATAATATTAAAAAAGAAGAGAGTGAATGAGAGATATTCATTTGTTTCATGTTTTTCCTTTTTTGTGTAAGGGCTAACACTTTTTATGTTGTGATTTTAATTGTAGTTTCTCAATAGTACCGATGGTTTATATTTTTAAAAACATCAAAGCCTGCAGGTTATATTTCATTGCAATTTTATGCCATCAAGGTTCCATACAGAACCTTTTCAGCACCATTCAATTGCAGTTAATAGACCATCCTGGCCCTTGAATTATTTGGTCTTAAGGAAAATTGAAGTGAATAGAGATAGAAAACATGAGTGATAAACCAAATCTGAAAACACAGGGTGCAAACAACAACAACATTTAAAATGAGAATATTGCCATTTGATGGTGCTTCTATATTAATAATCGTGCAGTTCAGCTGGTAACTGACGTATTCAACTAATGATCTAGTCTCTAGTGTCATGAACGGATCGATTACCCGTCCGGTTTTAATAACAATGTATTTAGTTCCCTTATTTGTCTTGAAAAAACAAGCATTCTTAACTGATACCTGATCTTCCTAATTTACTGTCTACAGTATAAAAATTAAATTTGAAAATTTAAAAAGTTAAGAGGTTTTTATGAAAGTCAGAATCTAAATCAGTATCTCTTGGTTCTTAAGAGATCGTTTCCAAGATAAGAACCAAAACCAAAGAAACCATAAACTAAAGGAAATTCATCCTCATTCTTTCGGATGGTTTTAGTCTGTATTTGTTTTCTCAGTGAGAAAACGCCAATGCATGAATAGTGGAATAGTGGAATATTGTGAATCATACGATAAAACCATTTGCACAAAAAAATCAGACTATATTTGAAGTCATTCTCTTGTTGCAGCACATAACATAGCACATCACAGCACAGCACACCAATTTAGAAATCATACAATTGTCAACATTTACTTGACCTCATAATGTCCAATGATGGCAAGTTCATCATCAGATGGCTAGCAGATTGTGAGAATTTTCAAAGTACATATATAAGTTAAAAAATATATTTTAAATGCTATGCTTGGCATGGGTCACTTTTCCAAGTTAAAACAAATCATAAATAATACCAGATTAATTAATCCATATCTAATTTATCAGAAGGAAAGCACTTAAAGAAACATAAAAGGGCGAATAAATTTTGGAATAAATCATGTCTGAACATGCCATACTCCTGATCTGTGGAACAATGCGAATTCAAATCACAGCACATATCTCAAATTAGATAGACAGAATTAACAATATCATGATAAGGGACACGAAAGGAAAAGAAGATACCAAGTTCCAAAAAGTAAACTAAATTAACCACTAATTTCTAACATTTGCAAATAAATAAAATCATCATAAATTTCCATAATTTATATCTGTCATCGGGTTGACAATTAGCCAACAAAACCTTGCTATCGGGGTGCAATTAGTGGTAAAATTATTCATCAAACCCACAACTATGTTATAAAACCAACATAAAGTTATTGAAAAAGGACAGATTTAACACAAAATCTGCATAATAAGTTTTGATCACCATGGATGCAAAACCTGCAACTACTAAGCACAAAAATACAGTGATTCAACGACAATAAATCCCGAAGTACAACACAATGACACAAAAAACTGAACTTTAAAAGCTCAGGTAACAGTTTCAATGACCAGAACATAAGCTAAGTTGATAAATAAAAATAAAACAGTTTAAATAATTTAAAGCTTGTCTTCGAACTCGGAGAGTGGAGTCATCTGCTCCTTCAAACCCTTCCTCTTACGAATATCAGTAACAAGTGTTGCAGCTTGTGATCCAGCCTCCAATGGATCTGATGACATCATATCCCAGTGATCAAACACACACTGTGGGAAAGCCTGTCCTGATGTTGCAGCCCTCAATTGACTGGAGAATCCAAAGGACTCGACGACAGGAAGGTATGCCTTGATGTTGTAAAGTGGAGTACCAGGCCTCTGCATTTCTTCGAACACATGTCCACGTTTCTGATTAAGAACACTGTAGATACCACCAAGAGCTTGCTCAGGAGCTTGGATTTCCACAAGGTAAACAGGCTCAAGAAGCCTAGGTTTGGCTGTCAGCTGTGAGGCATAGAACACTCTCCTGGCAGTAGGAATGATCTGACCACCTCCTCTATGGATAGCATCAGTGTGGAGGACAACATCACACACTTCAAAACAAATGGCTCTCATGTTTTCTTCTGCTAAAGCACCTTCTTTAGATGCCCACTGGAATCCAGCAACAACAGAATCCTTGATTTCATTCAAATACTGGACTCCCTTACACATATCAACCACCATGTTGGGTCCAGTGGTCTCAGGTCCAAAACACCAAATCTTCTTAGCAAGATCCTTATCCCAACCATACTGCTCTGACAAGATTTTAGAACGGATTTTGGGGTCATCCCTTGGTCCAATTGTGCCTTCATCAATGGCCTCTGCAAGCCCATCTTCCAACGGTCTTGCTTCCATGTACAACCTGTTGTGCTTGTTTGGTGATTTACTCATCACAGTGCGGCATGATCTGTCAAGAACAGTCTCACGGAATGACACAACGGGGTCAGATTTAATAATTTCAGCCCCACCCATGAAATCATCCTGCAAGTCCTTCAAACAAATCTCAAGATGAAGCTCTCCTGCACCAGCAACAATGTGTTCTCCAGATTCCTCAATAGTACAAACAACCATAGGATCTGACTTAGCCAGACGTTTGAGACCTTCAACGAGCTTGGGAAGATCTGAAGCAACCTTGCACTGAACAGCAACACGCACAACAGGTGAGACAGAAAACTTCATAGCTCGAATAGGGTGGGCATCAACTTCCTTCTCATTTGTCAATGTAGCATTCTTGGTGATAAATTGATCCAAACCAACCATAGCAACAGTGTTACCACAAGGCACATCTTCAACGGTCTCCTGTCTCTTTCCCATCCAAATGACGGTTCTCTGAACACTTTTCACATACAAGTCTTTCTTTTCACCAGGGACGTAATTTGGTCCCATAATTCTGACTTTCAAACCTGTTGAAACCTTACCAGCAAATACACGACCAAAAGCAAAAAACCTTCCCTTATCAGATGCGGGAATCATCTTAGAGACATAAAGCATAAGAGGTCCTTCGGGATCGCAGTTTCTGATAGCATTAGCATATTGATCATCAAGGGGACCCTCATACAAATTCTCAACACGATACCTCTGAGCAGTTGATGGAGAGGGAAGATGAAAGATCATCATTTCCAATAGTGCGCTGCTAGCTGGGAGCCAAGTCTGCATGACACGTTTCATCAATGCCTTACCCATCAAGTCTTTCTCTTCAGATTTCATGGTGACTCCTAGCTTTGTTAGCATAGGCCACAACTTGTCCTTCTGGTCATTCATACAAGTGTTAATAATCTGCTTGATAGGCTCGTAACAGAATTGAACAAATCCACGCTTGCAAGAAGGTGAACCAGTATTCTTTGTGGTCCATTTCTTTGTGGCTGGATCAAAGAAGTTTTCACCCCAGAGCCTCTCCATCATCTTGGATTCATCAACGCCAAACTTTGAGGCATACATTTTTGCAAAGTTGGTCAGAGTAAATGCCCAACCGTGCAAACCAGCAGAGAAGGCAACTGTACCTTTCTCAGGATACACCTGAACATCACCGAGCAATGGATCTTCATATGTAGCCATAATCACATTAGCATTCTCAATAACCCTCTGGAATGTCTGATAAGCCTCCTCTCCATCCACCTGGAGCTCAAGGAAACATCTGTCCATCTTGTTAACAGTCAGAACAGGCCTGATCCTTTCACCAAGAGCCTGTCGCAGAACAGTTTCAGTTTGGACACAAACACCCTCAACACAATCCACCACCACTAGTGCTCCATCAGTAATACGGAGTGCAGCAGTAACCTCAGATGAGAAGTCAACGTGTCCAGGTGAATCAATGAGATTAATGAGATACTCATTCCCATTACGTTCCCCCTTGTAACTCTTGAGAGACTCATCAGACATTTCATAGTATAGAGAGATACCAGTAGACTTAATAGTGATACCACGCTCAGCCTCATCTGCACGGGTATCTGTCATCCGGACATCACCAGCAACCTCTTGTGCAATAATTCCAGCAGCAGCAACAAGGGAATCTGTCAATGTTGATTTTCCTGCAAATGGAAGAAAAAAATTATGATTTTCAGTCAAGGAAATTAGTTCTTAAAACATGAAAAAATATTACAAGACACTATGACAAACAGCATAATAGTGCTTATAAAAAATACAGCTTAACTGGTGTATGAAAAACCATTATCATTTGCATAATATCCTAAGGAAGTATTACTAACTGAAATAAATATTATAAATAGTTTTAAACTTTAAAAGATATTAGAAATAGTTTTTCTTTATTAAATATTTAAAAAATTCGTTTTGTCAAGCAAAAACAGAACTTTTAAATCATATCTTTATCTGAGAGATAAGATAAGCGGAAACATCACAACAACTGGTAAATGGCATCATAGAGAAAGTAGCAACAAATATAAAAAACAATCTACTAATCCATACCGTGGTCAACATGAGCAATGACAGACATATTACGAATGTTGTGCTTATAGTCCATAATGCGACGTAACTCATCAGCTGTGAACTTCACCTGAAAATACAGACACAGATAAGAGTTCAGACTATGAATATTAATTCACAATTAACAAACAAACTGGATTGAGCACTGTCATCAACTTACCATTTTGACTAGTCTTTATAGTCCGCAAAGGAGTCTGTTATAGCTGAAACATCAAATCATGTAGTTAAGCATGCAATAGTAAAATATTAAGAGAAATGAAAATAAATCAGATCTATCGTGATTACTCTGTCAAAAGTACATTAACAAAATAAAAACCAATGAGCTTAAATATGAGACAACTGGCAATAACCACGTAATTGAGGCTACTAAAATTTACAGGCCAAACTCCAATTTATCAAAAACCCAACACTTGTTGCAACAAGATTAATTCAGAAATGCAATTCATCTCGGTTTATAATTAGTGATAGTTAAAAAAAAACAATTCCAAAAACAAGGTATATTAAATTATCAACTCAAAACAGGAGTGACCTTCAACAAACACAGAACACAAAACCATAAGAATTCTCAAAAGCCAAAACATCTGAAATTAGACTCGTTCATTACAAATAGCAAGCAGATAAAAACAAACAAATCACAATCAAATTATTACCAAATAAGTTCCACGAAAATAGAACCGATTAATCCAAATCAAAAGCAAACAATTACAAAGAACAAACAAATCACAATCAAACTAATACCACATAACTTGCATAAAAAAATAAAAGAACCGATTTATCCAAATCTAAAGCAAACAATTTCAAACTTAATAACATCGAAGACATACAAATAACATGAAAATTAACATAGCTGCATCAATTTACCGCAAAACAGAAGAATCTCAAACTAATAACAAAGATTCGAAAACGAAATCAGATTGCTCAAATATAACACAGATCCAAAGCAAATCGAACTGATACACAGACAAATTTAATTTCGACTAATCTTAATAGAAATAAGTGTAAAAATTACCGAAGAGAAAGAACAGGGAAGCGGCGAAAACGAATGAGAAGAGCTTCCCTTCACAGCCGCAAGAAAGAAAACCCTAAAAAGTGAAGTGCGAAACTGAAACTGCATAGCTATTAACACGCGTATATATATATCTTATTAGATTGCTGACTTGTGGTACAAAAATTGAGAATTTTTTTAAGAATATCCTATAGTATTAAAAAAAATTAACATATCCCATGTTTAAAAAAAATTAACATATCCCATGTTAAAAAAAAAAAATCATTAAAGTATCTTTTTTTTTTTTAATTAGGGCACATCCTGGTCATGTACTAGTGGATAGATTTTTTTAAAAAATAGTAAAATTATTTGAAAATTATACATTAAAAAATAAAAAATACATCAAAATTAAAAATTTGAGAGATGTCTTGTATCGGTCTAGTGAACATATTTCTGGAACGGTATAATGTTATTTTCTAAATAAATTTGACAATATCATGTACCTAATCTTTCAAATGGCTTCACAACTACAACAATTTATAAAAATTTGTACATAAAAGATGATGAAGGAAATTAGGTGTGAGTGCTCAAGAATAAGCTCTCGAGGAGGTTAAGATGGATGAATCTTCTGGTGAGTCGATCATCAAGTTGTTCATGCATGGTTCATTGATTTGAAGAACGAGTTGTGCGACATTTTGAGTACATTCTCTTGGAGTCTCAATGAAATCTGAAAAATATGAGGGAGGAGATCAAAACTGACGTGATTTACATGGAGGAGTGTATCTATACTTATTTCTCTACCTTTTTTTATCAATCATCAAAGTGATCATATTCCACCTTTATCATATCTACTTTATCGTTTATGTTACTTTTTATTTTGCTTTATGTAAGACATGATTTTCTTTGGTGTAATAGTTTGCGATTTGGATTCCATTTTATATTTTAGTATTTTGGTTTGTATTTGAACCATGGTTATTTTTTCTCTATAAATAACTTCGTGTTCAATTTTGTTTGAAATTATTATGTTTTGGTTTGGCATATTATATATGATTGATTCCATGGTCCTCCCTATAATTTATGAATTGCAATTCATTTTTATGGGTGCATTATCTACGCTTTTAGTTAAAATTGTTGCATGAGAACTATTCCATACTTTTTTTTTGTTACTTTTGTTTTTATAACGTCAAATAGTGAGAAAACATTGCAAAATTTGTAAAAGTTGTGGCAGGCTTAAAGTTTTTAAATTCACGCATACTCAATGATACTTAGGGGGAGCATCTCTTTTTCAATGATATTGACAAATTTTATCAACAAAGTTTTGCGAGGTTTGCCATCATAAAAATAGAGAAGTATTACAATGTTTTTTTAGGATTGACTTAGTTTTGATAGATGTTCAAACTAGGTGTACTTAAATGGCCACATGTGCATATAAATGGGAAAAAAAATCAAAGATAATTATCTCAATAATGGGGAAAATGTTTTCTTCATATGTGCAGATAAATGGTCAAATAGAAAATACAATTCCACATAACAATTGGTAAAAATTAAATACTAGACAAAAACAATTTTTAATATGGAAAACTTTCCTCAAATTGAGATAATAAAAATCACGAGACCTATTCCAGTAAAAATTTCTACTATAATAATTAATTGGTACACATCAATTAACAATAGTCATCACAAAAAGTAGAAACCAAATAAATAACAAACAATCTTCCACTAAAGTGAATATTCCAAAGCAACTTTCAGAATAAAATCATTAAGATCGTATATTAAATGAATAAACTCAATGTACATACTAAAATTATAAAACCACTATAATAATGCATAGGTACACATCACCAAAGGTGAAACCAAACAAATAACAAACAACTTTCTATTAAGGTGGATATTCCAAAGTAACTTTCAGAGTAAAACCACCAAGATTGTATATTAAAATAATAAACTCAATATACATACTAAAATTGTAGACAAAACAGAGCAAATTTGTTATACACCTATTACCATCATCAAAAGTCAATTTCTTCTTCTCTTTTTCTTGTTACAATGTGGTTGTTTTTCGTGGTCTTGCAGCTCCTTTTTTGTTCCTTTTCTTTGTATTGATGATGATAATAATAATAATAATAATAATAATAATAATAATAATAATAATAATAATAATAATAATAATAATAATAATAATAATAATAATAATAATAATAATAATAATAATAAAATTGGTGGGTTCCAATTAGGAAGTGAACCCACACAACAAAATAATATAATAATAAATTTTCATGAAATTTCATGATATGAATTAAGAGAATTTCACATTTAATTTCAAGAACCTTAGTATGTATCTCACTCGAATTATCTCTAGTTCTATTATTTGTCTAAAAGTTGTTTGAGGGTTTATGTTTTTATGATTATTGCAATCAAAATTCATTATAAATTACATAAGTTTATTGAAAAAATTGAGAGAATTTTGAGTTTCAATTTTACTGGTTTTAAATTTAGATCATCAATGTAAATATTTACAAACATAAAGGACAAAGTTGACATCAAAATAAAGATAAACGACTTGTTAACAAAGAAAAGAGGAAGAAGAGAAACAACCACTCTAGGGTTTCATAACATATAATGAACCAAAACCAACGTTAATAGGGTTACAATGAGTATATATATAAAAGAATAGAATTGTCTAGAATTGTCTAAAATACTCTTACTACTAATATATAATAATATTATCTAACACGACTAACTTGTTAAAAAAATATAAATGACTAATATTTTCGTGTAATTTAACTGACTACATGTGTATTTTGTCTTTACTTTTAGACAAGACATAATTGATTCTACCAATAAAAAATGGATTTTGACATCTTAGATTATTCTCGAATAGAATTGACTTTGTTTCTTAATACTTTAAATTTCAGAAAGAAAGAAAAAGTGAGAGAGATATTTTAAATTGAAGATATAATTTGGAGCTTTAAATATGTATTTGATTTTTAGTCTTAAATTTATTATTCAATTCATTTTTATATAAATATATATAAACATAGAATTGTTATGAATATCCGATGGATGTTCCTTACAATTTTCATAAGTTAAAATCTTAATCATTAATACCAGTAAAACTCTAAATATTAGAACTATATGATGGATTGCTAATAGATCATTGTGATAGACCGTTCATGTACTCGTAACTTATAAGATCTATATCCTATAAATAGAACTATGCCATATTATAAAAGATAGATATTGAAAAGCATAATACAACTATTACTCTCTCATTATCTCTTTCTCCTTTATCTCAATTGTTCTATATTTTACTATAGTTTTGGTTAATTTCATAATACGTTATCAACACGACACTCTATCATACAAATGATGAATTTTGTTAAGGTACATTGTAAGAATACTTTTTGTTCTCAATATCTTTATATTAATTTAATTATAATTTTGTTACTATGTTTGCTCTCATATTTTTATGTCAATTTTTTGTTACATATACATTTGATTGAGAATTTTCTTTGACTTTATAATTATCATATCTTTTTTTATTTATTTTTGTTAAATTCCAGAAGAATTTAACATTAAAAAACGAGGATTGCTAAAATTATTATTTCTAAATGATTGTTCAAATTATGATTTTTCTTGATCATTGTATATAAAGATCATATGTGATATAGTTCTTAAAGAACTAAAATAAAATTAAAATTAAAACATCTCAAAAGGATTGCTCAAAAAACGATTTGTGGTTAAGAAGAACGATTTGTGGATAAAGCATCTCTGAAAGATAATTCAAAGAATGAGTTTTCTTGAACATTGTTATTGTTGGGAAAAAAATCAGAGATGATTAGCGATAATTATCTAAATAATACGGAATATTTTTCCCCCACCTGTGCAGATAAATTGCCAAACAGAAAATACAATTCCATAGCAAAAATAATTGGCAGAAAATTAAATATGAGACAAACGCAATTTTTAACGTCGAAAACTTCCCTTAAATTGAGAGAATAAAAACCACGGGACCTAGTCCAGTAAAACTTCCACTATAATAATTAATGGGTACACCAGAGTCTTCCTAATAACAATAGGGAACATCAATCAACAATAACAACCTTATAACAACCTTCCACTAAAGTGGGTATGCCAAAGTTACTCTCAGAGAAGATAAAACTACTCAAACTGTATATTAAAATAACAAACTCAGTGGTAGAAATAACATACTAAATTTGTACATCAAACGGAGCAAGTTTGCTACAGTTACCACCACCGGAACCAAACCATTATTTTTCTTCTTTGGCAGCCGTTCTCTTTCGTTCTACTAATTCTTAGGATTTCTAAATCCCTTTTATTTCTTTCACGTGGGCTTAGCCCAATAATACCCTTTTTTTCTTTCTTTTTTTTCAATAATAATAATAATACTAATAATAATACTAATGCTAATAAAACTAGTGGGTTCCCTTGGGGAGTGAACCCACCAAACAAATCTCCCCCTCACGACTCAAGTGGGAAGGTACTGCTCAACCATGACAGCTTTCTTTCTACAGCATATCATCTTTGACACAGGCAAGATCTTCGTCATCATATATGAACCATTCTCATCAGTATGAATCTTTTCAATTAAAAATGACGTCATTTCCAATGCATCCCGTATCCAATGATATCGCACTTCAATATGCTTCAACTTTGCATGAAAAGTCGAATTCTTGCTGAGATGGATCGCACTCTGACTGTCACAGAATAACACAAACTTATCTTGCTTGAGGCCTAACTCATGTAGGAATTTTTTCATCCACAAGAGTTCTTTGGTAGCTTTAGTTGCTGCAATGTACTCAGCTTCAATAGTGGACAAAGCAACACACTTTTCTAGTCTTGATTGCCAAGACACAACTCCCCCTGCAAAAGTCATCATATAACCAGAAGTAGATTTTATAGAATTAAGATCACCTGCCATATATGCATTTGTGTAGCCATCCAACACAGATTCATCACTAAAGCATAAACACACTTTGGAAGTGCCTCTGAGGTATCTGAGAATCCATTTCACTGCTTGTCAATGATCTTTACCAGGATTATAGAGAAATCGACTAATAACTCCAACTGCATGAGCAATATATGGCATTGTGCATACCATAACATGTATCAAACTACCAACTGCAGATGCATAAGGAACCTTCTTCATCTCTTCTTTGTCTTTCTCACTTGTAGAACATTTATCAGAATTCAATTTAAAATGAGTAGCAAATGGAGTACTAACAGGTTTGCAATTGCTCATGTTAAACCTCTCTAACACCTGCTCAATATAATTGTGTTGAGACAACCACAATTTATTATTCTTCCTGTCACGAGTAATTCTCATACCTAGAATTTGTTGTGCAGGACCTAAGTCTTTCATTGCAAAAGACTTGTTCAAATCTTTCTTTAAAGATTGAATCTTCTAAGTGTCATGACCAACAATCAACATGTCATCCACATATAATAAGAGAATAATATAATCACCATCAGAGAACTTCTGGATAAACACACAACGGTCAGAAGTAATTTTACTATACTCATGTTTCTCCATGAAAAAATCAAATTTCTTGTACCATTTTCGAGGTGCTTGCTTGAGTCCATACAAACTTTTCTTTAATTTGCACACAAGATGCTCTTTACCTTTGACTTCGAAACCCTCTGGTTGCTCCATATAGATCTCTTCCTCCAAATCACCATGAAGGAATGCAGTTTTCACATCAAGTTATTCAACTTCTAGGTTCAAACTAGCTGTAACCCAAGCACAACTCGGATAGAGGACATCTTCACCACATGTGAAAAAATTTCATCAAAGTCAATACCTTTTCTCTGATTAAAACATTTCACAACCAATCTTGCTTTGTATCTTGGTTGAGAACTATTCTCTTCTGCCTTTATCTTGTATACCCATTTGTTCTTGAGTGCTTTTCTACCATTAGGCAACTTTACCAAATCAAATGTGTGATTCTCATGCAAGGAATTCATCTCTTCTTGCATGGCCTTTAACCACTTTTCTTTATCAACATTTGTAATAGCTTCTTGATAATACTATGGCTCTCCACTATATCATCACATACTCATGTGGATGATATCTTTGAGAAGGTTGACGTTCTCTAGTAGATCTTCTCAACTCAAACTCGACTGGTGGCTCAACTGGAACCTGTTCATCATGGTGAGGCACATGATCATCAGTTACATTCTCATCATCATCGCAAATAATGTAGACATTATTAACAGATGCAACTGCTGTTGTATCTTTATCATTTTTCTTCTATTTGTTTTCATCTCTTTTCCTTGATTGATCTCTCTTAAGGAACCTGCAATATGTGATTCGCTTTGCCACAATGATAGCATATCACTTCTTTTCTAGTCCTCGACTTGCTTCTTGACTTGCTACGACTTTCAGAGTTGTCACGTCTATGGAAGTTTCTAGATTGACTTATCCCCCGTGACTATGTAACTAGTGTTTCTAACTTTGAGGAAGAGCCAATCAAACCACGTTCCTTTCTTCAAGCTTCTTCATTCAACATGCTCTCTTTAACTGTTGACATTTTCAACTTTCCACTTGGAGCTGAATTGGTCAACGACACAACAAAGACTTCCCAATTATCAGGCAAGGAACTCAACAATAACAACGCTTGCAACTCATCATCTAATTTAATTTCTGCAGTTGTCAACTGATTCATTGTATTCTGAAAAATACTCATATGCTCTGCCATTGAATCCCCATCTTTGTATTTCATATTCACCAACTTCTGAATCAAGAATGCTTTATTTTGCACATTCTTTCGTTCATACAACTCTTTTAATTTTCCCACATCTTATTAGCATCTATTTCAGTTTCAACATGTGGATACACACTAAGATCCAACCACTGCCCGATCAACGCCACTGCCTTTCTATTCATCTTCTTTCAGTCAGCGTCAGATTTATCTACAGGTTTAGCAGTGTCACCCTCAATAGGATCATACAAATCTTTAATGTATAACATGTCTTCCATGAGAGTCTTCCAAAGTGTATAATTAGAAGAGTTGAGTTTAATCATATTGGGACCTTTATTTTCCTCCTCCATTTAAATGCACAAATCAAATAACCGAGCTCTGATACCACTTTGTTGGGGGAAAAATCAGAGATGATTAGCGATAATTATCTCAATAATGCGGAATATTTTTCCCCCACCTGTGTAGATAAATGGTCAAACAGAAAATACAATTCCAGAGCAAAAATAATTGACAGAAAATTAAATATGAGACAAACGCAATTCTTAACGTGGAAAACTTCCCTCAAATTGAGAGAATAAAAACCACGAGACATAATCCAGTAAAACTTCCACTATAATAATTAATGGATACACCAGAGTCTTCCTAATAACAATAGGGAACATCAATCAACAATAACAACCTTATAACAATCTTCCACTAAAGTGAGTATGCCAAAGTTACTCTTAGAGAAGATAAAACTACTCAAACTGTATATTAAAATAATAAACTCATGATTTGAGGTTGAGTTATTGGAGAACTAAACCATGATTAAAGTCTACATGATCTATTTGATCTTAATAGAATTTGCAACAAAGGAAAATAAATACATTTTTATACCACTAAAATATGCTCTAGAAGTAGCAAGATTGAAAAAAAATACTTTTAAGAATATTTGAAAGATCAGTCACATTTGTCATTGAATAAAATAATTAGTGGTTGATTAAAATTGTGTAAGATCTAGTGATACTTTTCGATGTTAAATAAGTTTTTAATTCGTATAAAATATCACAATTTTGTTTGTAGTTCTTATAAAAAATTTCATTAACTTTTAATCCCTTAAAAAATTTTCATTTTTCATTTTTAGTCCATAATTTTAATCTAACTGATGTGTATGTACGTCACACTAAAACTCACTGCCCAAGAACACAAGATAGCACAAATATTATAAAATTTGTTACCAAATCCTAACAACCTTTTAAATTGATCCAAATCAAACTGTACTTACTTTTGGACCAAACAATTCAGGTGGTGTTGATTTGGCAGCTGCTAGTCATAGGTTTAATCTTGAGGCTTGTAAGAGGGCTTTGGCTAAATTTATATTACTTGATTTTGTCATTTAATGATTTTGTCATGTTGTTTAATAGTGATTAAAATGGTTGGTTATATTGTAGGAATTTTACTGAATGATTTTGGGTAAGGCAGGGCTGATGAAAATGGTTTGCTAGTAATTTGGCAGCAACAAGTTGTGGAATGTTTATCCAATATGTGAGTATCTCTTAAGTTGTTTGGGTCTTTTGCCAATTAAAATATTTTTCTAAATTCATGATATGTAACATTGACATTATAAATATTTTGTTTCACTCAATGGCTTAATTCTTGACGCTCTGATTCCAAATATGATCACAAAACAGGAAAAATATAGGTACATACAAACTTATTTAGCTAACACCATAAAGCATGTCATTAGTAAATGGATAGTAGATGACACACTAAAAAATAGAAATTAAGCTAAACCAAAATCGATATATATAACACTAAAATGCCATGGAAAAAATGTTCTGAAGAAGAAGCACAAAACTTACTTTGCTATAAAGGTGAAGAAGACACAACTACTTCCATGAATCTTACTCTAGTGAAGAAGACAATACAATCGAAGATAGTGAGAATATAAAATATTATAAAACTTTAACAAATCTCAACTTTTAGTTCACAGTCATATAAATTATTCTCATGTTAAGAAGAATAAAATACAATAGGAGAATAAATGAGAACAAAAAAATATTTGTAATTGAAATAGATTGAAGAAAGGAAAAATTATGTATGCACATCTGCTTCAAAGAAGACTGAAAAGTTGCAAAACAAATATGAGAAATAAAACATGCACTGTGATATCAATAAAGCAGGGCACACTAATTTGTTTTTAGAAATTAGTGTCCATTGTTTTAATCTATCATAATAAATATGAGAAACAAAACCACTAACATCATTTACATCAGCTTTGGGAATAGCTAAAAAATAAGACACACTTAAGCATTACATATACAATAAGACATGTACTTCGCTGCAAAAATCTCCAATGTTTACTACAAGATTTCCATGAATAGGACTTAGATATAGAGGTTTGCAAAAAAATAGGTAATTTGACTGTATTAATAAGATGAATTACACTGTACTACAAATAAATCAAACTATTTAAATGGTTCATGAATTGAATTACATATTTAAAATAATTCAGTTAATTAAAAAATTAATTTAATAATTTTTTAAATTTTTTTAACCTCAAGTAAGAATTTTTTTCTCGAACAAAAATAGGAAATATCGAAACTTTTTTTTTGAAAAAAAAAATTAAACCATTTTTTTCTTGAAAAAATTTTGAGAAAAAATCGAAAACATTTTATTTTGAAAAAAAATCAAAACTTTTTTCTTGAATTTTTTTTATCGAAAATTTTTTTATATTTATTTTTATCGAAAAATTTTGCCAAATGAATTTCGAAAAAAAGTTGATTTTTTTTATCAAAAGAATTTTAAAATTTAATTTTCAAATAACTTGTTTGAAATCGATTTTAACTAAAAATTTGTTCAAAATATGAAACTAATTTATATTTATAAATCAGTTTTAAACCGGTTCAAAATTGCAATGATCTTGATTTGAAAATGGTTTTCAATAACTTAACCAAACCATTAATGTGGTTCAATGCACTTCAGGTTATTGCACCATGAACACCCGTAGTTGAAGTAACAATGTCGATTTACAAGGAAGGAGTTTTGAATTGTAAATGCACCTTTTAAAAGTTCCTGTTAAAAACTTAACAAAATAACTCAAGATTGATCTTGGTTGTGAAAACAGAAAACAGAGAACGTTCTTGGTTAGTTAAAATGAGTAATTAAGTTTTTGTAGTTAACTTGATAATCAAACAAACTGAAAGTAATAGATAAGGGAAGAGATACCACACAACGATATATTCTGGTTCACCCAACCCGGTTTACGTCCATTCCTCACAACCGTGAGATTTTCCACTAAGTGTTTAAAACAAAGAATCTTCTTGGTTTTACAACACCTAGTTCAGATCAACCTTGATCTGTTACAAAGTTAAAACATTTCCACCCAAAAAGGAGTTCAATGAAGTCACCTACCAACCTTGATAGGATTTCTTACCATCTACCCAAACTATACTAAACTCTTATAGTTTGAGTTTTACAATAATGATGATATTGTTTTGTTAGAATCTGAGAAGGCTCAACACTAGTTTGAGTTCTGATTATTTGACAGAGAAATACAAGAGAATAATTTTATGAATCGAATGGGAAAAATCATAATTGATTCAATGTATGTGTGTAAGAGAAATTCAAGTATGATTGAAATGAGTACTGAATTTTCTTAGTACTTGAAGCTCTGATTTTTCCTTGAGTTTGACCTTCTTTTTATAGGCTTTTTAGAGCATTTAATAATGGTCAAAAGAGTTGTTGGTAGTGCTCTGTCAGATTTGACCAAAACCAATATATTTGAATAAAAATATTCCAGCCTTTAAACATAATTTGAACTTTGTTGACTAGGCTGATTTCTTTGTTCTTGATCAGATTTATCTTGTGTTTAATGATCCTTGAAGCTTCATATGTAATTATTGATGTTATAGCTTCGATCTGAAGCCTCGATTCTGTCTAAAACAGTTTGGTGAATGATTATAAAATTCTGCATAAGTAAGGAGATCAATGCTGAAATTCTGCAGAAACGAAGATTGATAATCAATTTGGAGACTGATCTGATCATTCTAGAGAAAGATGTTTGCTGCTAAAGATCAAGTATAACAAGCTGGAGAATGTTTACCAGTCTGGAGGCTGATGTTGCAGTGCTCTCTAGATTGATCAGAATGCTGTCAAGAATGTTCAGATTTGTCTGGTCTTGCTAATTCTTGATTTTCTCTCTTTGTGATTCGAATGCCTTTTTTTGACTAGAATGGTTCCTACTTATTCCTTGCCAAGTACCGATAACATTAGCATGAAATTTAGAGGCAGAATATTCTTTGAACTAATAGAGATTGATTGATTTTGGAGCTGTGACGATCATTCCACTACTGTCCAGATTGATAAGAATGTTGTCAAGAATGTTCAAATATGTCTGGTCTTGCTAATTCATGATCTTCTCTCTTTCTGATTCGAGTAGTTTCTTTGAATCTAATCATCTCAGTTTGTTCTTTGCCAAGTGCTGATGATATAGATGTAAAATCCAAAGGCTAAAACTTCTTTTAACTAGTGGAGATTGATTGGTTTTGGAGTTGTGATGATCATTCTGAAACTGGAGAACATTCTCCGTTTTCCAGATTTTGTTAAGAATGTTCTCAATTCTTGTCTGTTCAGTTTTTTGCCTTTTTATGTTGATTTCTTTGCTTTGTTTAAATTCTATCTTTGAATTAATACACTCAAAAGCACAAGTTAAATTAACATAACATTTAGAACCATAATTAATATTCTTAATTAACTTTTTGTTTGTTTTCATCAAAATATTAAATTGAGATTTTGTCTCAACAATATCCCCCTTTTTGATGAGGACAAACATGTTAATTTAGATTTTAATTTTGATTCTAATTTTAATCAATGAGAGCTTAAAATCTCCCCCTCATAATATGCTTCAGATTTTTGAACCAACATAAAATCTAAAATAATGCTTCCCCTTTGTCAACACAAAAAGATTGGGGAATACAAAGGAAATGTATACTACACATAGAAAACAATGAGTAGATTCCAGTTTTTAGAAAAATAACATTTTCTAAAAATTCCCCCTGAATATTTTGAAATTGATATCCTTCAAAATTCCAAAACACAAGCAAGATGTCTCTTTGCTCTTTTGTCTTCTTTCACAATAGAGAACATTTTAATTTGAACATGATAACGAGCGCAAGGGAAGCAAAATGAATGTGATATCATGTCAAGTATAATTTATCTCTTTACAAAATATGCTAAAAAAGTTTGTAATTATAAAAAACAATCAAAAAGATTTGTTCACATAAAAAATGATTTTAAGGACATAAAGGAGAATTTGTAGAAAATGATTTAAGTTCCATGAATAAATTAAATAGTAATCATGATTAGAATATACCTTGATAAGATCCAAAGAAGCACTTGAATTAGACAAGAGGACAATGTGAATATGTGCTTCTTCTAAAGGACCGCCATTCAAACTTGTTACTATTCCTTTGATCTGATGGCTGACTTTCATCAAGACTCCAATAACAGCAACTTTGGCACCATATCCTTCTAATTTAGTTCTTCCAATAATTTGATCATGGGATGTTTTTGGAGGAAAGGTTAATAATGAGATATGTGTAGGTGTGCCAAAAACTAAATGGTTCAAACTCATTTAGAAGTTGTTGATGTTTCCATATCATCTTAATAAAAAACATTAGACTTGATTGAATGTTGCATATAAACTGCCAATAACGTTCTGGAGAATGTTTTGTTTTTCCAGAGAATGTTCTGCTTTTTCTGGAGAATGTTCTGCTCTTCTGCAGAATGTTCTGCTCTTCTAGAGAATGTTCTACTCTTCTGCAAAATGTTTTGCTTTTCTGAAGAATGTTCTGCTCTTCTGCAAAATGTTCTGGTGATGCTTCCAGAATGATTTTTTTTTTGCTTAAATTGATCATTCTCTTAGATTTTGCCTTTATCGTTCTCCAGTTTTTATGAGGAGAATGAAATAGAGACTGATTATCAATCTCAGTTTCCTGGAAAGCATTTTGCTGCTGCTGTCCAGAATATTCTTCTTCTTTTTCATCTCCTTTGTTTTAATGTTTCCAAAAGTTAAAGGAACTCCAAATTTTTGTAATGAGAGGAGACACCATACTTTTCCATTCATGTGTATTGAGCATGCCTTGTCCATATATCAATGTTCTCTCTTGATTGTTGGATGGTGTTCCTACATCACAAGTTAGTAATGATTTTGGTACCCATATTTATTTGGATCCTTGATGGTTAGTATATCTTCTTTTAGAAGATTTTTTAAAACTTTATCTCTTTTTAAAATAGCAAGTTGATTCAAAGTGACCATTTTCGGAATAATAGGAACACTTTGTTGTTGATCTTCGATAAGGTTTCAAAATCTGAGTTTTAAACGGATTTGAAATTGATTTTGCTGAAATTCCAGATCGTTCTCCCTCTTTCAAACTTTCTAGAGAATGTTCTCTTTTTGTTCCAGAACATTCCCCGTTTTAAGAACAACCTGGAGAATGTTTATCTTTATGCATATTTTTCAAAACTGGTACAACTTTATTTGCAGATAGGGGTGGAAATAGGCCAGGTCAGGTTAGGCTTTGAAAGTCTTGAGCCTGACCTACGATTTATTTTTTAGGCTTAAGCCTGGCCTATGGTATATCATAGGTTTTTTTTTTCCCGGCCTGGTCTGACATTTTTAAAAGTCTGGCCTGGCCTGGAAGCATATTTAAAATAATTTTTAAAAAATATGAAACAAATATCCTTTAAACCCTAAAATATAATTTTTTTGTCAAATAATATATTTTTTTTTTCTGAAACAAACACACTCATTATTACCTCTTAAACAAATATGGAACGACTACTGTTTCCTCTGTTTCTCAAAACTCAGAAGATGAACCATCTCATCCTCCACCTGAGGATACACCATCACCACTGCCAACCTCTCCACTGCGTAACTCTCCTGAACCTACTCCTTCTCCTGCCTCACCTATCCCCACAACAACTCAGTCTACACCAATCCACAAACTGACTCCACTTCGTGAATGAATATGGAATGAGTACTAAATATGGAATCGCTACCGAATATGGAACTACTGAATATGGAATGTTCACTGAGTGATTGCCTAATTGATAGAATTTAAAATAGGAAATAATATTATTAATATAATAATAATAATAATAATAATAATAATAATAATAATAAATAATATTAATAAATAATATTAATAAATAATAAAATATATATAGGCCGGCCTGTCAAGCCTAATAAGCTTTTTTATAAGTCTGAGGTTGACCTATTTAAATAAATAGGCTTTAAAAACAGTCTGAGCCTAGCCTTTTTATTAAATAGGTCAGACCAAGTTAGACCACAAGTAGGCCAGGCCATAGGCCCCTGACGGACGACCTAGCCTATTCCCATCCCTATTTGCAGAGCAACCTTCCCTTTTAAAAAACCTTTTGCTTTTAATCTTTTCATCTCTTTTCTTAAAGTGGCAAGAAAATTCCAGATTTCCAAGTTTCTTACAATATGAGCATTCGGTTTTGCATTTATCCTCTTTTCTTTCCGAAACAAAAAAGTTTTCATATATTTTCATTTTTTGAGTTTTATCAAAACCAAGACTAGCTTTTTCAAATATTCCCACTTGAGATCCCATGATTTTTTGAAAGGTTTGAGTAGCTTTAATAAAATTTGACAAGTCATTTCTAAGAAGTTCATTTTCAGTTTTAAGAAGAACGCTCTCTTTTTGAAACGTAGAACATTTTTGGGTTTCAGTTTCATCAATTTTCTTAAGTTGAGATTCCTTCATGTTTTGAATGATGTTTTTTAGTTCATCAATCATAACCCGAGCTTTATCTTTTTCCCTTTTTCTTTCAAAACTTGATCTTTTAAAGAATTACATTTTTTAACAAACAGTTTTGAATCATTAAGTAAGCTATCAAAATCTTTTTCCATTTGTTCACATATAGGATAGAGTTCAGAGATGATTACCTCATTATTTTCTAAGTTTTCCATTAAACACATGTTGGCTTTTGATATTACTTCTGTTGAGACAAAATCTCTCAAATGATTTTAATGATAACAAAATTACTTAAGAGATTATGATTGTGGTTAATGACTAACATGTGCTCTTGAGTGTATTCATTTAAGTTAATAGGTCATTAATCATTAAGGCAAAAAGAAGGAAAAAGAAATTCTGGCCTGAGGATGGAAAACCCTCGTGAGGATGGAAATTGTTGCATGCGCGAGGATGGAAATTGCTGCAATATCTCCAGATCTGGACAATCGTATTTCTCACCAGAATAATTGTGTTTATTCAATTGTATATCAATGTCAAACATGAATAAACAAAGCATTCAAAGCAAGAGTCAAAAGGTCAAAAGAAAAAGGTGAATATGGCTAGATCTAGTATGTAAAGGAAAGGCTAGCAAAAGTGAAAGCAACCTATCAAGCATGTGCAAATGTCAAAATCTGATCATTTAATGGGCTTGCACGTTTTAATGCATAAGGAATTCAAGTTAGCAAAAGGCAACTTGAAACAAGCCAAACATGGAAGATCACATGTTGCTGCCAGATCTGATCCTCGGACTGAGTATGACAGCCCTATGTCATAAAGTGGCTTTTTCTCTCATGTCCACATCACCTCAAAAGATGAAGCCAACCTAGACCTTAAAGACTTCGAAAAATGCAGCTCAGAAACAGCCTTGCACTTTGATTAAAGAGAAAAAGCAAGTATATGTCAAGATCAAAGCTATGCTGCAAGAGGATGAAATTAAATTTTTTAGATTATTGAGAGTTTAAAAAGTTTTTATAATATATTTATTGGGCCTCTGTGTAAAAATTAAAATTAAAATATTTTTAGAGGTCTTCTTTTGTTTATGTGTATAGTTGTTGGGCCTCTATATTGTATAATATATTGGGCCTCTATATTGTACAAAAATTAAAATTATTTTTCGGCGAGCCAAAAAGCAAGGGCTTTAGATGCCTCTCCTTTGGACCGACTTGAAGTAACAATGTCGATTTACAAGGAAGGGGGTTTGAATTGTAAATGCACCTTTTAAAAATTTCTGTTAAAAACTTAAGAAAATAACTCAAGATTGATCTTGGTTGTGAAAACAGAAAACGGAGAACGTTCTTGGTTAGTTAAAATGAGTAATTCAAATTATGTATTTAACTTGATAATAAATCAAACTGAAAGTAAATAGATAAGGGAAGAGATACCACACAACGATATATCATGGTTCACTTAACCCGGGTTACGTCCAGTCCTCACAACCGTGAGATTTTCCACTAAGTGTTTAAAACAAAGAACCTTCTTGGTTTTATAACACCTAGTTCAGATCAACCTTGATCTGTTACAAAGTTAAAACTTTTCCACCCAGAAAGGAGTTCAATCAAGTCACCTATCAACCTTGATAGGATTTCTTACAATCTACCCAAACTATACTAAACTTATAGTTTGAGTTTTACAATAATGATGAGATTGTTTTGTTAGAATCTAAGAAGGTTCAACACTTGTTTGAGTTTTAATTCTTTGACAGAGAAATACAAGAGAATGATTCTTTGACAGATTTTCCATTAAGTGTTTAAAACAAAGAACTTTCTTGGTTTTACAGCAACTAGTTCAGATCAACCTTGATGTGTTACAAAGTTAAAACCTTTCCACCCAGAAAGGAGTTCAATCAAGTCACCTATCAACCTTGATAGGATTTCTTACAATCTACCCAAACTATAATAAACTCTTATAGTTTGAGTTTTACAATAATGTTGAGATTGTTCTGTTATAATCTGAGAAGGCTCAACACTTGTTTGAGTTCTAATTCTTTGACAGATTTTCCACTAAGTGTTTAAAACAAAGAACCTTCTTGGTTTTACAGCACCTAGTTCAGATCAACCTTGATCTGTTACAAATTTAAAACCTTTCCACCAAGAAAGGATTTCAATCAAGTCACCTATCAACCTTGATAGGATTTCTTACAATCTACCCAAACTATACTAAACTCTTATAGTTTGAGTTTTACAATAATGATGAGATTGTTTTGTTAGAATCTGAGAAGGCTCAACACTTGTTTGAGTTCTGATTCTTTGATAGAGAAATACAAGAGAATGATTTTAGGAATCGAATGGGAAAAATCAGAATTGATTCAATGTATGTGTGTGTGAGAGAAATTCAAGTATGATTGAAATGAGTAATGAATTTTCTTAGTACTTGAAGCTCTGATTTTTCCTTGAGCTTGACCTTCTTTTTATAGCCTTTTTAGAGCATTTAATAATGGTCAAAAGAGCTGTTGGTAATGCTCTGTCAGATTTGACCAAAACCAATATATTTGAATAAAAATATTCCAGCCTTTGAACATAATTTGAACTTTGTTGACTGAGCTGATTTCTTTGTTCTTGATCAGATTTATCTTGTGTTTAATGATCCTTGAAGCTTCATATGTAACTATTAATATTATAACTTCGATCTGGAGCCTTGATTCTGTCCAAAACAGTTTGGTGAATGATTATAAACTTCTGCATAAGTAAGGAGATCAATGCTGAAATTCTGCAGAAACGGAGATTGATAATCAATCTGGAGACTGGTCTGATCATTCTAGAGAAAGATGTTTGCTGCTAAAGATCAAGTATAACAAGCTGGAGAATGTTTATCAGTCTGGAGGCTGATGTTGCATTGTTGTCTAGATTGATCAGAATGCTGTCAAGAATGTTCAGATCTGTTTGGTCTTGCTAATTCTTGATCTTCTCTCTTTGTGATTCGAATGCCTTTTTTTGTAGTAGAATGGTTCCTACTTGTTCCTTGCCAAGTACTGATAACATTAGCATGAAATTCAAAGGCAGAATCTTCTTTGAACTAATAGAGATTGATTGATTTTGGAGTTGTGACGATCATTCCACTGTTGTCCAGATTGATCAAAATGCTGTCAAGAATGTTCAAATATGTCTGGTCTTGCTAATTTGTGATCTTCTCTCTTTTTGATTCGAGTAGTTTCTTTGAATCTAATTATCTCAGTTTGGTCCTTGCCATGTGCTGATGATATAGATGTAAAATCTAGAGGCTAAAACTTCTTTTAACTAGTGGAGATTGATTGATTTTGGAGCTGTAATGATCATTCTGAAACTGCAGAACATTCTCCGTTTTCCAGATTTTGTTAAGAATGTTCTCAATTCTTGTGTGTTCAGTTTCTTTGGCTTTTTATGTTGATTTATTTGCTTTGTTTAAATCCTATCTTTGAATTAATACACTCAAAAGTACAAGTTAAATTAACATAACATTTAAAATCATAATTAACATTCTTAATTAACTTTTTGTTTGTTTTCATCAAAATATTAAATTGAGATTTTGTCTCAACCCTAGTTACATCAATCTATTTATTTTCATGACAAATTTGAAGAGTATTTTTTATAGAGAGTGATAAGAGAATATTTATCATCTATATATTTTTAACGATAACAACATTAAAATGATTTATGATTATATTTATCATTAAAGTTAAAATAATTTAGTTTTTAAGTCTTAGTTAAATTGAAAAATGTCGATATTGTTAGGTTGGACATGTTGTCCTGAGTTCAAATCGAAGTCTCGCAGTTGTGTAAATTAATTATAATAAAATTTATCATCTCTTTTAACAAAAACAAAATTCATATGGCTTTGTACTTGTAGATGACTTTTCCCGTTTTACTTGGGTTCTATTTTTAAAACACAAAGATGCAGCCTTTGAGGCATTCCACCATTTTTGCAAAAAGATTCAAAATGAAAAAGGTTCAAAAATTGTCTCGGTGAGAAGTGACCATGGAGGTGAATTTGAAAATGAATCTTTTAAAAATCTTTGTGAAGAAAATGGTATTTCTCACAACTTTTCTTGTCCAAGAACTCCCCAACAAAATGGGGTTGTTGAAAGGAAAAATAGAACTTTACAAGAAATGGCTAGAACTATTTTAAATGAAGCCAACATTGAAAAATATTTTTGGGCCGAAGCCATTAATACCGCTTGTTATATTTCAAATCGTACATCCATTAGAAAAATTTTGAACAAAACTCCATATGAATTATGGAAAGGGAGAAAACCAAATATTTCCTATTTTCACATATTTGGGTGTTATTGCTACATTCTAAATAATAAAGAAAATTTGGGAAAGTTTGATCCAAAATCCGATAAAGGAATTTTTCTAGGATACTCCACAACGTCAAAAGGTTATAGAATATACAATCTTAGGACTCAAACTGTGGAGGAATCCATGCATGTTATTTTTGATGAGTTTGATGACTTGTGTTTAGAGAAAAAGGATAAAGATGAAGAAGATGAAAATTCATCCTGATGAAGAAGATGAAAATACATCCTCACAAGTACCCGGTCCTCACGCAGAGGATGAGTCTGATCCAACCTCTCAACAACTTCCAAGAGGATGGAAAACAGTCACGCATCATCCTCTAGATCTGGTCATTGGGAATACGGAAGATGGTGTGAGAACCAGAAACTCTCTAAGGGAAAATACTTCCAACATGGCCATGATATCACAAGTTGAACCAAAGACAATTGATCAAGCTATTGGTGACAAATCATGGGTTGAAGCTATGATGGAAGAACTCTCACAATTTGAAAGAAACAAGGTATGGAATCTTGTACCCCATCCTCTGGACAAATCGGTGATTGGAACTAAATGGATATTTAGAAACAAACTAAATGAGGATGGAGAAGTCATTAGAAATAAAGCAAGACTAGTGGCACAAGGGTACAACCAACAAGAAGGAATAGATTATGATGAAACGTTTGCACCCGTAGCAAGACTTGAAGCAATAAGAATCCTCTTAGCTTATGCTACTCATAAAGGTATAAAACTATTCCAAATGGATGTGAAAAGTGCCTTTTTGAATGGGTTCTTAAATGAAGAAGTGTATGTTCATCAACCTCCTGGGTTTGAGGATGAAAAACGACCAAACCATGTGTTCAAACTCTCTAAAGCTCTTTACGGTTTAAAGCAAGCTCCTAGAGCTTGGTATGAGAGGTTAAGTTCTTTTCTAAAAGAAAATGGATTCATTAGAGGACACATTGATACTACTTTTTTCAAGAAAACACTTGAAAAAGATTTATTGATTGTTCAAATATATGTCGATGACATTATATTTGGATCCACAAATGAAAAAATGTGTGAAGAATTCTCAAATCTCATGCAAAGCGAGTTTGAGATGAGTATGATGGGGGAATTAAAATTCTTCCTTGGTTTACAAATCAAACAACGAGAGGATGGTATTTTTATCTCACAAGAAAAATACACCAAGGATTTGCTCAAAAAATACAACATGAGTTCTGCCAAGAGTATGGGAACTCCAATGCACCCATCCTCCTCACTCCACAAAGATGATGAAGGAACTCCTATTTCTGAAAAGGAATACAGAGGGATGATAGGATCCTTACTGTATTTAACAGCAAGTAG
>NC_021160.2:42086557-42107265 GCF_000331145.2 Cicer arietinum | reverse complement strand
TTCAATCAAGTCACCTATCAACCTTGATAGGATTTCTTACAATCTACCCAAACTATACTAAACTCTTATAGTTTGAGTTTTACAATAATGATGAGATTGTTTTGTTAGAATCTGAGAAGGCTCAACACTTGTTTGAGTTCTGATTCTTTGATAGAGAAATACAAGAGAATGATTTTAGGAATCGAATGGGAAAAATCAGAATTGATTCAATGTATGTGTGTGTGAGAGAAATTCAAGTATGATTGAAATGAGTAATGAATTTTCTTAGTACTTGAAGCTCTGATTTTTCCTTGAGCATTGGCCTTCCTTTTATAGGCTTTTAGGACATTTAATAATGATCAAAAGATTTGTTGGTAGTGCTCTGTCAGATTTGATTTGACAAAAACCAATATATTTGAATAAAAATATTCCAGCCTTTGAACATAATTTGAACTTTGTTGACTGAGCTGATTTCTTTGTTCTTGATCAGATTTATCTTGTGTTTAATGATCCTTGAAGCTTCATATGTAACTATTAATATTATAACTTCGATCTGGAGCCTTGATTCTGTCCAAAACAGTTTGGTGAATGATTATAAACTTCTGCATAAGTAAGGAGATCAATGCTGAAATTCTGCAGAAACGGAGATTGATAATCAATCTGGAGACTGGTCTGATCATTCTAGAGAAAGATGTTTGCTGCTAAAGATCAAGTATAACAAGCTGGAGAATGTTTATCAGTCTGGAGGCTGATGTTGCATTGTTGTCTAGATTGATCAGAATGCTGTCAAGAATGTTCAGATCTGTTTGGTCTTGCTAATTCTTGATCTTCTCTCTTTGTGATTCGAATGCCTTTTTTTGTAGTAGAATGGTTCCTACTTGTTCCTTGCCAAGTACTGATAACATTAGCATGAAATTCAAAGGCAGAATCTTCTTTGAACTAATAGAGATTGATTGATTTTGGAGTTGTGACGATCATTCCACTGTTGTCCAGATTGATCAAAATGCTGTCAAGAATGTTCAAATATGTCTGGTCTTGCTAATTTGTGATCTTCTCTCTTTTTGATTCGAGTAGTTTCTTTGAATCTAATTATCTCAGTTTGGTCCTTGCCATGTGCTGATGATATAGATGTAAAATCTAGAGGCTAAAACTTCTTTTAACTAGTGGAGATTGATTGATTTTGGAGCTGTAATGATCATTCTGAAACTGCAGAACATTCTCCGTTTTCCAGATTTTGTTAAGAATGTTCTCAATTCTTGTGTGTTCAGTTTCTTTGGCTTTTTATGTTGATTTATTTGCTTTGTTTAAATCCTATCTTTGAATTAATACACTCAAAAGTACAAGTTAAATTAACATAACATTTAAAATCATAATTAACATTCTTAATTAACTTTTTGTTTGTTTTCATCAAAATATTAAATTGAGATTTTGTCTCAACCCTAGTTACATCAATCTATTTATTTTCATGACAAATTTGAAGAGTATTTTTTATAGAGAGTGATAAGAGAATATTTATCATCTATATATTTTTAACGATAACAACATTAAAATGATTTATGATTATATTTATCATTAAAGTTAAAATAATTTAGTTTTTAAGTCTTAGTTAAATTGAAAAATGTCGATATTGTTAGGTTGGACATGTTGTCCTGAGTTCAAATCGAAGTCTCGCAGTTGTGTAAATTAATTATAATAAAATTTATCATCTCTTTTAACAAAAACAAAATTCAAATATTTAAATAATTTATCTAAGGAAAATTATGCGTGGACGCCAATCCACCTAGTAGTGACATTTGTACACTCAATATATAATGACACTCGTTTGACACTTTTATCATTAGTGGTGGAGCTCCACCGGTTCTATGGTGGTTAGCGGCGATCTTATAGTGGTTGGAGGTGGAGCTCTGACCACACCACGACAGTCGGCCGCCTCCCACCATCAGTGTTATTTATTTATAAATAAATAATTTTTAAAATGTTGAAAAAATAAATTTTAAATAATAAATACAATTATTTTTAGTGACGAATAGGGGTGGACAAAAGATCCGAACTCCCTTGAAATCTATAAAAACCGACCTTGAAATTGATGTAACGCACGGGTCAAAATAGTTTACAGATAAAAAGTTAAGAAAAACCAAGTTTCAACTGATAGCATAGGTCGGATTAGGTTTTTAAAATATAACTCGTCGATATTCGTGATCGACAAAAGATACATTAATTCTGTAAAAAAAAGGAACAAAAGTGGGTGGTGTCAATCTCAGCTCTCTCAAGCTACATTCATTCTGTCTCTCCTAATTTGTTCTTTTGTGCCTCTTCCCCTCAGATCTCATATTCATAGTGGATATGAACATTGGTTGAAGCTAGATCTATTTGGTTGTGTTTGCGAATAATAGCATCTTTGCATGTACCTCAACTCCTCAAACACTTAACCTTCTACCATCGGATTTGTTTTTCCCTTATTTGTGACTAGTAATTCTTTATTTTTTTACTTTTTATTTTGTCATCACACCTTCCTTCACGTTCTTTTGGGATAAATATTCTCCTATGCAAAAAGATAATTTGGTTGTAATAAATGATGAAGTGTTTGTTATTCTTTCTAAAAAATATAATGAAAGTTTGGATTATTTTAAAAATATTATTATAAAAGTCAAATATTTTTTAACATAAAATTACCGTGATTTATTATCAATGTAAAAACTCTTTACATTGACAATGTATATAAATTAAATTTCAATACTTATATAAATTGGTACATAGACACAATAAAATAGTTCCATCAACAATACAATAGTAGAGAAAGTCTTGTGTGGTCACAAGATTTTGGATACAATAATTAAACACACTTAAAAAAAATTAAGAAAAGAATTAAACAATATATATTTTTTAAATAATTAAACAATATGTATTTTTATGTGTGTCCAAATCTTGTTTTCAATTTGTGACCACTAAAGTATTTTTCCACAATAGCACTGTTACCAAATAAACTTTTAGAATAGGCATAAAAGACTTCTTCTAGAATTAATCAGAAGAGCTGTTATTCTGTTAGCTACAAAGATTGTGTAAATGACAAAAGTGGTCCCCAGTAATTAATATGTACAATGAGGGAACATTACAAAGAGTTTATATTTTCTGCATGTAATTTCTGAGAGTAAATGACTTCTAATTTGATTGAAAATCCAGTAACTTTACAAAACATCAAACAATTGCAACAACACTGCACAAACATCTCCCAATCCACTACACAACAACAATAAACACCTATCTAACAGAATTAAACTAATGCATTCCAAACCATAACACTTAACAAAAAAGTTCAAAGTAAGACCTATCAGTAAATTGTTTTCTGAGTCCAATGATAATGGTAAAAGCAAGTTCCTTTCATCATTTCATTCAAAACATGTGTTGGTCTTTAAGAATGCAACTAATTGATAATTCTTCATCATATGCAGATTTTTAATCCCTTTTGATTCTTTATTTAATTTAGTTATCATATGTTTTAGTTAATTTTAGAAGTTATTTGAATAAATTAGTTTTTTATTCTATTTGGTGTAGCTTCACATGACAATACAATCAACAAGAGCAAAGATTCTAGTTTCATCTCACATGCATGGTTTCAAAACCAAACCAAAAAAACATAAGAAATATATTAGTTGCAAGGCATAGGCATATATAGCACACATTTCAAAGTACAATAATAAGATCTACAATTATATTAAAAATGAAAATTGTTATTATTTTCCAACTAATCTAGTTTATTAATTTATCATGCTAAATAAAACAGCTTAATCCACATCATCCAACTCAAAGCTTGAAATGTTGAAGAGAAGAAGTGCCATCAAGCCCTTTTGCTTTGTAGTAGTCTACATAATCAGCAAAATTGGTTTCTCTGTATCTTGGAGGATTGTCTTGTGATAATAATTCTTTTATAGGTCCATAGAGTTTTTCTTTTGATCTATGATCTGCCATGAAAAAACATGCAACAGATATTCTTGGACCAATACTATTTGCTAGTACTCTATGTTCAACACTCTTGAATTTGTCATTTGTTACAAGCTGCAGTTCAATATAAATTATAATTAGCTACTTTCATGTTGGATCAAAAGCAACCACACAAGTGGAATCAACACTACATTTGAATCCAAAATGTTAAGACAATGGATATATGGGCCCTCTTATTTATACTAACACTTGATATACCAACCGTTCATTTCACATACAATATAAGAACTTATGAAATACAATATAACTACTGTTTTATGAATTTGTTTATAGTAAAATATTATGTTGTCATTTGATCCAGCAGAAAGAATAGTAATGAAGAACTTGCCTGCAGAAGATCACCAATATTAACAACAAGAGCCTCAGGTATTGGAGGTATATCAAACCACTTGTCCTTATGAAGAACTTGGAGGCCACCAATATGATCTTGAAGAAGCAATGTGAGAAAACTATTGTCAGAATGTTTGGTGGTTCCCATAGTTAATTCTGGTTCAGGACAAGCAGGATAGTAATGGCAAAGTAACATAATACCCTCAGAACAGCCTAAGTTTTTTACATGATCTTTATCCAATCCAAGAGCTTCTGACAGTAATTCAAAGACTGTCATTCCAAGTTTCATTATATGTTCTCCATATTCTAGAAGTATATCCCTACAAAAAGATGAAATCACCAAGAAAGTAATTAATTTCCCTATGGTAGAAACTATTAAGTTAAATTTAACTTCCTAGCCTTTATAATTACTTGTTTAATTTCACTTCACAACTTTGATGAAACACTAACACAAAAACAGACACGACGATGAAATGTATACACCGATAATAATTTAAGAAAATATAGATGATTGAGTATTACCTACTATGAAGCACTGACACACTGACTCGTCGACATCGATAATAATTTGAAACATTTTATTAATTGAATATAACTACATGTGTCACTGTCGTATATCGAACAAGTCTTCAATCTGAAGTGTCAATGCTTCATAGATTACCACATTTATTTCTTCCTTCTTCATGTTCATAAGTTGAGAACTTGAGACACAATTTACAGCCTATTTTTCTAATTGCTATGATGCTAATTTCTATATTGATAATTCATACAAATAACTTCAATATTGATGAAAGTTGCCTAAAATTTGATGCAATATATACAAAGATGAACTCACCTGCATACTACTGGAAAATCTTCTGGTTTTGGAGTATTAGGAGCCAAGTGACAAGCAAAAGTATCCCTCCAATTAAGAGCTGGTGAATTACTATACAAATCAAAATTACTATTATAAATCAATGACCTTGTTTGATCTCTAGAATATAACTCTTTTTTCACCTCAAAATCTTGTTCATAGAATCTAAGCACCCCATCTTTCATATCCTCAAGAACACTCAAAGGAATTCCATGATTGACCAATTGAAAAAAACCCCATGTCTCAGAAGCTTCTTTTACTTTGCTTATAATTTCTTGCCTTGTAATTGAATCTTTACCAATATTTGCAAAGTCTATAACAGGAATAAGGTTGTGTTGTGTGTTGGATGAATTTGTGGCCTTTTCAAACTTATCAGGTGGATGATGAAATAAGGTTGGGATTTTGATAACACCTTCATCAACAAGACCTTTAACACCAGCTTTTGTATCATCAAATGCTTTTAGCTCATGAAGCCTACCAGAGTTGAATTTGAACTTGGATGCAATTTCATCTGTAGTTGTAAAATCCATCTTAGTTTCTTCTCTTTCTAGCTAGTGGCCTTAGAGTGAAAAAGTTTAGAAAATTTGTTTATATAATACTACCTTGTACCTACCTATCTTGGAAAACTTATGAATTTTGATTGTGCTCTTTCCATCACATTGCGAGATTTTTATTTTATTTTATCAAATAGAATATGTAAAATATTAATATTAAACGTGCAAAAGAGAAAATAAAAGTAAAATTATGTATTGATATAACAAGAAAATTACAAAGTGAATACATGATATGATGCTGTGTATAGAGAGTCGATAGATATTTAACAAATTAACTACTCAGTAACTAATCTAACTCACTTTTATTATTTAGTAACTAACTTAACTAACTTTTATATTTATAATATTATTCTTTGATATATCGAATTTGGATAAGTACAGTTCGATATTGATAAAACGACCATCAATGTTTCAACAATTTGGTATAAATTAATTTTATACTGACGTCTAATTAGAACAAAATATATTTTAATTACTTTGAAAATAGTGATACAATTTAGGCTTTGTGTAACAGTAAGATGAAATTCACAAAGGACCACAATATTATGTGAAGCAGAACTGTGGACCTCAACATCACACGTATGTACATTATACATGAAGACAAAAGTGTTGCATAGTCTTCTTCATGGGGTAGTAGTGAGTACTACATTACTTGTGGTGATGTTGTGTTAGCTTGTTGGTGGTCTCATTTTAACCACTACTTGCCCCGTGAATAAATGATAAGGTGAATCGTGATGTAATAAAAATATCATAAGATGAAACAGAACCAACTTGTGACATTGAACCATTGGCATACATGAATTATGTGTACAAAGTGTTTGTGTGCTTTTGATTTCATAGTTTTACAATTCTTTCCTCCTCTTTTATAGGTTGGTTTGATGAGTGATTGAACTGCGTTTTTATAAAAAGTCATTTGTAAGGCCGAGAGAAAATTGAATTTAGTAATAGTTTTTATAAGTCTCTAACTCAATAAAATACTAACTAAACAATCATTATATGACAATTCAACGAATACAACAAGTGTAAATTTGAAACAAAATAAAACGCCGCAATAAGATATGAAATAGAAACGGCGCACTAAGACGACGAGCAATATAACATCGCACATGCACGAAAAATTCACAAAATAAAACCTAGAGAACAAAAATAAAATAATATTAGGAGTATTCCAAACTAAAGTGATTCTAAATCACTCCTGTAATAAATGAATAAGAAGATAGAACTAAGGTTTGATTTTTTAGAAGAGGGGGTGGCAGTTACTTAAAGTATCACACTCAGACTAATTCGTTTAATTTATGTTTTTTTTTTTCAGACAAAAGTAAGTATAGTTGTATACTAACTACTCTAATAATATGTATTTAACTACCCAAATAAGTTTATTATAATTAAAATTAAAACCATGTACCCAAAAAAAAATAGAAGAAAGCAAAAAGTGAAAAAATTACTCTATCACTTAATTCATATATGTATTTGTATTGTTTTGATATATATTAATTTTTATATGGCATTTATAAATGAAATATTTTTTTAAAATATTATAATAAATAAAATTGATGGCGAGTTTCTTGCAAATAATTTAGTTAATTATATTAAAAAATTATTAAAATTATTATTAATTATTATAGATTCAATTATAAAATAATTTGATTTTTTAAAGTATTGTAAAATTCTATTAATTTTTTTAATAATTATTGTTGATTTTTATTTTTTTATTCCGATATTAATTTAAATAATTTATTATAGATTTTTTCGTTCACTAATTAAATTTGATATATCAATGCACAAAGCCAATATCACCGTGGCATTAAGCCTCAAATCCATGTTTTTGTTACACTACTATGATGTGTGCAAGCCTCTTAAATCATAATAAAAGAAATAACTACACTTTTTTTTTTCTTTTTGAGGAGTGCATAACTCTTTATTGTTTTTAATTTTGAATTAAAAAGAGTGTTTTGGACTAATTAGATAGGGAATGTTTTTTGTTTGGCATAAAACTCCTATACATTCTATTAATTTATTTTTTGACGGATCCTATCGAATTCCATTAGCACCAGTCATTTCAATCTTTTAAATTTTGAAGCAAACATATTTTTATGTTGGTTTTTTTCTTCTTATTTTGTTTGGAATTTTTTACTAAAATTGCTTTTATATAGCGTGTTTTTCACATTATGAAAAACTTACAAGTGAATTTTAAAATCCTTTTGTTTTATAAAATAAATTAGTCAAAAAACAATTAAAACAAACCGAATTACTCTGCATACATAGTTAAGTGACACCAAAAATTAATTTTTTACAATTTTTTTAATTTTATTTTATTTGAGACGTAAATTTCATCTTCTTTCTAAGTTTTTTTTAATCTACTTCATTCAACGGAAATGTATGATTTTTTGTCATCTTTTGATCCAAAATTACATATGTGTATATTTTCTCTTTGTTTTGATCTAAATAAGTAGTTTTAATATAGATCAGAGTTTATTTTGTGATTTCACTGTCTCAGTACAACTATGTTTGATTTTTCGTCTTGATATGATGTTATTTGATTTCTTATCTTATTACAATATTCTTTTGATTCAGATTATTAAATCAACTTCAATCAATTACTAATTCAACTAATGATTAGGTTGTTAATGTTACAAATCATGAGACATGATATTTCAGTCACTTTAATTTTATTGCATTATTTATAATATTTTATAAACTTGAATATTGTGAATTTGTTGACATATTCATCCGTTATATTTGTACGTAATATAATCTAATTTAAATGAATGGATGTTGTTTTGTTGGTACTTTATATTTATTGAGTCGTGTTGAATCTTTATATTTTTTTGCCTTAAGCCTCAAATGTTATGCACTCGGCCTTGTCAATATGAGTCGCATAACACATAAACAGTCGACTTCTTTGAAGGCTGTCAACAACTAGTAACAAGAATTAGACCACAATATACCTCTCCCAAATATTTGCAAGTCTTAGCACAAGTTATGAGGTAAGGTATAGTAATTCAATATGATGGTGGTGCTGAAAACCAAAACCGGTGATAACAGGTCCTGCAGCATAAGGAAATATTACCAAATGTTTTAATGGCATTTGATAATACATTAAAAACAGAAATTTAATCTTGAAAATAGTACATTCAACAGTTTTTTATTTTATTAATATATTATCTTTTTAAAAAAATTTAACTAAAATATTTCACTTTTGAAAATATATACTAAATTATACTATTTTTTTTCCACTTTTAAAGGAAGTCGTATCTTCGGAATACGAATAAATAAATAATTATTATTTTTTTTTTGTGGTAGGAGGTTGCATTTCGAGAATATGACCATCTACCAAGTTTTATTTTTTTAATTTAACTTGTGAAAAATTAATTTAATTATTAAAATATTTTAAAAAACAGAATTATATTAATAAAATTAAATAAAAATAGGATAATTTGATATTTTTTTTCTTTTAAAGTAGGGCATTTTAGTTAATTTTTTTAAAAAATATAATATATTGATAAAAAAAAAACCACATTCAACTCCTTAAAATTTTAAATTTAATCTTCTTCACACAATTTTTTTTCTAACAAATATCATTAAAACATGTGTTAGCATGATTCATATATAACTATATATATTAACAAATTAATGTGATTTGTGAAGTAGCTTCATGTGTCGTCAATGATGCATAGTACGAGAAAGGTCACCTATAAGTATTGGTAAGAGTGTTTTCAACGGTGACCAAATGAGTTTGTCCGTCAACGTGTAGTTACGTAAAATTGCGAGTTTACTGTTGGAGATGTGTCAAGCTGTCATCACGGTTGTCTCGGTAAGGAACGCTACTTTCATAACAATTATCTTTTTTTTTTTATAATTAATTTACGAATAATAATAATAAATGTATGACTGTTAGTGGTGTGTCCTATTGAATGAATCTCTGAGTTTACCGATGAAGTAAAAAATGAATGAGTTATTTTAAGATGATGTGGCACAATTGACCCTATTTAATGAATCCAGATTGAGTTCACCGTTTGAGATACTCTAAGAGTATATGATAGTGTAATTTAAAAAAAATTAAAGTATCGAAACATCAATAATTTAAAAAAAAAAATATAATTCAATTAAGAGTGTTAAATTGTTTAATTTATAATACAAAATCACAATAAAAGTTTTAAAAATAAAAAATTGTGTCATTACATCAATAAATAAACTAAAATATATAAATAATATTATATTAATATATAAGAAAATCATCTATTTTATTTGTTTTAAAATAATAAATAAATAAAAAAACATAATACCTACGAGTATAGTATAATTATTCGATCTACTTTATTTTAGAAATATCCATGTTTTATCCATGTTTTATAACGTGACGTATTTGAAAACACTTTTATATACTTCATCTGTTCTTAATTATATCCATCTATTAACAACAACAAAAAAATTTAATATAATTCTATACAGATTAAAATGCATTTATTAAATTTGTCACTGTCACTATTAATACTACTAATATTAGAAGTTAACATTAAATACATCTATTTATTATAGATAATTTAGTAAATAGTTGTGTTACTAAAACACATATATCGAAATATTCGGTCTGTTCAAATTGTTTTTTACAAAAAAAACTTTTTGTATAAAAATATATATTTTTTTATTTTATAAATTAAATAAAAATACATTTTGTAAAACAATGTGCAGATATGTGTTATTAACCTATAAAATACATATAATTAACTATTTTTATCATTAACAATTTAAATACATTAAATTAATTATTTTAGAATACTTCTTAATCACTAAATTACATAATTCTAAAGTGGTTAATGTTTTACATTTTAGTAATTAATGATATAAATATTAAATAAGTGATTAATAATTTATAAAATATTCAAAGTAATTAATAGTATAAACTTGTATATGTGTCATACAAAAATCTCCCAATTATAAAATACATTTATTTATTTTAAATATATAGTATGGTGTCTAATATTGTGTCGTATTCAAATATCATTTTTCTTTAGTAAAACTACACATAAAATATACATATCAATTACACTATCCATTTTTCTTAACATGTAAAACATTTGATGAATGCTTATAAAAAAGAAGGGAGGGCTATGATGCATAGGTACATGTATGGTACCGATACCATATAAAAAAAAAAGGTTAAATTATATTTGTGGTCCCTTAACTTAATTTCAGGTAACGTTTTAGTTTTTTATCTTTTTTTTTTTCTGACTTAGTCCTTTATTTTAATTTTAAATGACAATTTGATATTTTATGTTTTAAAATTTCAACAACGTTATCCTTTTCTAAACAAAAATTCAAAAAAAAAAAAAATTCAATCAAAACTCATAAAATTAATTATATTCTTCAATATAATACAAATTTCATCAAATCCGTAACGCAAATCTTCAAATAAACTCATATTTTCATACTTTATTTTATATTATTAGGAATAAATGACTAAATCGGGAAGAAAAAAAAGATAAGGGACTAAAACGTTACCTGAAATTAAGTTAAGGGACCACGAATGTAATTTAGCCTAAAAAAAATCAAGATACAAGTACATCAATAAAAACATGATTTTTTTAATATAATTTAATTAAAAAAGTTAAATTATTCAATTCACAATACAAAATTTCAATAAAAAATTACGAATTGTATTTGTTTACAACAACAAATTAACACAAATACACAAATAATAATTTATTAATATATAAAAGATACTATCAATTTTACTCACAATAAAATATATATAAAAAACATAGTTCACGTGTTTCATAGACGGATAAAGTAATATAATACGAACTTAATGCATTTTTTATAGTCAAATTTACAATGATAAAATATAACTTAATTAGTTTCAATATTACCTTCGTCTCTATATATAGAATTTTATTGACTACATCGTTATGTATTAAGAAAGTTGATTATTGTATTAATTTTTTTAACAATCGATGATATTTTTATCGATTTACTATTTAAGAGAGAAAATTAGTTTATTTTTTACTGTGTTTATTGTAGATTGCATAAAGAAAAATAATATAATCAAAAGCGTATTGGTAAAGAAAAATTTAATGCAATTGAGAAATTAATTTTTTTTTTTATAAAAAAGACAAAAAAGAATCTCAAAATTTTTTTATACATAGAGAGATAGGTAGTAAGTGTTAGAATATCACATACTTATTAAGTAAAAATAAATCTTTACTAATCGAAAATCTCATGAGTAAATCATATTTAATTAATATAAATAAGACTTGAATGATGGATCATTGACTATTCAACGATAAAATCTTACTTAATTAACATAATACTTAATTTATATAATTATATCATAATAATTCACTTATTTGAAATCCAAGAACAAAATCTTACTTAATTAGTATAAATAATTCGTAGAACACCAATATGGAAGATCTAACACTAAATTCATACTTAATTAGTATAAACAACTCTTAATAATTCACTAATAAAAAATCCAACAGTTAAATCATACTAAATTTATATTAATATAAGTCTTAACAATTCGCTAATCAAACATATAACTATTAAATCATACTTAATTAATTTAAATAAATCTTAAAATTTAACTAATCAGATATCTAACAATTAAATTATATGTACATAATATAATATAATTAATAATTAATCTTACATTAACTAATTATTTTCATTATAATATCAACTTTCATACAAAATTAATGTTCTCACCGTATATGATTTATATATATATATATTTTCTTTTTTTAAGATAAAAACATTTATACTTTTTTATAAAATCTAATATAAACTTTCAAAATTTATGTGACATGAAGAAAAAAAAAAGATCGAAATCAATATTATGTGAGATCAACGTCAAACTAAGTCGTTCTTTATTTAAAATTTTAATTTTAAAAGTCTATCTTCCAATTTTAAATTGAGTTAATTCAATTATGGAAGAAATTTATATATTTAAAAATCCGTCTTCAAAATTTATATATTTAAATACGTCAGTTATTTCTTTACGTACTTTTTTTACACGATTTAATTTATTCTAAATATATATATCTTTTTTCTGGTAAAACAGATGAAGTAGAAGGTTCTATTTGTATTGGGCCATATGTAGAAGTGGCCATATCCAGATCCACGAAATAAAAGCCCAAACATTATCAATAGCGTTTAGCGTTCACAACGAGAAGCGGCAACCCTAAAAACCTAACAATAAAAACCTAACAAACAAACAAAAAAAAATTACCCTTTCTCGTATCCATCACACTATTTCTCTTCCACACAGCCGTTGGTGGAAACCAGATCTCATCTCCCTTCAATTTCTTCAGTAAGACTTTCATCATTAATCGTTCTTCGATTTTTCTTTTTTCACTTTTTGCATCTACAATTCATGTTTATTTCCTAATATCATCTTCAATCTATAATTAATTAACTTTTATTCTTGATTTTTCTGTTTCAGCTTTGATTGATACTCGTTTTTGTTTGTGGACTATACAAAAGACTAGTCAAAATGGTAAGATGCTAATCGACAATACGTAATGGTTTTTTTTGTTTGTTTGTTTAGTTTGAATTTGAATATTAATAATCTGAAATGTGATTTGATATTTGCAGGTGAAGTTTACAGCCGATGAGTTGCGTCGTATTATGGACTATAAGCATAACATTCGTAATATGTCTGTTATTGCTCATGTCGATCATGGTATGGATTCATTCACAGATTCGCTTTTTTGTTAACAAGAAAAATATTAGTGTCATAGTTTATAAAGTTTTGTTTTTATTGTTGTTACATATGTTTTCAGTCTCTAGACTATTACTATAATCGCTTTTGAAGTTTAGAAGCCAAATACATTTTGTTCATTTTTAGTATCTATATTACTTTTAATTTTATTATCCATCAACGATTATAATTTTAATTAGTTAGTGATCGTGAAATATTGTTATTTTGTAGATGCTAAAACACGTTTAATTATAATATGTAATTCAATACTTGATGTTGCCTAGATAGGACCTGTTATATGCAAATGATAATGATGTAAAAAATGTTTATCAGAATGCTTAGTAATATTTATTCATGTTATAATATCTCTCTTTTACCCCATGGGAGTGCTTAGTAATATTTTGTCATGTTATGTTATAAGAACTAATTCCTTTTTTGAATGATGATAATTTGTTCTATTTTTGTCCATTTGCAGGAAAATCAACATTGACAGATTCCCTTGTCGCTGCTGCTGGAATTATTGCACAAGAGGTGGCTGGTGATGTCCGGATGACAGATACTCGTGCAGATGAGGCTGAGCGTGGTATCACTATTAAGTCTACTGGTATCTCTCTATACTATGAAATGTCTGATGAGTCTCTCAAGAGTTACAAGGGAGAACGTAATGGGAATGAGTATCTCATTAATCTCATTGATTCCCCTGGACACGTTGACTTCTCATCTGAGGTTACTGCTGCACTCCGTATTACTGATGGAGCACTAGTTGTGGTGGATTGTGTTGAGGGTGTTTGTGTCCAAACTGAAACTGTGCTGCGACAGGCTCTTGGTGAAAGGATTAGGCCTGTTCTGACTGTTAACAAGATGGACAGATGCTTCCTTGAGCTCCAGGTGGATGGAGAGGAGGCTTATCAGACATTCCAGAGGGTTATTGAGAATGCTAATGTGATTATGGCTACCTATGAAGATCCATTGCTCGGTGATGTTCAGGTGTATCCTGAGAAAGGTACAGTTGCTTTCTCTGCTGGTTTGCACGGTTGGGCATTTACTCTGACCAACTTTGCAAAAATGTATGCCTCAAAGTTTGGCGTTGATGAATCCAAGATGATGGAGAGGCTCTGGGGTGAAAACTTCTTTGATCCAGCCACAAAGAAATGGACCACAAAGAATACTGGTTCACCTTCTTGCAAACGTGGATTTGTTCAATTCTGTTACGAGCCTATCAAGCAGATTATTAACACTTGTATGAATGACCAGAAGGACAAGTTGTGGCCTATGCTAACAAAGCTAGGAGTCACCATGAAATCTGAAGAAAAAGACTTGATGGGTAAGGCATTGATGAAACGTGTCATGCAGACATGGCTCCCAGCTAGCAGCGCACTATTGGAAATGATGATCTTTCATCTTCCCTCTCCATCAACTGCTCAGAGGTATCGTGTTGAGAATTTGTATGAGGGTCCCCTTGATGATCAATATGCTAATGCTATCAGAAACTGCGATCCTGAAGGACCTCTTATGCTTTATGTCTCTAAGATGATTCCCGCATCTGATAAGGGAAGGTTTTTTGCTTTTGGTCGTGTATTTGCTGGTAAGGTTTCAACAGGTTTGAAAGTCAGAATTATGGGACCAAATTACGTCCCTGGTGAAAAGAAAGACTTGTATGTGAAAAGTGTTCAGAGAACCGTCATTTGGATGGGAAAGAGACAGGAGACCGTTGAAGATGTGCCTTGTGGTAACACTGTTGCTATGGTTGGTTTGGATCAATATATCACCAAGAATGCTACATTGACAAATGAGAAGGAAGTTGATGCTCATCCTATCCGAGCAATGAAATTTTCTGTCTCACCTGTTGTGCGTGTTGCTGTTCAGTGCAAGGTTGCTTCAGATCTTCCCAAGCTTGTTGAAGGTCTCAAACGTTTGGCAAAGTCAGATCCTATGGTTGTTTGTACTATTGAGGAATCTGGAGAACACATTGTTGCTGGTGCAGGAGAGCTTCATCTTGAGATTTGTTTGAAGGACTTGCAGGATGATTTCATGGGTGGGGCTGAAATTATTAAATCTGACCCCGTTGTGTCATTCCGTGAGACTGTTCTTGACAGATCATGCCGCACTGTGATGAGTAAATCACCAAACAAGCACAACAGGTTGTACATGGAAGCAAGACCGTTGGAAGATGGGCTTGCAGAGGCCATTGATGAAGGCACAATTGGACCAAGGGATGACCCCAAAATCCGTTCTAAAATCTTGTCAGAGCAGTATGGTTGGGATAAGGATCTTGCTAAGAAAATTTGGTGTTTTGGACCTGAGACCACTGGACCCAACATGGTGGTTGATATGTGTAAGGGAGTCCAGTATTTGAATGAAATCAAGGATTCCGTTGTTGCTGGATTCCAGTGGGCATCTAAAGAAGGTGCTTTGGCAGAAGAAAACATGAGAGCCATTTGTTTTGAAGTGTGTGATGTTGTCCTCCACACTGATGCTATCCATAGAGGAGGTGGTCAGATCATTCCTACTGCCAGGAGAGTGTTCTATGCCTCACAGCTGACAGCCAAACCTAGGCTTCTTGAGCCTGTTTACCTTGTGGAAATCCAAGCTCCTGAGCAAGCTCTTGGTGGTATCTACAGTGTTCTTAATCAGAAACGTGGACATGTGTTCGAAGAAATGCAGAGGCCTGGTACTCCACTTTACAACATCAAGGCATACCTTCCTGTCGTCGAGTCCTTTGGATTCTCCAGTCAATTGAGGGCTGCAACATCAGGACAGGCTTTCCCACAGTGTGTGTTTGATCACTGGGATATGATGTCATCAGATCCATTGGAGGCTGGATCACAAGCTGCAACACTTGTTACTGATATTCGTAAGAGGAAGGGTTTGAAGGAGCAAATGACTCCACTCTCCGAGTTCGAAGACAAGCTTTAAATTATTTAAACTGTTTTCTTTTTATTTATCAACTTAGCTTATGTTCTGGTCATTGAAACTGTTACCTGAGCTTTTAAAGTTCAGTATCTTGAGTTTTTTGTGTATGACTATCAGTCTGTCTTGTACTTCGGGATTATTTGTTGTTGAATCACTTGATTTTTGGGCTTATGAGTTGCAGGATTTCCGTTCGTGCTGGTCAAACTTATTATGCAAATTGGTCGTTTTTCAATAACTTTATGTTGTTTTTATAAGATGCTTGTGTGGTTTTGATGAATAGTTATACCACTAATTGCAGCGATTGGCAAGGTTGAGTTGGCTAATTGTCAACCCGATGACAGTGATATGAATGAAAATACTTGTTAAAGTTATCTGTGGATTTAAAGTTATCTGATGAAAATACAAAGGCCGTATGGATTTTAAATGTCTCAAAATAAGCTTAGTAGCATTACTGCTGTAATTTCATATTAAACATATGTTTCAAAACCAAAACCATGAAAACATTAGAAGTAGGTATGTATGTACTTAGCAATATATAGTTGCAAGATATATGCATATAGCACAGATTTTCATGTACAAGAAGGCATTGTTTACATTAAGTTGTTCCAAATGCCATTGATGGATGAAGGCTAAGGCGTAGACTAACCGGATTGTAGTTAATTTGATTACAGGGGAGAATGAATTGGAGTAGTCTAAATCCTCAATTTGGTTATATCCTTTAGCAACTAAACGTGCCTTAAAACGCTCAATGGATCCATCAGCTCGATGTTTGATCTTATAAACCCACCGACAGCCAATTGGTGTGACATTAGGGGAAGATCTACAAGTTTCCAAATTTCAGTTATACTCAAAGAAGTAAGCCTAGTCTGCATGGTTTGATACCAACACTAAATTTTACTAGCTTCAACTTAAGTTATAGGCTCACTATGTGTGGTAAGTGACAGGGTAAAACAAACATGTGTCTTTGAAAGAATAGAGTAAGAAATAAAATTGGAAATAAGATAAAAAGTACCTTGAAAATGATTGTTTGGAGCATAAGAAAAGGAACAGTATATGTAATCATTTAAATGTGAAGGTTGATGCTTAGATCTTGATGAGGTAAAAGTGTGTAGTTCGAAAACTACATAATTTCAAATTTTTTCTTTAATTTATAAAATATGAATCATAAAATGTTTCATATAATTTTTTAAAATTTACAATTTTACTTTTTATGTTTTGAAATTTGCATATTAGTCCCTATATATATATTTTTTCAAATTAATTCCTAAAAATGTTCAAATTTTGTACATTAAAAATTTGCAAAATAATTCATCAACTTTTCCATAATGTCATTTTTTACCCAAATTTAATTTTTTATTTTTAACCAAAACTTTTGAAATTTATAAAAATAGTCCAATTTTAAAAGAGCAATTCCTTTGTTCAAACAATAAAATTTAGAAATTAAAGAAATTCAATCAAAACATTAAAATTAACTAAAATTCTAATTTCCCTTGAATTTCAAATTACTCCTTCCAAACACACTCTAAGAGAGTACAATTTGTTCAACTGTATATAGACTATTCATTACAATTTGTTCAACTGTATATAGACTATTCATTACAAACTTAACTAGCTAATAGTTAGTAAATTGCATTTTAACTATCTAATGAAGTAAAGTATCTAACTAAGCTAACATGACATGTTAAGTAACTTTCTCTTTTGTACCAGTAAATGTCTTACTGTTTTGGTGATCAAGTTCATCATGTAATACAATGCCACGACTACACTTTTTCCTCAACAAGCCAAAGGCAAATGGTAAATGGTTGCATAGATGAGTTAGTTAGGAGTTGTTACTAAATAATCAATAGTTACTCATTTATAAGTTTTATAAATAGAGCATCATAAATTCATTTTACATAAATATTTTTCAATTTATTAAATCGACATCAATTCTTATTCTAATGAGTATTAATATATTCTCTATCCTTGTTATCAGTATGATTTTTCTCCTCATGATCTATAGATTTCTAACACATACGTGGGAGATGAAGAAAAAGTTGATTTAGCCACACAATTAATTGAAAAAAAAAACATATCATAAAAAATACATCTTTCATTTAATATGTTTAACCAACTCATGAAACAAATATGTTTGATCAATTTGGAACATCAATCCACATATTTTTCATACTGACAACTAAATTTGTCCAACCAATAATAAGCCATCTCCTTATTGATCCTTCCTCTGCCCCTGCCACTATGGCAATGGCCTTATACTTCTAAAAAAATAAAATTTCTTTTGCTAGACATTGATGCTGTTAAATAACTAATAGTAGTATATTCAACTTGTGATATTTTTTATAAAGAAAAAAACTTGTGGAATTACAACAAGCAGGGACACAGACAACAAATTTAAAAGTATAATTTAGTGAAGAGAAAATAAATTTTTAAATGCACATTATATATATATTTTTATAAATATATCCAAAATTAATATTGTCAAACAAATATAAACAAAACTAAACTTTAATTATAAAGTTGTGCTCGTCTCGTCGTTATTTCATAGAATTAAAATAATCAATAATACCATCTTTAATATAAATAAACATGTAATGTTTGATAAAATCATATTTTATTTTGTTGTGTAGCCTATTTTTATAATTTTATGTGCTAGAAATGCACGTTTTATGGTTGTTTTTGACACAGGAAAAGCCACTACAAGTCATAAAACCCTATCAATCAACGGATAAGAGTTTGATTTACTTATCTCAATTAGAACTGACCTAAAGGTAAGTCACTAAAACAATTAAATTTCTGCTTCATAAAACAGCTTCTATCTTTTTTACATAATAAAAACACACCATATTCTAATATTTTTAAAACTAAAACTAATAAAATCTTATCTAAAATTAATATTGTCGCAAAAAATAGTAAATTAATTGACTTTATTATTGATTGAAAAATAAATACTATAAGAAATTTATTATATTAATTTAATGAATGATTTTATATTTGAAGTGTTTAAGAAGTAATTTTTGGTAAAAAAAAATTTAGTCCTCCAATTTTTATTGACTCACGAAATTGGTCTCCCTATTTGTAAAAAAGTCGACAATTTTGGTCCGTCCATTCATCTAATTTTTTAACTAAAAAATAATGACATGATATGGTTTAAATAATATGACATATGATACGACGATCAAAAATGATTAAGAGAGTTTATTTTTTGAATAACCTTTTTTTTTTTTTACCTAAATACTCCCTTTTGAAAACTATTAACCAAAATGTTTTAAGGAAGCCTGTGTTTGCAATGACGGCTTCCTTAAGCAATTTTCAAAAAAAAAAATTCATTTTTTTTTTCAAATTAACAAATATATATATATAATTAATATAATTCATTAAAATACGTAAACACAAATTTTAAATTACATAGATTGACTAGAGTTGCTTGCAATATTTTAAATTACATAACTCATTCATAAAAAACATCACAAGTTTTACAAAAATTACGATAAGATTAATGTCGAAGGTGGCCTCCAGTACCACATTGCCGATGTTTTCTCACACATACAAGATTTTGACGGCGCCTTGGTACATCACGAGTTTGTTGTTGTTGTTGTTGTTCTTCTTCTTGATTTTCGTCTTCTTGCTATTGAGGATGTCTAGGAGGAAATGCTGCAGAAGAACTACTTCCACCTTGAGTCCAGTTGGATATTTGATTCAAATGAGTATATGCATTCTCAAAGCTTGGAGTATATGCAAAAATGGGACAACAATATCAGACATTATTAACTTATGGTTGAGTATACACAGACGATTACAGGACAAAATTAAATATGAAGTTGGTAAATCTAATACTCACCAAGTCATGCAATTCGATCGAAGTTGTTATTCTTTCATGGTGCATGAAACAATAAACCTAAGAGAGGTGCGACCAATTGGTCATTTTGAAGTCAACCTTCAAAGAAAATGGTGTCACTGTGGAAAATTTCAGGCTATACACGTGTCTTGTTCACATGTCATAGCTGAATATTCTTACGCTCGTCAAAACTATTTAGTGCTTCTATCTGATGTGTACAAGGTTGTTAATGTATTTAACATCTACAAAAAAGAGTTTCCACCTATATCCAATGAAGGATATTGGCCCACATATGAAGGTGAAATATTGTATCACAATCTTAAAATATGGAAAATTAAAATCTGTCGTCCAAATAATATCCGTATTAGAATTGAAATGGACGTTAAAGAAAAAGTGCCAAGAAAATGCGGACTATGTCAATTAACTGGTCATACTTGAAAACATTGTCCAAATGTTACAGACAACTTTAGTCAATCTATCTAATTTAAAATTTGTGTTTATGTATTTTTATGAATTATATTAATTATATATATATATATATAT
>NC_021160.2:42035335-42086440 GCF_000331145.2 Cicer arietinum | reverse complement strand
TTTTATATATATATATATATATATATATATATATATATATATATATAATTTTTGTTAATTTGAAAAAAATTGATTTTTTTTTTTTTAAAATTGTTTAAGGAAGTCGTCATTGTAAACACGAACTTCTCTAATGAAGTCGCCTTTGTAAATGGCGACTTGTAACTTAAAAAAAAAGGTGTTTTGGTTAATAGTTTTCAAAATGGAGTATTTAGGTAATATTTTTTAAAAGAGATTATTCCAAAAAAAAAAAACCTGATTAAGACCTATGAAATTGAAATAAAACGTCGTAAAAATTTATATTTCAATTTTGAAATTTTTTCATATGTTTAATTTAATTAATAATATATGAATAATTAATGCATCTAGATGATTTTATATCATATAATTATATGTCATGTCATTAAAAATATATAAATTCGTTAATTTTTAATTTAAAAATCCGAGTAAGAGACCAAAGTTGTCGACTTTTAAAATAAGATAATTAATTTCGTGAATCTGTAAAAATAAGATGTTAGAATTGAAATTAAACTTAAAATATAATATAGAGTAAAAAAAATTTATTGTAAAATATCATATGAAAAAATATAAAGCAAAAAATTTGTAATAACATGTTAAACATTAAAAAATAATAAAAATTTAAGAAGACCCCATCTCTCTCTCTCTCTGACAACAAGGCATGATCTAGGCCTTCCTATTGAAGCATAAATTCACAAATCTTCCTACGGAGAAAACAATTTTAATATTAAGTAAGAATCATAATTGAAATCGAATAACACCTGAACCAGAATCTTAAAATTTAAGCTATTTTATAAACCAAAAAACAATTAGTGGACTGTGAACTTGTGGCACTTATTTAAAATAGTCGTAAAAATTCAACTTGTGGCCTTACATCATCAAGGCATGATTCAGCATTAATTTCTTATGATCACGGAAGTAAAAAAACAAAAAGAACCACAAACCTTCAATTGTTCGAATTTTGGATCAACCACCATGTAGACAAGAAGCAAAACGCGATCGTGATCGAAGAACTCCATGATTCAAACCAATAAAACAAAATGGTGGTGAAAAGATTTAACATATACAACTAAAAACAAAATATTTTGGATGAAGAATTTAGAAGAACAATAGAAAGATCAAAGACATATCTTAAAAAAAAATTAAAGTTAAAATAGCAAGATTGCATCACAATTATTTTTTATTTTAAGTAAATAAGTATTACTTTATAAAAATATTCCTGATATTATTCCTTTTAAAAAAGTTTAATGGACATTTTAGCTTCTATAAAAAAAATAATAGATGATTAAATATAAAATCTATATTTTTCAACGGATGTATTTTTACATTTCATATTTCTATAACTTATGAATTTTTGACATTTCTTATTATTTTCAGTCAATGTATTTTCTCTTTTTTAAATTCTTTTTAGTCAATATTTTTGATATTTGTTTTTTTTAATATTTTTCAAATTCAAAGTCTAATAAATATGTTTTAGTTTTTGAGTAGATATTAGATAAGTGGTATTTGATAACATTTTCTCTTATCATTGATTAATTAGTTATAAGTTAGTTTTAAACTCAATTATTATCACCAAATAACTTTTTTTACAACATCTAAGTTGAGGTGAAAATAGATCAAGACTTTTTAAACATAATGATCTATATCGATATTTAACATGTTTAAATGGATTATTATAAAATAAAATTTAAATATAATATACTCTAAAAATTTATGCTAAATATTGAAATAAAATTTAAAATCATTACCGAGTTAACTTTTTTTTTTTGTCTATTTACAAAAATATACTTGTAAGTATGATGTTGATTTTGATAAAATAATAGTGAAATAAATCAGACTTTAAACCAAATCATAACAATGAACTTTGTTACAAATAAAATAAAAAATTCAAGCATCATATTTTTAATATAGGCTAATCTCAAGCTACATCTGAACAACATTTTTTAAAGGGTGAGAAATCAAGTCATATAATAGTAAATTGGGGACCACTCTACTATCATTACTTATTTATTTATTTTATTGAATTTTCATTTTGTGTGAGTTGGATTCCAAGAACTCACCAGAGTGAGTGCATGCTTTAAGGTTCAAATAAAAATTAAGAGAAATAAATCGATAGCATGTGTTAAATCCACCGCAAAGATGTTTATTATTTTTTTGACGAAACATTCTCAAATTAAAAACCAATACATTTAAATTTTGTGTGTGTTATTTAAAATATTAATCATATTAATTATTAATATTATTTGTAGTTTCAAAAAATAAAAGAACGAAGAATATACCTAAATATTTTTCCGAAAATCCTTAAATTAAAAGAGAAAATGATTTAAAAAAAAAAGAAAAAAAAAATTGAATGGACATACACAAATAAGTGTAATCAATTTTACGGTGACAAAATAAGATATTTTTATTACTTATGATTTAAATATAAACATTTTACAAATAAAGAAAGATGGAAATAACGTCACGAATATTTATTATATCTATTTCCTTTTGTTCGTGTTTCCTACGTAAAAGTGTTTTACTGGTGAAATAAACAAAGCAATTACGTTTATATATATTAGGGGAAAACGCAAACAACAACACACATTGAACGAGAGCGATACCAATCTCGCTTTCCAGTAATGGCGGTACTTCACAGCAATTGGGTCAAGGTTCCTTCTTTCCCTTCCTTTTTTAATTATTATTGTGAATTTTATAAATATTCTCGCTTTTTGAACTCTCTCTCTTTCACATCCACTCTTCAAATTTATTTTTATTCTTTCTTTCCAATTTTCTGTTCGGTTTAGCTTATTCAATCATATGATTTATATATGATGGAATTTTGTTACTAAAGGACGAAAAATGTTTGTGAAGTGAAAAATTGGGGGTTTAGTTTAGGGATTCTTTCGTGCGCTGTTGATAGTGATACACCACTGAGTGGGTACCTTTGTTTATTTTTCTAGATGGAATCAAAATACTAATTACATTTTCTAAATTATTATTATTTTTTTTGTGTGGAAAAAAAACCTATTTATTCTTTTCATTTAATTTTGTATAAGGACTTGTTTGATTGAAGAATATTTTGAGAAAAATAACATTGAATAGAGTGAAGTTAGTTAAATTTTGCTTATGTTTTGGGTTACTAAATATGATTATTTTTTTGCTTATATTTGACTTTAGAGTTGCATATTCGAACATCTTTTAGGGTGAGGAAATATCACATATAGTCTATGATTAATTAATGATTGAAAAATTATTCAAAACTTTAACCACAGTTAATGTTCTATTTGCAAGTAGAAACTTATGGTATGACTAGTCTTCACAATTGAGAGTGAGGCGGGACCCAATTGACTATAGTTTGAAAAGAAATAAGGAAAACAAATATTAGTCCCTCAAAATTTAAGTTGTATTTGTTTATCTTGTATTTGTTAAATTAACACCAATCAAACCACTGTCTCAATCATAAGATCATCGAGGATATTCTCGCCTCTATTTAAAGGTGAAGACGTTGGTGGAAATTTGTAACAATTTTGTAAATCACATGTGACACTTTCCCACTCTCACAATAGTTGAAGAAACTAATCCCTTAAAAATTTAAAACTCATATTTATGACTAAATATGCATGTTAGTTCTTGAATTTGTAAGGATTGGTCGACTTAGTCTCCTAAATTTGTAAACTAGTAATTTAGTTTCTTAAATTTTAAAATATCAATCAATTTTGTAATCTTTTCAAATTTTGAACCACAATTTTTAAAAGTTTTATGCTTGTTTTGATATAGTAATTTAAGTTAATATGTATGTTTTTTTTATTGATTTTGATGAATGTTTACTAAATAAATATTTTGATGGAAGGCTAAATAGAGTGATACTCTTAAATTTAAGAGGTTAATTTACTATTTTAAAAATTGAGAGATTAAATTAAAGGACTCTTACAATTAAAATACTTATTTACTCGAAATTTAATTTTGAGATCATTTATTAAGTTGAAAATGATGTATGTCATCTTCATACTCTTGAAATACTTATAGCCCCTAGAAATCATAAATATTAATATATGTTTAGTTTTTTAAAATAATTAGAATATTGATAATTTTTATCATTTGAAAGATTGACATGATTTTTTATGCTAAAAATACATGATATTCCCCTAAAATTGTTAAAATGGAATTTTCATTTTTTTTAACTCTTGTGTCAGCTTGATCAAAGAGGAACCTCACAAGGAGCAAGAAGTTCACATGCTATTGCCGTAGTAGGACATAAGGTTTATGCATTTGGGGGTGAGTTTGTGCCACGTGTCCCTGTCGATAACAAATTGCACGTGTACGACCTAGATACTTTGACATGGTCTATTGCTGATGTATCTGGTAATACCCCGCCGCCACGTGTCGGTGTCACAATGGCTGCAGTTGGAGAAACAATCTATGTATTTGGTGGAAGAGATGTTGAACACAAAGAACTCAATGAACTCTATTCTTTTGACACTAAGACCAACAATTGGGCCTTGATTTCAAGTGGAGATATTGGGCCTCCTCACCGGAGCTACCACTCCACGACCGCTGATGACCGACGTGTGTATATTTTTGGTGGTTGTGGAGTCGCCGGAAGGCTCAATGATTTATGGGCCTTTGATGTTGTTGATGGCAAGTGGGTTGAATTTCCTTCTCCTGGTGACAATTGTAAGGGAAGAGGTGGGCCGGGCTTAATAGTGGCTCAAGGAAAAATATGGGTTGTGTATGGTTTCGCTGGAATGGAAACGGATGACGTACATCGCTTTGATCTGGCCCATAAGACATGGGCCCAAGTGGAAACAAGTGGGCAGAAACCAACGGCCCGCAGTGTGTTTTCCACTTGTTTGATTGGGAAACACATAATTGTATATGGTGGGGAAATTGACCCAAGTGATCAAGGTCACATGGGTGCTGGTCAATTTTCCGGTGAAGTTTATGCGTTAGACACTGAAACATTATCATGGACAAGGTTGGACGATAAAGTAGAATCAGGTGGCCATCCAGGGCCCCGTGGGTGGTGCGCATTCGCTAGTGCTAGTCGAGGCGGCCAAGCAGGATTATTGGTATATGGTGGCAACTCTCCTAGTAATGACAGGCTTGATGACATTTTCTTCCTTGCTCTTGCTCAAAGTTAGTTGTTGCATAAAGTTAGTTGTTGCATAATGTGTGATGAATTGTAGGTGTATGTAGTTGTGATAAGAGGACAATATTGCATGTGAACTTAGGTTTGTTTATGTTTGTGAATGTCCTTGTGTGTTGGAATAAAATGGCAACAGATGTGTGACGATTGTTGAATGGATGATTTAGTGGCTTAGTTATTTTTGTCTCTTGAATTGGGCTTTCTAATTTCATGTTGGCTGGTTTGAAAGCTTTGTTTTTTTTGTTTAATCTGTTTCAGCAAACATGTTGAAGAGTATTAAGATTTTTTTCCCCTGAAATTCTTTACACATATTACCTTTTTATAGTTTTTACTTACACTTTGCAAAATTTATCTGTAATTATGGGAATTTGAGCTGTAGTCATGTGAGTGTAAATGCCCAAATTTAGTTAGGAGACAAATGCTTTATTCTATCCCATAGATGCAACTTAATTGATAGTTACAAAGACTCATGTTGGAACTGCGATTCTGCAAGTCACTAGACTACTTAGTAAAAAAGAAAAATGATCTGACCATCTATTTGTACTTTTTGTACTATGCCTAAGTTTTTTATGAATAAGTTTTTGAGGAATTTATTTTTTGATAAGATAATATAAAGAAATATATATGGTTATTTTATTCTAAAAGAAAATAAGTGATTTAAATTATACAGTACTTGTAATTGATAAGTATTAAAATGTGTGAATAAAAAAAGTATTACAATATAAGTTAAAATCTCCATGATCCTTCCTAGGTCCACCTAGCACTAAAGGATTTTGCAAGTGCTGATATAAAACAATGGCCATTTCTAAAATAATGCATTTCTTTTTCACTTTCATTGTGCCTGCTTAATATAATGGTCTCGAAGACCTAACACTATACACCACAAACAAACTTATGGATTTAGATTATCTACTCTTATAGAATGACGTTGTAATAGATTAAAACCATTCAATTTTAAATTGATGGTCAAAATTATTTTACTTAATTTTATTGATGTATAATTTGAATCGTCCGATTTTAAATTAATAATTGAGATTGTTTATTGCATCAAATTGGGTAAACTTCACTACGCGAAAAAACGCATATTACAACGTTTTTTTTAAGCCATTTACAGCGCTTTTTCAAAAAAATAAGCGCTGTGGAAACGAGCGTTGTAAATGATACAACAACGCTTTTAAAAAAGCGCTATAAAACATGTAAATACAACGCGCGCTTGTTATGCACATTTTACAGCGCTTCTTCACAAAAAAGCGCTGTAATATGCACCCCATTATATGAGTTATGGGTGTGCTTTTTACAGCGCTTTCTCAAAAAAACGCTCTAAAATGCCCAACCATAATTTCATATATGGGTGGACATATTAGAGCGCTTTCTAAAAAAAGCGCTGTAATATGCCCAACCATAATTTCATACATGGGTGGGCATATTACAGCGCTTTCTCACAAAAGCGCTGTAATATGCCCACCCATAATTTCATATATGGGTGGGCATTTTACAGCGCTTTGTTGAGAAAGCGCTGTAAAATGCACACCCATAATTTCATATATGGGTGTGCATATTACAACGCTTTCTCAAAAAAGCGCTGTAAAATGCCCAACCATAATTTCATATTATGGGTCTGCATTTTAAAGCGCTTTAGAACAACATTTTACAGCGCTTTTTAAAAAAAGCGCTGTAAAATGTATGTTTTTTTTTTTTAAACGCTGTACATTAATTATTTGAAATGAAAAGCGCTTTTTAGCTTTTTATGGCATTTTTTTTAAAAAGCGCTGTCTTTTATCTTTGTATCCAAAATTATTTTGATCCAAAATCACTTCACAATCAGTGCACACAACAACAAAACATATTCAAATACCATAGGCAGTTCACACAATCAGTAGAACAGAAATCAAAACTCTGTAACTTTATTAACATATATGTAACTCTGTAACTCTGTAATTTACAACCTAAGTAACTACATTCAGATACATATATACAACCTAATTTACAACCTAATTAACTACATTCAGATACGTATATATATATATAACCTAATTTACAACCTAAACTACATTCAGATCCATATTCATGTTCATATATTGTGTCCTATGATCATTTACATATAATAACTAACAGAATATACATTATATGCACTAGCTACCATATAATATTCAGATCCATTGCCCAGCAGCAAGCTATTTCCCAGAAAATCAAATAATTTTCAAGTCAAGCACGTACTGACACAATTCTTCCTTTAATTCCATCAGATCTTCCTCAGAATATGATGGACTGGAATTGGCAAAGTACTGCAATATAAAAATTGAACATATTATATTAAGTTAGTATCAAATATATAGATAATTTATATATGAAAATCATATAAGAATATGATGGACTGGAATTGACAAAGTACTGCAATATAAAAATTGAACATATTATATTAAGTTAGTATCAAATATATAGATAATTTATATATGAAAATCATATAATGCAAATACCGTACCGTTTCTGGGATAATAGTTTTATTCTTCTCAACAATCTCCTTCATGAATCTCAATATGTAGTACCCACAGTCGATGTTATTTGTTTGACGAGGGCACTTTATTGAGATCCATGTAATGTTATTAGACTTCTGCTTCGACACTTTAGCACCTCTTTGAGCTCGATAAACTTTTAAGGCACTATCGAATGAATAAATGTGATTATTAGAGCATGAATATATATATATATATATATATAGTGGTTTATTTATTTGGACCTACAAAAATGAGGTAAAATGTTAGTTTATTGAATCTGAAAAAATAAAAAACCTTAGGCAATAAATGTGACAAACCTTTTCGGGAGATGTAACTGATTTGTCCTTGGGAATCTTTTTTTCGAGGGCAACAAGGTGTGTGGGCCATGCCACGTAACTGCCAATAGCGTCGCTTAAGAACTTCATATCTCCATCGTTGTCCGGTATGGGCAACGGTGCAGTTGGTTCGAAAGCAACCGTAGGCGATACTTTGACATGGCCCGCGGGGATCGGAATATTGTGCAATACTTCTCCCGAAGTATTGTGCAATATTCCTTTTCCCACCTTCCGTTGAGTCGGCGAGGACAAGTATAGGACACATGTAGTGACACCCTACATCAATAGTTAAAACATAAGTACAGTTAATATATAAGTTTGTTTAATACATAAGTAATTACATAAGCAAGTAAGTAGTAAGTAATTAATTACCTCGGGAATACTCTTCAAACCGACGTTGCAACTCCCGGTTTCACTCTCCATTTGTATTTCAGGTTGGAGCTGAACCGGAAGTTGCTTGTCTTTATTCGTATTCACCAAGAGTGCCACTTGCTCCGATAAGATTCTGAGCTTCTCTAATACTTCCTCGTTGGAAGGTTTTTGGCGCTTCTCTTGAGGAAAAAAGCTTTTGGGAGTTACGCCAAATCCTTTCCCCCTCACTCGACCGGAATACTCAGGGACATTAAACACTTTCCCAAGAATGTCCCTGCACGTATCCTTGTTGCCCTCTTGAGTTTCAGAACTTTGTTCAATAGTTTCCTAAAATACATGTAACATTAAAAAGATAAGTTCAATAGCATTTTTAAAATACAATATTAAAAAATATTAAAGTGATAATATACTTACACAAAGTTCTACAACTTTCTTGACATTTTCATTATCAACCACTCCTTCTTTGTTAACACGCGCTTCCTTCCATAAGATATGACGACCCAAGGGTTGATCGGCTTGGGTGTCTTTTCTCTATTCGTTAAAATCATAAACAAAATAATACAAATTAGTTACACACTATAGTTTATAATACAAATTACAAGTGATGTTTAATTACTTACAATTTTTTGTTCAAGGCGTGCATATCCCATACGTGATTTCTTGTATGGGTGTTTTGGGTTGCTTGCCCGTTCGCGATTTGCCTTACTAATATTCTATATAAAAAAAAAATAGCAATTGTGTAAAAATTTAAAATACGCTACGAATATGAATAATAAAACACAAATGCTAATAAATTAATCACTTACGACAAACGCCGGGTCAGAACGTTTGGAAACAAATGCACTCCATTCATCCTTTGATATATAATGTTGATATATCTTTGGAGGTTCAGCATTTGTGTTTCCTTCTCTATCTTTTAGATAGAAATTTGAGAGATGGGATCTAAATCCACGATGGATTTTCCCAGCAACTCTCAAAACATATGACTTTCGTTCCTCATCAAGAACAAAAGTGGTCTGCAATGAAAACAATTATAAGTAATGTATTTTACAGAAAAAAAATTATAAATGACAAAAGAGTAGATCAAAATATTTACTTGAATGTCATTCCAGATGATATCTTTGGCATCCTTCAACGCCTTATCTCTCCAGTTGTCTATTGTTATTGGGACATTTTGACGAACAACAGCCCCAATGTAGCTTACAAACATGGAGCTGTTGGGGTCAACTGGCTGACCACTCTCGTTCCAGCCAACCTAATAAACTCATATAGTAAGTACATGCCCTAAACCCTAAAAAAAGATAAAAAAACACACAGCAAACAGAGTATATATAGTATACCTCAAATTTAATGCCACTGCTCCGTGCTTTAATCACCCTTTGCATGATAGTTGCACCACGTTTGACTTCTTTTTCGTAAGTCTTAGAGGTGCCAACTTCTTCATTTTGAACTTCTAAATCTTTGTTTGTATCCATTTAACTACAACAAGTTCAACATGCACTTTAGTATAACATCAACAAGCTCAACATGGATCATGCATTATTATAAACAAACTCAACATGTATCAGTATATCTTAAAAAAGCTCAACATGCATTCTAATGATTACAAAAATTTAATAACATCAATACCTGAATAATGATGGTTCGAAGAAAGACGAAATGCAAAGAAAAGAGGGTTTGCAGAAAGTTCACAGAAATATGGTTCACAGAAATACGGTTTGAAGAAATACGTAATGAGGGTTACGTATTTCAATGAAAATATATTGTGTGAAATGGGAGAGATGATCTTGGATGGAAATAAGGTTCGAAATGAAGGAGATGATCGTGGAAATAAGGTTCGTAAAGGACGGGATGATAGGGTTTGCAAAAGAAGAGAAGAAATGAAGGTTGAGATGAAGGTTACGTAATGAAGAGGAAACTGAAGAGGTAACTGTTATATATACGTAACACTTTTACAGCGCTTTTTATAAGCCTTTTACAGCGCTTATTTTGTAAAGCGCTCTAAAAGGCTTCTTTAGTTAAATTTTTAAAAGGCTCTTTTACAGCGCTTTTTTCAAATAAGCGCTGTAAAAGACCTCCGTGTGTTATTATGTTATTTGAATGCCTTTTACAGCGCTTTTTTCAAATAAGCGCTGTAAAAGACCTCCGTGTGTTATTATGTTATTTGAATGCCTTTTACAGCGCTTTTTTCAAATAAGCGCTGTAAAAGACCTCCGTGTGTTATTATGTTATATGAATGCCTTTTACAGCGCTTTCACACATAAGCGCTCTAAAAGGCTTCTTTAGTTAAATTTTTAAAAGGCTCTTTTACAGCGCTTTTTTCAAATAAGCGCTGTAAAAGACCTCCGTGTGTTATTATGTTATATGAATGCCTTTTACAGCGCTTTCACACATAAGCGCTCTAAAAGGCTTCTTTAGTTAAATTTTTAAAAGGCTCTTTTACAGCGCTTTTTTCAAATAAGCGCTGTAAAAGACCTCCGTGTGTTATTATGTTATTTGAATGCCTTTTACAGCGCTTTTACACATAAGCGCTCTAAAATGTCTCTTTATGTTAATTTTAAGAGGCTCTTTTACAGCGCTTTTCCCAAATAAGCGCTGTAAAAGACCTCCGTGTGTTATTATGTTATATGAATGTTTTTTAAAGCCTTTTACAGCGCTTTTCCACATAAGCGCTCTAAAATGTCTCTTTATGTTAATTTTAAAAGGCTCTTTTACAGCGCTTTTTCCAAATAAGCGCTGTAAAAGGCCTTATTGTTTTTGTGTTTTGTTATGTTATGTTATTTTTTAAACAAGCTCAACATGCATGCAAAACCCACATAGTAGTAACTGGTCACCACAAAAATCCCTTCCTCTTCACCAAACTCTTCTCCTTTTATGCATCTTCTTCACAAACATCAAAGCTTACTCTTTCACAATTCAATCTCCACCTCAACACCCTTTTTATCTCTTTACATTCTCTTTCCTTCTTAAATCGAAACTTAATTGGTATTCAGGATCATTGCCATGTTGCGAAAAATGGGTTTGTGTCTGGTGTTTTTGGGGATTCCCATGATGCGTACAAGGTGTTTGAAGAAATGGGTTTGTGTCTGATGTTTTTTGGATTCCCATGATGCGTACAAGGTGTTTGAAGAAATGGGTTTGTGTCTGATGTTTTTTGGATTCCCATGATGCGTACAAGGTGTTTGAAGAAATTAGGTGTCTGATGAATATTATTTTTAAAGCTTTTTTACAGCGCTTTGTCAAATAAGCGCTGTAAAATGTCTTTTTTACTCACTTTCAAAAGAGTCGTTTACAGCGCTTTGTGTGAAAAGCGCTGTAAAAGGTATAAAACACTCATTATTTTATTTTTAAAAGGATCTTTTACAGCGCTTTTTAAGATAAGCGCTGTAAAATGTCTCTTTATTTTATTTTTGTGTTTGGTTTATTTGGGTTGGGATGACATTAAAAACATTTTTATCATTGTTTATTGGATTAAAAATATTGTTATCATTGTCTTTATCACAATACTTTAGGAGATGATGAATTATTAGAAATGAGTATTCTGAAGAATCTATATATATATATGCACTGAGCAAAAGAGAATCTCTCTATTCAGTTCAGTTCAGTTCATGTAAATTACTAATTTATATTCAGTTCAGTTCATGTAAATCAAGCTAAATATAAAACACTCATTGTTACATGAACTTGGTATAAAACACTCAAATCAAGCTAAATATAAGCAGAAAATAAATTAATCAGAAAATAAATTAATCAGAACTTAGTATAAAACACTCAATTCAGATTACATGCATATTTACAATAACACAGTTCAGATTACATGCATAGCTTATATAAAACAATTAAACATATATATACATTAAGATGCCCTTCTTCTTTTCCTGGTGACATTCACATTTGTTTGTCCATTTACAATACGAAACGATGGATTAATCCAAATTCCCTCATCATGATCATCTCTAAGATATAAACCATCATCAGTTGAATCAATTTCATGTGGTTGTTGTGATGTTGCAAATAAAAGATCATTACCAACATCTTCATCATTATTGTTATCATCACTTATTTTATTGGTCGATAGGACAACAGACCATTTATCATTAGAAGGATCAGTGACATAAAACACTTGTTGAGCTTGCGACGCTAAAATAAAAGGCTCGTCTTTGTATCCCACCCTATTAAAATCGACAAGCAAGAATCCTGACTCATCAATCCGAACGCCATTATTATTATCGACCCACTTGCAACCAAATATGGGAACACGAAACATTGTGTAGTCTAACTCCCATATGCGCTCGATAACCCCAAAATATGATAGATTTGCATATATTGGGTTTTTGTCTTTTGCACTTGAGACATGCATCGCTTCAGCTACGAGAGTGACTCCACTATTTTGCATAGTGGTCTGATCATCTTGTTCTTTGGTATAAAATGTGTAGCCGTTAATAACATAACCAGTGTAAGAAAAGACATGTAAGCTCGGACCATTTGCTAGCCACCTCAATCTATTTGAAATTGATCCGGGGTCTATATCAAATTTTGACATTATGTGATTTTTTAACCATGTTACAAAACTTCGATTGTGCTCTCGAGTTATCCAATTTTGATTCCTATTCATGTTCAAACGAGATAACTGATCAATGTGTATTGTAACATACGGTTGAACCTCATCATCATTGTGCAGAACATACAATTGTGCCTGCTCCCATTCTGTCCTTGATATAGTCAGTAGTCTCCTTCCAGTTATCCCTTCTCCTGATAGTCTTCCCGAATGACGAGACATGGGAAGCCCTATGGATTCAACATTGGACAGATATTCAGTACAAAATTCAGCAGCCTCTTCAACAATGTATCGTTCAGCAATACAACCTTCTGGTCGACTTCTACTTTTTACGTACCCTTTTAATATTTTCATATATCGTTCTATCGGATACATCCATCTCATATAAGCTGGCCCACAAAGTTGTGTCTCCTTAACCAGATGAACAGTAAGGTGAACCATTATATCAAAAAACGATGGTGGGAAATACATTTCAAGCTCACACAAAGTAACAACAATTTCCCTCTGCAATGTCGGTAATTTCTGAGGGTCGATCACTTTACTACAAATTTCCCTGAAGAAGAAACATAATCTAGTTAAGGCTAGTCGAACTTTTTCAGGTAAAATGGAACGTATACCTATTGGTAGCAAATGCTCCATTATAATATGACAATCATGGGTCTTCAAACCTTTTAACTTGAGGTCTTTCATACAAACCAAATTTTTAATGTTCGAAGAGTATCCTTCTGGAACTTTAACTTCGTGTAGAAATTTACATAAAACAATTTTTTCCTTTCTAGATAGAGTATGAGCGGCTGGAGGTAGATATGTGCGATTTCCTTTCTTTACTGGAGCCAGTTCATTTCTTATTCCCATATCGACCAAGTCCAATCTTGCATTGACGCCATCTTTAGACTTTCCTGGAACATTGAGTAACGTACCAATAACACTTTCAAATACATTTTTCTCAATATGCATCACATCGAGGAAATGTCTTACATACAATGACTTCCAATATGGCAATTCAAAGAAAATTGACTTTTTCTTCCACCCAGTTTTCACCAGCTCTCCCGCAAAAGGTTTGCCAAATTTATTGGTCAAACCTTGTACTTTTTCAAGTATTTGATATCCAGTCGGTGCTAAAGGAGCTTTACCTTCCTCTGATTTTCCATTGAATGCATTTCTCCACCCACGATACTGATGACTATAAGGTAAAAATCTACGATGTCCAAGAAACACATTCTTCTTACAATGTTTCAACCGCATCCAATTTGTACTCTCTTCACATATAGGACATGCACACTGACCTTTAATGCTATATCCTGATAAATTACCATATGCTGGAAAATCATTAATTGTGCCGAACAACATAGCCCTCAAATTGAAACACTTTTTCCTATACCCATCATAAACTTCCACACCTGTCTCCCACATACTTTTTAAATTTTCGATTAGAGGAGTCAAGTATACGTCGATATCATTCCCCGGTTGTTTGGGTCCAGAAATTAACAGAGACAACATCATAAACTTACGCTTCATACATAACCATGGAGGTAGGTTATATATTACCAAAATCACAGGCCACGTGCTATGTGAGATGCTTTGAAGACCATGTGGATTCATTCCATCAGTAGAAAGTGCAAGTCTTAGATTTCTTGACTCTATCCCGAATTCAGGATACTCGTGATCAATTTTTGCCCATTGTGGGGAATCTGCAGGGTGTCGAAACATTCCATCTCTAATTCTTTCATCTGCATGCCATGTCAAGTGTTTTGAATCTTCTTCACTGCGATACATGCGCCTAAATCTTGGTATTATAGGAAAATACCACACGACTTTTGCTGGAGTAGATTCTTTCTTCTTATATCGAGAGACATTGCATTTCGGACACGCCTTAAGTAGTTCATATTCGTTTCGAAATAAAATGCAATCGTTAGGACACGCATGAATCCTTTCGTAACTCATTCCAATAGAACACAAAATCCGTTTAGCCTCGTAGGTTCGACTGGGAAGTTCATTATCATCTGGCAACATATCTTTTATGAGTGTTAATAATTCTGTAAAGCTTTTATCAGACCATCCATTACTCGCTTTTAAGTTGTACAACTTTAATATCGCTGACAGTCTTGTGAATTTAGTACAACCATTATATAATTCTTTCTCTGCATCACTCAACAAACTTTCAAACATTTTAGGACAATCTCGAAGATCTTCTTCAACTGCTTTTGCAATCTCATCAACTCGGTCCGGCTCATATGTATCTGTATCGAAGTCAGTTGAAGCATATGTCGAACTATTCTCAAAATTAATGTTTCCTTTTTTTTTCTCACCATGTCTTATCCAACATGTGTAGCTTTGATCAATTCCATTACATACTAGATGTCCTTCTAATTCATCTTCTCTAACACGTTTTCCAAAACAACATTTTAAACAAGGACAAACTACTCTATTTGGATCTTTTGCATTCTTCACTGCAAACTCAACAAACTCCTTCACTCCAATTTCATACTCTTTTGACAATCGATTGGCTGAAATCCATTTCCTATCCATATTATACCACCTATATAAATGCAGTAACAAAAATAATAAGCTTTCAAAACATATCAACAAGTTTCAAAAAGAAACCAATATCAACTAACAATTTCAAAACAGAACAGATCATGTGGTATGAGTTTTTGACAATTTCAAAACATAACAGATCATGTGTAAAAAATACCTTAGACAACGTAGATGGCCGCACAGTACGTAGAGGATATTAGGGTTCCCAACGTATATAATTATTTGAAAGATGTAGAGGATATGAGGGTTTCCAACGTATATAATTATTTGAAAGATGTAGAGGATATGAGGGTTTCCAACGTATATAATTATTTTAAAGATGTATTTTACAGCGCTTGTGAAAAAAGCGCTGTAATAGGTAGTTAAATAATTATTTGGAAGATGTATTTTACAGCGCTTGTGAAAAAAGCGCTGTAATAGGTAGTTAAATTCAATGAAAGCGCATGTGTTTTACAGCGCTTGTGAAAAAAGCGCTGTAATAGGTAGTTAAATTCATTGAAAGCGCATGTGTTTTACAGCGCTTGTGAAAAAAGCGTTGTAACTGATTCGAGAAAGCGCTTCTTTTTACAGCGCTTTTTTGACAAGCGCTGTAAAAGCCTTATAACGTGATGCACAAACGTTATATGACCTACTACAGCGCTTGTTTTACAGCGCTTTGCATCAAAAGCGCTGTAATAGGTTCCGTTATTTTTAAAATATAATTACAACAGCGCTTGTGTTTAGCAAGCACTGTAAAATGAGCGCTGTTAAATGTCATTTTTGGCGTAGTGCTTACTGCTGCAAGGAATCCAATTCTCAAATTTACTTGTACTTAATATTTAGTGACGAAACAATTTGAATCTAGCAACCTATTTCTTATAGAATACCATAAGTGAAAATAACATATATATTTTTTTATCACCATGTTTGAAATCAAATATCTTAAGAATCTGATTTGATTAATAAATGACATGTTTTTAATCAAACATGTAGTTTTTTCAATAGGTTGATTGTAAGAAACTTCAACTAATAAGGACAAACATGAAATACTTATCTAGTTGCTTTATTAAAGTACAAGTTGTTTTAATAATTTAGTTGTCCATTATGCAAAGCATCCTCGTAAACAATGCAACCTTTTCCTCTCAGCCCCTTTGTTTTGAACCCATCAAAGTTTGTCTCATTGAAAAATGTAATGCACACATAATAACCTCAAAATATGGTATCCACAACAAGTGATTTAGAAAAAAATTCTCCAATTTATGACAGGAAAAGTGAACTATAAGAATTTGATGAGTCAAAGGTTGGTGTCCAAGGACTCAAAGAAAACGGTGTCACAAAGTTCCACATATGTTCTATTGTGTCATGGACGGCTTAGTTAATGAATCAAATACAAAGCTTAGTATCCCTACAATTGATTTAAAAGGCATCCATGATGATCATGCTTTGAGAGATGAAGTTTTGAGAAAAGTTGAAATGCATGTGATCAAGTTGTATTATGACACACGTGATCTTACAAGAAAAGTTGTTTATCTTTCCAATTTTACCCTTTATCAAGACACATATCTAGTTATTGGAGGGACACACTTGCATTTTTTTGAGCACCTCATCCTCCTAAAGATGAAGAACTACCAATAGTTTGCAGGTTTGTCATAATACTACTTTAAGATTAAACATCTTATTATCTTATTAGCTAAGCAGTTGTGAAACTCTTTAGAAGAATTTATGGAAACAACATTTCATATAAGGTAGGTAGGTAGTTAGCTTTATGATATCAAATAATTTAACTTAATTTTATTTTTTATTATAAAAATAACTTATATATAAACATTTGTATGATAAACTCTTAATGAACATGTTTATTCAAATAGGATAACTTATATATCCTTGATGAGTTGCTAATGATGACAAAAATGCAAAAGAAGTAATGGCACTTGGTTCTTGTTTAGTTGAGTTATTATTAGAGGTTCTTGGACTTTTGTGTTTTTGTGTGTGATTGTTTGAAATGGTAAATCCATGATATAGATTTATTATATAGTAATATGATATATATTGATTTGATGCAAAATAGTAATTAATAAGAAGGAATATACAATCATTTTGATCCTTAAATAGATGAGACACTGTCACAATTAGTAATTAAGTATATCAAAATTATAAAAACATACTTAAATATTTTTTTGTTAGTAATTTTAGTCCTCGAATTTATTTTAATCATCAAGTATTGAATATCGACTATAATCAGTTTCACTTTTTTACCACAGTTTGTGAATAATAACAAGTTCACAAATGTTCAGCACAAAGTATTAGCAAAACATGTTGGCCCAAGAATTTGAATTACATCCATTTTTAGAACACATCATGATTCAGAAGAGGATATGGCAAAAGTGATTGGTCCAATTAAGGAACTGTTATCCAAAGAAAGTCTACCAATATACAGAGATACTTCTTTTAAAGAGTTTTTGACACATCGTTTTGCAAATGGCATTGGAGCTTCTGCATTATCACTCTACAAGTTGTGATCACATATGAACAAATTGCATGCAATCTTTTGCTGTATGGTTATGAGTGTATCATCTATATTTGCAATGCTAATATTTTGCTTCCTACAAAATAAAGACACTTCATTTGATAATATATGATATGATAACCACCATCTCTTATACTTTGCAATTTTTAATTGGACAATCTTACTATTGCTATTGCATTTATAATATATTCATTGTTTTCTTTGTAATACTTGAACAATTCATTAGCAATTTCTAATTATTCTTCATCATGTGCGAAATAAAAATAAATTTAAGAATCTGCATTGATTTAAATAAATGTCAACCTTCAATTCGTTGCTACTATAGGTTATGTCATATTCCTCAACAAATTCAAGAAGATCAATAACTAAAAGTAAACAAAAGTATTGAGGAGTTTGGAGTGTGGGAGTAACAACAAACCAGTCACATTTGAATCCAACACAAAGATATTAAGTTAAGTATATTATGGTGATACCAAAGTATCTACCGCACTTGTCAATTTAGTTTGTTGATTCAAGCCACACAAGATTTCTCATTCTTAAATGTTTCGAATTTGACTATCTCTAAGAATCTCTCATAATTTATATGAAATTTCAATAAGGTTAGATTGATTCATACTCAGACTTAAAAAATAATTAATGTTAATTTGTGTTTTTACAACTGCCACAAGTAGTGTCAATTGAAGTTCGTGAGAAAAACAATGAAATAAAATACAAAATTGATTTATTTTAAGATCACACTTTAAAAAATATAACTGAATTCACATTGCATATTATTAAAACAATCAGCAACTGGAAAATCAATTTTGTGATGCTTTTCATTATTCAGAGAACACATATTTTTGGTGCAACTCTAATAAAACTTTCGAATAACTATCTAGAATTTCGTAAGCATATAAATTTAGATGCTTTTAAGTTTTTAAACATGTAAATTACTAAATTGAGATATGAAAATTGAGATATGAAAATGTGAGGGTCGAACAATTTGAAACACCAACTTTATGAATTTAACAAAAGTCTCTTCAAATTAAATTACGTTAGTCAAATTGCTTCTTCGGTCAAGTAAATTTCTTAGGTATTGAGGTGTCACATTAAGTGATACATTGATTTGTTCACGCGTAAGTCACGGTACAAGGAGCATTTTTGTTTTTGCATCTCACGGTTATAATTTTCAAATTTCGACATCGCTATTTATCTTTTCCAAAATGTTCCTTGAAATTTGCAACCCATAAACAAAATGCTCCCCATTAATATCCATAACAATCCATGTCCTTCCTGTATTTGTGCCCTCTGGTTGTGGGTCTGATATTGATGATTCCTCCTTGTTGTGGATCATGTAAAACATTCATTAGTTATGACTATGGTATTTCATGATTGGAATAAATGATAAAATTCTCAAATAATAAATTATACCATAAAATTAGAGTCTTGATTTTGGCATTGTTGTTGCTCTACAATACAGCCAGATTGTGCACTTGTATCTTCTAGGACTATTGATGATTTTTTTTTGTCATTACTTTATTGACCTTTGGTGAATGGAGTGCCACCACATTCATTTTTCACATTTACAAAAATAAAGGAATATATATTTAGGGGAAGAAAGAATAGAAATATAAGGGAAGAGGATATTTTATTTTTGAATTTGGATATTTTCAGACTTAGGGATTTCAAATTTTGGAGAAGAAGATTAATAGGAACATCAATATGCTTCCTATGACATGGCTTAGACATGAACAAACTACATTAACAAAGTAATTTGATTCACATGATTCAATTTAATGGAGATTTTTTTGTTAATTTCTAAATTTTTCAATGCTCACAATTTTAGATTCCAATTTGGTAATTTACTCTTTTTATACATTATCAAACTGAAATTTAAATGATAAATACAAGATCACATTTCTACTATTCCAATTTGACAAACGATTGAAACTCAAAAGATTATTGTTTTTTGGTTCTTCACATTAATAGAGTATAAGGATTTTTTAGTTCTTATTACACATGTTTATGGTTTAGTCTAAGACATATCAAAATTAGACTAGACGTTTTTTATATATAGATGATACGAATACTTTAAAAAAATATGTTTAATTAAAAAAAGTTAGACTATGTACTAATAATTTTTTTTTTAAGTCTACTAAACTGACCTACTTAATTAAATATAATATATGTATATATTTTGTCGATGAATAGACTTAAAAGTAGGATAAAAAACGAAGTTGTAAATTTTTCGGGAACTAAAGTTGAATAACTATATATTATATTAAGTTTTCTTTTATTTCATAAGTTTGTTAATATTTAATTTTGTAATTTAAACATGTTGACCTACATAATTTAATTTTTTATATATTTAAATATATTATAATAACATAGAATTAAATATAATATATATAATATTAGATTCTCTAAAAGGTTGTGATAAATAATAAAATAAAACTTACTTCTTCAAAAAAATATTAAAATACAATTTAAATTCAAATTTAAATTCATTAACATATTAATTTGGTACTATATTTACAAAAATCTACGTCACTTATTATATGATGAGGTGTAGATTTTCATACTAAAATAATAAAATAAATTTTTAAATAAACTTTTAGACTTTTATCAAACCTCTAAAAAAACCAATATATATCTTAAAAATGGACCTATGACAAATTTTAAGTGAAACTCATTCGTAACATTTTTTAGTTTATATCAAACTCGTCCTTAAAATTAAAATTTAATTCACCCAACTTATTTCCTCCCTTATTAATCTCTTATTTATGGAGTACTCTTCTAGAAGATTGTCGTTATTTCATTTGAATATATATGGAGTACTTTTCTAGAAGAAATCGTAGGTATTACAAAGTATACTACATTTATTATTTATAGTTGTATGATTCACTTTAATCAAAATTTAATTTCTTTTCATTGGACCAATATGTGATTGGTCTGGTAAATGATTCAAACACCTTAAATAACTAGTCAGAGAATAAATATGTGACTCTTGTGTACATAGAGACTATAATCAATTACAACTAAGTATTTTTAAAGTTGTACACTATTGAGGTCGTCTCATTTTTTTACTCAAATTGAAGCCGTCCTATAGACAATAATTACAAGTGATATAAGAGTACCAAATATAAACATATATCGTCCCTAGCAATTAATGAATCAGTCCAATGATTGCATTCATCAATTTTCATTTGTGGTAGACTGGTTGTGGATATAAATTGAAGACTTATGGTTATTGTTTTTTATATTATTTTTACGTGGGATGATTTATCTTTTTTCTTTCTAGAAACAGTGATGTCTAAATGAGTTGAATATCCAGCGACTAATTGTAAATTTATAATTAACTATTTTGGTAGAATAGTTATATTATGTATTTAGAAGTAAATTTTGGGTTAAAAAACTCTCAATAAGTAATTATATTTTTTTTAAGTGATCATGTTGATGAACGTAACTTTGTCTTTTGAGTGTGCATAATTAACTATTTAAAATAGTGTTAAGTCAGATGATAAAAAATATTTATTAAAACTAAAAAAAGTATAAATGCAAGTAAACATCACACTTAAAAAAAATAGAATTTGTATGATTGATCGTGCTTAAAATGATAATTAGAATGAGTTTTTATAGATTAAATGTCAAAGCATAAATCTTATCGACCACAAATTTTATAGTCAACTAAAAATTGTGTCTTTCCCTCGACTATGTTTTTTTTTTCTTCTTCTTTTGTAGTCGTGTATAGAATTGTGAGTTGCCTTGTGTTGCAATTCCACATTGTTCGATATGATTTATTTTGTTATGGAACCACATGTTCTTATAATCTCATCTTTGATAGATCGATATGTTATATGTTATAGATCTTAAACCATACATGCTAATATGTTTTGATTTATGCACTATAATATAATTGTAGTAAGAAAATGTCTAATAAAGTATGAAAGGAGAGGTAAAAAAGTTTTTTTGGAACTTAATTCAGCTAGACCGATTATCAGTAGCATTGAATTTAAACATATTAGTGTTGGGGATAATTTGATGTTAGTTGCACCATTCTCAATTGAAGATATTAAAGAAACAATTTGGAGTTGTGATGGAAAAAAAACCCCAGGTTAGATGAGTTTAATTTTAGCTTTTTCAAAACTTGTTTGGATATAATTCAGGAGGATGTGGTTGGCTTTGTCAATGAATTCCATTCAAATTTGAAATTACCCAAAGTATGGTGGCTACTTTTTTGGCTTTGACTCCTAAAAAAGACAACCCTTTGTCTTTCAAGGAATTTAGGCCAATTTCTCTCATCAGTAGTTTATACAAAATAATTTCCAAGATACTATTACTAAGTCTAAAGAGAGTTTTGAAGAAGGTAATTTCAAATTTTCAAACAACTTTTTTGCTGAAGAGGTGAATTTTAGATGAGGTGTTAGTAGTGAATGAACTCATTGACCATGCAAAAAGAAAAAAAAAAAAGAAAGGTGTTTGTTATTAAAAGTCAATTTTGAAAAGGTGTATGATTCAGTTTGTTGAAGTTATTTTGATTATATGTTGGAGAGGTTGAGTTTTCTCTCAATTTGCGCCGATGGATAAAGACTTGTGTTTTTAGGCTCTCTTTATGTACTAGTTAATGGGAGTCTCACTGAAGAACTTCTAGTTCATAAAGGGTTGAAGCAAGGAGATCCACTTGCTTCTTTCTTATTTTTGATTGTGATAGAGGAGCTAACGAGGCTGGTTTGTAACGCAAAAGCGAGAAATTTGTTGTAAGAAGTAAAGGTCAGGGAAAATACTTTTGTGCAAAGGGGAATGGGATAATTGACTTATTGATTTTAATAGCTATTTTGAGAGAATTTGAGCTAGTATTTGGGTTGAAAGTGATTTTACAAAAAGTAGTGTGATTGGTATAAATTTACAAGAGCACTTTATTTAGGCAACATTGATATACCTTTCACGTGTTGTTGGAACAACCCCATTTAAGTTCTTAGGCCTTCGATTGGAGCCAATCCAAGGCAACATGCCACATGGATGAAGGTGACCAAACATGAGAAGGGGGAGTTGAATTTTATTTGTCTAAATTTAATTGTTTTGAGTTCTTAAACTAATTCTAGTACTGGTAACTTAACTGTTTTAAAGGATAAGAGGTAGCAACAAAATAAGTAATGCAAAAGTAACATATAACACATCGGATTTTATATTGGTTCACCACCAACTTGGTAGGTACATCCAGTCCCTCACAAAGAAGGATTTGTCCACTAATTCATAACTTGAATTATAACAACACCTTACCCTACATGTCAGTCTTCTCAAAACAATTTGAACTTACCGATTTTTTGAGGAAAACCCCACCTTGATCCTACAAGTCAAGCATTCTCTACACAAACTGAAACCTACAAATTGTTAGAGGCAAACTAAAGCCACTATTGGGCTAGGTAACAAGAGATTGAAACTGATTCGATTTTGCTTCTATTAAGCAGATTGTTTCAATTGTTTTTCCACACTACATCACTTAAAATATTTTACTTTGAACTAATGCTTCTCTAAAACACAAAACACTTAGAAAATATTGAGCTCTATAGATTTTATGAATAACTTTGGTTTTTAGGATTTCTGAGTTTTGTGAGTTCGTGGATTCTTCTTCAACCTTGAGTATCTATTTATAGTTAAAAATAAGGATTCAATTTAGTCTTTTGTGAATTCTGAATCATATCTTCATTCCAACTTAGTAAACAAATATTTCTTCTAAATATAGAAAGATATGTTTTGATAATATGATCATTAACAAATTCATTTTTTCCAAATCTCATATGAGCAACACTTCCAAGAAAATATGATGTGTATTTTCTCTAGATTGCATTTGGAAATCATTTAGCTAAGTCTTCCTTCATACGCTTGACTGGATTTAGAGCGTGACTTGATCTGGGATTGTTCTTAGACCTTCAATTTTATTTTTACGGCACAAGTCCTTTTTAGTATTTTGATAAAGTGTCATAACAATTAACTTTCCATCAGAGACATTGACTTTTATTCTTTATAGTGATTGACTTGATTGTTGGACTCAGATGTTGTGATGCTCGAATAACCATATTCAGAGGCAAATGCAAAGATGCATGATTAAGAATTAGTGGCATGTGAAACTTCACTTTGATTACGTCATCATAGTCATTGCAAATTGAGAGGATTCTTATCGGAGACAACATTTTGGAACATGTTTCAATTATTAAAGCCAACATAACACGAGCTTCAGAGGCAAACTTGAACAATAGACTTTAGAGGCATGCTAAAAAATATTGTTCATCAGAAACATACTAAAGTTACTATTCATCATAGGCCTGCTAAAGTTACTATTTATCATAGGCATGTTAAAGTTATGGTTCATCAGAGGCATGCTAAAGTTACTATTTATCAGAGGCATACTAAATTTACTACTCATCAGATACATGCTAAAGTTACTAGAAGTACGCTGATTTACCAGAAGCATGTTGAGCTGCCAGAAGCACGTTGAACTTTCAGAAGCACGCTGAACTACCAAAAGCAAGCGGAACTACTAGAAGCATGCTATCAAAGGGCAAATGTGTGTACTTTTCCAAAACCTGCATATCTCTGATTATGAAGATTTCGTTGGTTGATTTGACTTTATTTCATATGACCTTTTTACTTCCTCTGGTTGTTTCCTCGGGTCGATTCTTTTTTATTTCCTGTTCTAAATCTTGGTTCCAAGAATCTCCCATTTGCTTTTGATATCTACTTTTGATTTCTTCTTCTCATGATTTTCTTCTCATTTCTTGTTTTTGATATCTTCTTTTGATTTTCTGTTCTATTTCATGCACACTTAATGAAGACATTAGGCATTAAATTGCTCTAAAAAAAATATCTTTGTTAACATCAAATCCACATAGAGGAATTGTTCCTGGGACCAACTATAGGTTCCAACAATGGAAACCAATCATCTCCACAATGCATAAAAGATTAACTAGATGGAAAGGAAAACACATCTCTATTGAAGGGTAACACTAATCAATTCATTTTTATCTAGTTTACCACTATATTTCTTATCATTTTACAAAATTCTCAAAGTTGTTACTAGAGAGATATAAGCTATTCAAAGGAAATTCCTATGAGGTGGTTTAGATGAAAGGAGAAAGGTGAATTGAGTTGGTTTGTGTTAACAATGAAAATAGAAAGAAGAGAGACAATATGTTAATAATGAAAAGAGAAAGAAGAGAGACAACCACTCTAGGGTTTCATAGCATAGAATGAACCAAACTTCAGTTAATAGGGTTACAATGAGTATATATATAAAAGAATAGAAATGTCTAAATTACTCTTACTACTAATATATAATAACATTATCTAACATCTCCCCTCAAACTCACGATGCATTAACATGGAGCATCGAGAGTTTGTCAACTAAAAAACAAAGATGTTTAATGGAATGCATCTTTGTGAACAAATCAACAATCTGTAAAGAAGAAGAGTACGAATACTGGTCATCTTAGCTATAGGAGCAAAAGTTTCTTCATGATCCATACCATAGTGTTGAGAGAAACCCTTAGCAACAAGACGTGCTTTGTAGCACTCAACTGACCCATCAGACTTAGTTTTGATCTTGTATACTCAACGAGACCCAATAGCACGTTTTCCAGGAGGAAGAGGTACTAATTCCCAAGTATTGGTTTTGTGCAATGCAGATAGTTCTTTTGCCATAGCCTGTTGCCAAAGAGGATCAAGAACAACCTCTTTATAGGGATGTCACCAAAGAAGAAGCAACAATCAAAGAGAAGAACCAACAAAGAGAGAAGCAACGGAGGAAGAAGTAGAAGCCAAAGAGAGGATCATTAGCTATACCAAACAATCACAATAAAGAGAGAAACCAAACCAACAAGAAATCATATCAAATAGTCACAATCAAGAGAAGAACCAAACCAACAAAAAATCAAACCGAAAAAGGAGTAATAAAAAAAAAGGAGCAACAACCATATCAAAATAAACCAAACCAAATAGAACCAAATAAAACTAAATCATATCAAACCAAACTAAACTACACCAAACCAAACTAAACAAAGAGAGAAGCAACCAAATAGATGAACCACATGAGAGAAGAGCAAACAAATAGAACAATCAATATGGAGAGAAGCAATAAAGCAAATCACTAGAGAGATGAGCAATCAAACATAAGAAGCAACAAAGAAAGCGACAACACATAAGAAAGCAACCAAAGAGATAGGAGAGACGAACAATTAAATTACCAACCAAATCAACAAAGAACCACAACAATTGAAAGCATGTGAACCAAACCAAAATCAACTTCTTAATACTGATCATAACAAACAAGCAGCAGGGATAATGCGTTGTTCCTCACGAACACTTGTCCCACCAACACAAGCATGAACCTTAACACCAAGGAAATCTCCAAGAGCTTGCATAACCTTCTCAATCTGTTGAGCTAGCTCCCCCGTAGGGGCCAAAACCAAAGTCTGGCACTGAACCAATCCGTAATCGAGCTGCTGCAAAATTCCATAACAAAATGTTGTTGTCTTCTCAGTTCTTGATTGAGCCTGTTGAATCACATCCAGACCTTTGTAGAAAGGAACAATTCCTCTTTGCTGGATTGCAGAAGGCCTTTCAAAACCGTAAACATATATGTCTCGCAGAAGGTTTTCTTGCAGCCCCATTGCATCAAAGCTATCATGGACTTCATCATATGAGGTGAAGAATTATTTCCCATCACTGGCAAGAAGTTCATTCATCTTAGCGTCATAATGATTAGCATCAAATTGTGATCCTTCTGGAGCCAAACCCGAAGCTTTTGATAGAAATACAACATGTATTCTTATACCAGCAGAATTTCCTGCCATTGCAACCAGGACGCCACCATCTTCATTCTCATAGACAATTGCAGCTGTGTATCCCGCATTTTGTGTCCTTCTAGCCTTTTCTTCGAAGCTACACCCCCTTCTAATCATCAAAACAAAAGGTGAACTAACATTCGGAAGTACTGTACATGATAATCTGGTGTTGTGCGAGTCTTATATCTCCCCCTACAGACGTCGTTTCGCCGATCCGACCGTTGAAGACGAATACCTGAATGTTTCGAACCTGATGCCCAAAATGCAGCCCAATCCAACGGTTAATGAATGCGCAATCGATGTTTTTGTGAGACTGATTTAACAAAATCGGGAATATGGTTACTCTTCTCTTTTCTCTTTTGGTGGTTGTCTTTCCTATCAAAATAATCTCTCTCTTCTTTATAGTAGATCCCAAAATCAACCAAAGCTCTTTGATACATGTTAACAATGAAAAGGGAAAGAAGAGAGACAACCGCTCTAGGGTTTCATAATATATAGAATGAACCAAACTTCAGTTAATTGGGTTACAATGAGTATATATATAAAAGAATAAAAATATCTAAATTACTCTTACTACTAATATATAATAATATTTTCTAACCGTTTGAACACTTTTTACTTACCAAAGGAGTTTGATGGTCTCAGGAAAAAAAATATTGAAATATTTAATATCGCTCTATTGTTGAAATGGCAGTCTTGATGCTTAGAGGATAGAGGGCCTTGTTAATCTCTTGGGATGTCTTTGGTCTATGTAATATGGTGAACTTTTTATAATGGGATTAATTCCAACATATAAACCATTGTCATTTATACTTCACCAATTCAGTTGAATCAATCTACAAGAATATTCATTCTTCTTCTTCTCTCAACTTTTGTGAGTTCTACATCATAAATATACCAAGAAAAAAATACTTTTTTCTAAAGGACTAGCAGGAATCAATATAACAAATTCCAATCACGCATGTTAATTAATTAATAAGTCTAATAAAAGTTACATATGTTACAAACAATATATAGCCCTAGAATACAAACACACATCAATGTATTTTGCATGGACCTCTATAGCTGTAGCCGTAAAAATAATTAGATTTAAAGAGATAAAACTTTCTTCTAAATCTAACAAAATCTACGGTTGCAGCACCATATTACGTTGTAGATGATCCAAACACATTAATTATGCATCTATTCTATTTTCCAACCACACACAACCTAAGTATATAAAACTACATCCTTATTATTTACAAACTAGGCGAATCAACAGCAAACTTAACAACTGATCCAAGCTCATCCCAATTATCAAACATTAAGAGCTCATTCTCAACCTGCTGCTTTATCCACAAGTTTGAATTAGATAGTGTTACATTTTGTTGAGGTTGTTGTGACACTTGACAACTCATTAACTGATGATTCCTTTGATCAATGTTTGTATAATTAGTATTGATCATGAGTTTGTCTTCAATATTATTATTATGATGATTCTCATGACTTGCACCAAAATTGATAAATGTTTGTTGATTGTTTATATTAAATTCCACATTGCTGCTCATTCTGCTGCTCTTGTCATGAATCATCTGACGCTTGGTAGCTAATTGTTTCACCTCTGCAATTTGTTGTTTCCTTTGTGATACATTTCTTTTGAAAATTCTACATAATGTCCAAATTTCCTGCATGTCATAGCAAATCATTATATTAGTACATGTTTGTTTAATCTTACAAACTTTTATTTATAATTATACATCATTTAATTTTTTTACGTAAAATATAAAAAATTTATAAATTATATAATGATCGCAACAAGTACGTACGATTCATGTCTATTTATAAATTTATAAATTTTTTTAAACAAATGCACTCGAAATAATATAAAACAAAATGTAGCAAAATATAATTTGTCATAATAAAAAAGTTGTAAAATATTTTGTAGGTGTTAGTTATATAAGTTACTTACTGCTTCTTGGGCAATATGAGCATCATTGTTGTTAGTATGAATATTAGAAGGAAGACGAAACTCATGCATCATCCAATCAGTTTTGGTGCCTTTACCAGCACTACCACGATAATAAACTAATGTTTTTTTGAGTCCAACACAATCATTTCCTTCTCCTCCATTTGAATACACTGCTTTATCTATTCCAGTTGCTTTCCAGAATCCAGATCCTGTTATTACTCTATTAGGCCTAATGCTGTTCCTATATTTTCTTCCTCTTTTGCAAAAAAAATAACTTTCCTTCTCTGCTCCAGGTACACTTGCTTCTACATTTTGATACATGATCAAATTTTACACATATAATGTTAATATAAAAAATATATTATGCACATATGTTTGTGTGATTTTCTTAATTTTTTTTATATATATGCACAAATTTCTCTATATAAGCTATATTTTCCTTTGTTGCTGATGCCTAGCTTGATGAGTGGCTTTTAAGATGCTGTTGTGATTAATGTTATTTTATAATATACATTTAGTGATGAAATTAGAAACAAATTTAATCTCTTTCTTCTTTGTGTTTTTGTTAATTACCAATATAGTTTTTTTTTTGTTAATAACTGATTTTAAAAAAAAAAATCCGAAACTTTCTTATTTTAATCTTAATATAATATTAAACTTTAAAAAAAAAAATTAAAACTGTGATTTTTATAGGTAGGAAATACTATAGCATATAGTCTCAAATCTTGAGCTTGTGCATGCAAATATTAGGCTTGTGTTGATTAGATGGAAACCCTATTCTTAATTACATAGTGAAAGAAATAATTTAATATTCTTAAAAAGTTGTAAATTCAAGAGAAATAGAAGAAAAAAGAAATAGAGTGAAATAAGACATACTTGGAAGATCCCAAGGATCATATTTGTAGATATCAATTTGTTTGATGAGATCAATAGCAATAGATTTGTTATCAAGTTTCCTTCGAAGATAGAAAGTAACAAGTTCTTCATCAGTGGGATGGAATCGAAATCCAGGAAGTGGAACATCATCGTCAACATATTCATTATCTTTGTTGAAATCATCGTTAACACCCATCTTCTTTTCACTCTATGTGTGTGTGTTTGGTTTTTCTCTAAAGATATAAAAGAAGAAAAAAAAGTCGTGGAAGAATTTCAATGAAATGGAGAAGCTTCTTTAGATTTTTAATTAAACAATGAAGTATATAATGAAAAAATATCGTAAGATACGGATGAAATATTCATGTTGGTCAAGTCATGTGGTTTGACTTGTGCCATTGGTGGATGGCTGGACTCAGCTCTATTGTCTAATTCAATTGTATCTTATAATATTCTCTAATTATAACTTCTTCGCACATTTATTTATCTTTATATATCTAAATATAAGATTATCCACTAATTTTTATATATAAATAATCTTTTATTAATATTACCGATTAATTAAATTATGAAAAGCTCATTAAATGTATTTATACGCAAATACTGATATAGTAATAGTTCTACACCTTAATTATACTATGATTTTTTTTTTTTAGCATTGTCTATTTTTGGAAAAAGTGTGGTAGGTCTGTTATAGGATAGGTGGTAAGTCATGTCAATCGGTTTAATTCCACCACTATTTGGAAAGGTTAATTTTTTTGCACCAACATAATATATATGTTATACGGATAAATGAGTTTCTTAATTAAGTTCTTTTTTTAAATATGATTTTTTAATTTTTTTTCTACCAATATTGATTTTTTTTTCTTTCAATATTGATTTCTTTTCAAAACTATAATTATATTGCTAATTTATTTTCTTTTTTGATATAATAGAAAGTCGTCATTTGTAAATGAGATATTATAAAAGAAATCTACTTTTGCAATGACTACTTGGTATCACGTAGTGTTTATTTCTTATTTTTAAGTGTAAAAGTTGTCTTTTGAAAAAGGAACTTCATATATATATATATATATATATAACTTAACGAAAAAATATATATAATTATATAACATTATTAAAATTCATTTATAAAAAACAACACAAATTTTACAAAAATCACATAGATTGACTATAGTTTGTCAGTAATATTTGAACAATATTTTCAAGTATGACTAATTAACCGACATATATAGTCTGCATTTTCTTGAGACTTTTCTCTAACGTACATTTCAATTCTAATGAGATTGTGTATTAGACTTATCTTAGGACTTTTCTTGGGACTTTTCTTGGTGAGTATTAGACTTATCAAGTTCATATTTAATCTTGTTAATGCAATCGTCTGTGTATACTCGACCAGAAGCTAATGATGTGTGGTGCTGTTGTCCCTTTTCTACATATAAAACTCTCACTTTATAGTAATTTGATTGAACCAAAATAATGATTGAGAGATTGCACGTACCCTTGAGCACTGCATTTATTGACTCAACAATGTTTGTTGTCATGTGTCCGTATCGTCAACCTTGAGAATACGACATAGTCCATTGTTCTGGGAGAATATTATCGATTCATCTTAATGTCTTTGGATTTGCCATCATGATTTCATTAGAGTAATATTTGAATGATGTCTCACTTAATGCATATTGTGTTATATATAAGGTAAAATTTGAATATGTTTACATATATGTTTACGGTACTATAAAAAGTTCATCCAAAAAAAATGTGTCCAAAAGTTGATTTCTAAGTGGATGTTTTAAGGATTTTTTATCTTGAGTATATGACATTTAAAAAATTCATATTTAAATCATTACAAGTTAAAAAATCATAAACTTGTGCAGATGAATTTTGAGTAATGTTCTAAAAATATTTACAAAAAATCATTTAAAAAATTAAAATTTGAATGATATTTTATTTCAGTAAAGACTAAAATAACTTGTAGAATAATTTTGTAGAATAATTTTGTAGAAACTAAAAATGTAATTTTTTTACAACTGAATTATTTAAAACTTCTTGTTATTAAAGATACAGTTTTAAAGATTAGAATAAAAACTCTAAAACTTTCAAGACAACCTTCTTAATACATATACAATTGATATATATAATGAATGACATGAGAAAAAAATTTCATCGTCAAAATAAATTAAGTTTACAGAAACAATTAATAAGAATCATTGACTTCATCATCTCACCATACACGATTGTATCTATCATCATAAAATAACTATATAATCAATGATTTATATTGGTATTTAGTGGAAAACTATATACAATGCATTTCCATTAAACTCTAAAGATATATAGACTTTATGCTTAATTGTAGTTTTAGCGTCTATATTTTCACTCATAAACAAAATTAGTCCCTTATTATAAAATTCAACAATTTCATTCCATCTTTTGAAATTTTTAACTTTTTAACTAAAAAATAGTGATATGATATATTTAATTTAACGAAGTGACATATGATACAATTATGTTGAATGATCAATATTCATAAAATTACAATAAAATCTTCTAAAAATTTCAATTTTAATTTATACAATTATTTATTTTTTAATTTAATTAATATATATATATATATATATATATATATAGTATTGCAATTTGGTTGAGTATCATCACAATATCACATTGTTTGAGAGGTTCAACACCATCACTAATCCGCATAAGAAGTTGTACAAAGTCATGATCTTGCAATGATCTTATATTTGTTAACAATGAAAAGAGGAAGAAAGAGGAAGAAGAGAAAACAACCACTCTAGGGTTTCATATGATATAATAAACCAAAACTGAAGTTAATAGGGTTACAATGAGTATATATAGAGGAAAATAGAAAATATCTAAAATACCCTTACTACTAATATATAATAATATTATCTAATATCTCCCCTCAAACTCACGATGCATTAACATGGAGCATCGAGAGTTTGTCAACTAAAAAACGGAAACGTTTAATGGAATGCATCTTTGTGAACAAATCAGCAATCTGTAAAGAAGAAGGGACAAATGGTAGAGTAATAGTTCCATGCTGAAGATGATGACGAGTAAAATGACAATCAATCTCAATGTGTTTGGTGCGTTCATGAAAGACCGAGTTGTGAGCAATTTGAATAGCACTCTTGTTATCACAGTGCATCGGAGTTGGCTCAGCAAGAGAGATACCCATATCAGACAAAAGCCAACGCAACCAAATTATTTCAGCGGTAGTGGATGCCATAGCACGATATTCAGCTTCTGTAGAAGAGCGAGAGACAATGTCTTGTTTCTTACTCTTCCAAGAAATAAGAGAGTCTCCAAGAAAGATACAAAACCCTGTGGTGGATTTACGATCAGTGGTATCACCAGCCCAATCAGCATCAGAATAAGCTCGTAACTTCAATGAGGATGACGATGGAAAGAGAAGACTTTGAAATTGAGTTCCTCGAAGATAACGAAGAATCCGAAGAACTGCTGCCCAATGTACTGTAGTGGGGGAGACAACAAACTGACTAACAACATGAACAGCATAAGCAATGTCAGGTCTGGTAATCGTAAGATACACTAAGCTGCCAACCAAAGTACGATACAAAGTGGAATCTGGTAAAGGAACACCATCCGAGGGAGCATATTTTACATTCAACTCAAGAGGAGTATCTGCTGCTCTAGTATCAGAAAGACGAGCCTGATCAAGAATGTTGGCAATGTACTTGGATTGAGAAAGAAGGTAGCCTCTAGGAGAGTAGGCAACTTCAATCCCCAAGAAATAGCGAAGAGTTCCCAAGTCCTTCATCTCAAACTGTTTGGCTAACTGCAATTTCAACTCATTAATTCCACTAACATCATCACCTGTAATAATCATATCATCAACATATAGAGAAAGTATAATGCGACCATGAGTGGTGGACCTTATAAACAATGCAGAATCATGTTCACTAGAGCGAAAACCAAGAGAAGTGATCACAGTAGAGAATTTCTCAAACCAAGCTCGAGGAGCTTGTTTAAGACCATATAGAGCCTTTTTTAACTTACATACTTCCCCTGGATCATGAGAAACTCCTTGTGGAGGGACCATATAGACTTCTTCATGAAGCTCACCATTTAAAAAGGCATTTTTGACATCCATTTGGGAAATATGCCATTGACGAATAGATGCAACTGCAATAAGAGTACGAATAGTGGTCATCTTGGCTACAGGAGCAAAAGTTTCTTCATAATCCATACCATATTGTTGAGAGAAACCCTTAGCAACAAGACGTGCTTTGTAGCGCTCAACTGACCCATCAGACTTAGTTTTGATCTTGTATACCCAACGAGACCCAATAGCACGTTTTCCAGGAGGAAGAGGTACTAATTCCCAAGTGTTGGTTTTGTGCAATGCAGATAGTTCTTCTGCCATAGCCTGCTGCCAAAGAGGATCAAGAACAGCCTCTTTATAGGAAGAGGGCTCAGACAAACTGTGAATAGAGGTTAAGAAAGAAGCAAACGAAGCTGAGTAAGTTGAATAGACAAAATCAGGTAACTGAGTAGACTTACGTTGACGAGAAGGGTAACGAGGAGGATCAACAATCGCAGGAGGTGGTTGGACAGCCGGGGGGACAAGAGGGATGTCATCATGTGGAGTAGTAGTATTTGTCCTGCAATTCTCAACATTACAATCACTAGAAGCGCTATCATTAGGACCAAACGGATCAATATGGGTTAGTTCAGAACTCTTAGTAATCTGCGAATCAGAGGAAACAGAGTAAAAAGGAATGTGCTCAAGAAAAACAACATTACGAGATACATAAAGTTTTCTTGCATGAGGATCATAACAACGATAACCCTTTTGACCATCCCCATAACCAAGAAAAACACACATGGCTGAACGAGAAGACAACTTACTGCGCTCTACTTGAGGGCGAAGAACAAAACAAGTAGAACCAAAAACTTTCAAAGAATAGTAATCAGGGGTAGAAGCATATAATTTTTCAAAGGGAGACAAACCTGATATGATAGAGGATGGAATTCTATTAATAGCATGAACAGCAGTAAGAACTGCTTCTCCCCAAAACTCACTAGGAACTGAAGCGGACAACAAAAGGGAACGAGCAGTCTCTATAATGTGACGATGTTTCCTTTCAGCAACTCCATTTTGTTGAGGAGTATCAGTACAAGATGTTTGGTGGCGAGTGCCATCATAAGCAAGTAATTCAGAAAATTTATTAGAGGTATATTCACCACCTAAATCACAACGAAAACACTTTATAACAGAATTATGTTGAGTTTTGACCATTGCACGAAATATATGATAAATGTCAAAAAATTCAGACCGATTTTTCATAAGATAAACCCAACAATAACGAGTGTAATCATCAATAAACGAAACATAATATCTAGATCCACCTTTGGTGAGCACCGGTGATGGACCCCAAACATCAGAGTGAACTAAATCAAAAGGCGCATATGAAACGGAAACACTTTTACTAAACGGTAAAGCTGGAAATTTAGCAAGTTTACAACCACAACAATCTGAGATATCACAGGGTTTTAACTTTCCTAAGGCTCCAGTAGAAGCCAAATATTTTAATCTAGAAGCAGAAACATGTCCAAGGCGAGAATGCCATAAATAAAAACTAGAAGATAATGAATTCAAGCGAAAACTAGATAATAAGTCAGCAGTAGTTGTTGAGGCTGCAGTATCTGGGAGTCGTAGTTCATCCAAAACGTAAAGTCCCCCCTGTCTATGGCCTGTCCCAATCAGCCTCCCAGAATGTGGATCCTGCACACAACAAGAAGTGGAAGAAAACGTAACCGAATAACCGAAATCACATATTTGACTAACAGAAGCAAGACTCAAAGTAAGATTAGGAATATAATAAACATTAGAAAGAGACAAGTTAGGTGTGGAGACAGAACCAATGCCTGCTAGTGGCATAGGAGTTATAACCGACACAGACGAGGCAGGTTTCACAGACACAAAAGATTTATCATCGTATGTCATATGATGAGATGCTCCAGAATCAAGAATCCATATGGAAGGAGATATACCTGACATACCAGAGGAGTTCAAACCTTTAGAAGAGGTGGCAGACATGGCATGTGATTGAGTGGCAAGAAGTCTTTGAAGTTGTTCTGCAATATCAGATATTTGGGAAGCACTCTCAGATGAGTATACAGAACCAGAACTAGAGTCAATGGTAGGAGGAGCAGAAGCAACAACATTGGACGATGGCCCCCTAAAATTCTTCTTATGTGTTCTCCCCAATTTCGGACAACGTGCTTTCCAATGACCTTTTTCTTTGCAGAATGCACATTCATCATTACCAAGCCCAACTCTCCCTTGAGATGTTTTTTTTTGAACAGGAGCAACAAAAACAGATGGAGGAGCTGAGAGAATTTCCTTATTTAACATACCAGAATGAGTCTTAAGTCTGATTTCTTCTGCCAACAATTCACTAACTACTGATTCAACATTAGGAAGGGGGGAACGATGCAAAATACCCCCACGAAGGCCCTCAAAATCATCACGAAGAGCCATTAGAAACCAAACCAGACGTTGCTCCTCTCTTTGATCAATGTATGCTTTGACAGCTTTCAACTCAGGTGATTCCATAAGAGCCAATTGATCCCACAGATTAGTCATTGCCGAATAGAATTCCTGAATGGTCATACTGCTCTGCTTAAGGGCTCTAATATCACTTTCTAACTGATAACGTTTTGCAAAGTTAGACTGAACATACAAACGTTTCAAGTGATCCCAAATCTCTTTAGCAGTATCATATTTTGCTAGTTGTACTCCTATAGACAACTCAACAGAATTATTAATCCAAGTAATAATTTTTGAATTACTAACATTCCATGTTTTCAGATCTTTTGCATATTGAGTTTCATCCTTTTTATCTGTAGGCTTAACAGAAGTTCCATCAACAAAACCCCACATATCTTTTCCAATCAAAAATTTTTTCATCACATAACTCCAATAAGAGTAATTTTGTCCATTGAGGTGAACACTAACAGCTTGAAGAGAATCATCCTTAACACCAGCCATAACAAATAATGACAGAAAAATACGACAAACACAATCACTGAGAGAAAATAAATTAAGAATAACCTGGTGCTGTGCGAGCACGATTTCTCCCTCTCCAGACGTCGTTTCGTCGATCCGACCGTTGAAGACGAAGACCTATATGTTGCGAACCTGCTGTCCAAAAATCAGCCCGATCCAACGGTTAACGAATGCGCAATCGATGTTTTTCTGAGACTGATTTAACAAAATCGGGAATAGGGTTACTCTTCTCTTTTCTCTTTTGGTGGTTGTCTTTCCTATCAAAATAGTCTCTCTCTTCTCTACGGTAGATCCCAAAATCAACCAAAGCTCTTTGATACCATGTTAACAATGAAAAGAGGAAGAAAGAGGAAGAAGAGAAAACAACCACTCTAGGGTTTCATATGATATAATAAACCAAAACTAAAGTTAATAGGGTTACAATGAGTATATATAGAGGAAAATAGAAAATATCTAAAATACCCTTACTACTAATATATAATAATATTATCTAATAATCTTATCTCATGAGATTATTTATCAAATCATTTAAAATATATTAAATTATTATTTTCTATTAGTTTTTTTGAAAAATAAATAAATATCATCAAATTTTAAAATATAAATATCAATTCTATAAATATAAATCAAAACTACAATTAAATTTAAATTTTTATTATTGATTGTAATTAACAAAACTCGATACACATATCGATTGATATAATACTCTGTCCAAGTTTAGCAAATTTGACCATTTGCATTCCAACAGGTATACTCATACATCTGTCCAAATCAGAGACGACTTGAGAGCCTCATAGAAAAAGTTATTAGAGTAGCTGATGTAATAATTATGAATGTACGAAGAGGTCAGAGTCTCTGTTAAATTACATGATTGAAATTACTCTTGAAACAAACCTTCTTTTTCTTCTTGTTATTAATTTTGACCATTAAGCCACTTGTTAAATAAATAAATAAAATTTTAGAAATTATATATTCTTTTATTTTACAATTGTAAAAGTTGAAATTTTTTATTCAAAAATATTTTAATATCTTTAAGGCACTTATTAAGATGATCTTAATATTATTATTATTTGTTGGGACGTGCAATTTGTAAGGAAATTTTATTTTTTAACGTTGGTGATAGATAACTTTATTAATTTTAACATACTTAAAGGAGAAATTAGTGATTAGAATAAATAAATAAAAGTTATTTAAATTAGAGATAAGGATTAATTATAATAAAGATATAGATAAAATCACTAAAGATTTTAAAGATAGACGATCTCAACCCAATTTATAAGAAGTGTTTGTTTTAAATTTAAAAATCACATTTCCAAATAGATTGGATATGAGTAAATTCATGCAGCTTTGATAAGATTCTTAATTATTAAAATAAAGATAACTTCACATAACTTCCATAACTCACATGAATTTATTTTGAAGTGAGAAGATGGGAATGTTAAACAAACACCCTCTAAAGGAGTTGGGAATCAGATGGTTAGTTGAAAACAATTATACTCTCTCCATAATTTTAATGTTAAACTTCGAAATTTGTTGTAACAACTCTAAATATTAATGGAGTATCATAGATTTTCTCGAAGCAAAGTTTGGATGTCTGTGTGACCATGTCTCGATCCTATACGGCGGCTATACAACAAAATAGTCCTTTTTATTTTTTATTTAAAATGAAAATTCCCACTTTGTTATGGACTTTTTTTTGCCGCACATTGAGAATTCAGTGCTAAAATTATTGTCCACATCGAAATTAAATTATTTGGGGACCATTTATCTTAATGGACCTCATTCTAAGTCCTTGGTCAAAATTAATGAAAATTAACAAAAAAAGTATACTGCAAGACAAAACTAGTTTTGACTTATGATAATTTTAGGAGACGGAGTTGGCAAGTTACAAAAGAAAGGTTCAAGTCCTCTTTAACTTACTCTGCCTTTTCATTTGTTGATATACTAAAGATGATATAATTATGTTCTTCTAAAGGAGATTCTAAGTTGCAATTCATTACTTATGCGCATATGTAATGTATGTTTTTTTTTTTTTTTTTTCAATTTGAAATTTTTTACTGTGTTAGAAATTGTCATTCAATGTATAGTCGAAGGATATTTTTTTTTATTATAAAAATAATTAAATAAAAAAAAAATAATATGATTGGGAGATTATATCAAAACTCAAGAAAATCATTCTCAAACATACACAAAGTACCGTCTCGTTAGAAATCTTATTAGAAAACTCTAGAGATAAAATTATGGTGATATAGAAAAATTCATTATTTCAATAAAACAATTAAGTGTAGTCTATATTCTGATGGAACAACGAACAACTCTAGTAGTATTTTCAAATTTGCCAATTATGAATCAAATTCAATCTATAAAAATCTCCATCTAATCTTATAAAAGTTGTCCCAATAGAAAAGCCTTGAATATACCTTAGTAGTACCTCGACATCCAACATCATCACTATTACATTTAATTCAGTGTTCTTTGGGGATGCCAGATCACCTCATAGGCGCTTAGGAGGATGATCTCTAACTTGGAAGGACTTAAGAGTTTAAAATTCCTTAATAAAGTTGAAAATTGTGCTAGCAGTATGATTGTCAGATAAAGATACATTAGCAATAATTATATTGACAACGACATGAAAATGAAGACTTCTACTTTCAAATCGGGTTTGAGTTCAGCAATACCAAATAATATTAATAGTAGATATTATGTTGACGAAAATAATATCTCTACATTGACGTGACCCACCGTTATCATATATGACAAAGATATTTTGAGTCGAACTATAATATCAATTTGAGAGTGAAAAATATAGTTTAACCAAAACTATAAATTAGTGGCAAAAGAACACGATAAAAAGACATGAGTGTTAGTCTCCATTTCACATTTACAAAGCTCACATCTTTAGACAATTTGGCAACCTCAAGCAACTAAATTATCATCACCAGACATCTTATTATGCAACAATCTCTAAAACCTAAGCGACTTGAAAGAAGGAATGCTGTTATACCAAATAGCTTTGGCCCAAGAGATTTGATATCCTAAAGACTTGACAAAAAGATAAGCTTCCTCAAAGCTTAGAAGTTCAAAGTTATTTAGTCTCCAAATCAAATGATTATCACAATCAAAATTAAGAATAGTAGTATTAACCAACATATAGCCAACTGAAGGTATCTATGTAAGAGAACAACAATTTACCCCTAACAATATTTTATATTTTTATTGAGAGCAAAAAATAAAAGGATATTAATTTTTAGAAGTTGTTTAAGATGAGAACAATAACTTATCTCAATAGATGTTTTGTACTTTTATCTTTGTAGTTTGAGATAGCATGTCACACCCTAACATGATATTCATTTGATTTTGAGCTAAAACGAATTAATAAAAAAAATATAAATATTATCGACAAAACAATGGTTTGTCGTGACTAAAATAATACATGTGAACAATTAAATATTCTTAAAAAAAACAAGCAAATAGCCTCAAAACATATACAATGCAGTTAATTGTGCGGTGGTTGAATAAGCTATTATTGTGAAAATTTGAGAATACACCCAATTATCGTTAAGGCAATTGATACATCACAAAACTTAAAAAAGGCCTTAAAGAAGGCAATATGAGTTATCACTTAATTCATGTAAATTACACTCGTCGATTAGCACTATCAGAATCTCTGTACATAAAATAAATAGTCACAAATGTGCTTAATTAATATTGAAAATGAAAAAGGGACTCAAACATATAATCAAGGGTGGCTTTTTTTGTGTGGTTGTTGATAAATAATAGGTGGTGTTGAAGAAGACACATGATCGACTATTTTTGTTTTTAATTAAAAGATAGTATTCATTATTTAAATTAGTAAAAATTACATATCTAAGTGGCAAACATTATTCCAATCATTTTGTTTGTCAAATATATTATATGTTAGTTATTTATTGTTTGCCACGATGGAGAGCAATGGCACATAATGATGATGACATTTGAATATGTTTACATAGAAATTTAGGATTATTAGTACTTATTTTTTTAAGGATATTTAAATATTCTCATATAATTCATAATCCGAAAATAATACTATTTAGATTTTTTTATAACATATAAACTTCTCTCAAACACTCGTGTCGAAGTACCTCACCTTCCAAATACAATACTTTGAACCATGTCTCAAAGCAATATAACATAAGAATATAAGAAAAAATAAAAAAATTAGATATAACTTTGACCTCATTATTCCTTTATAAATTTAAGCAATGTGAGACTATCTCAACATGTATTATTTCAATCTATTTCAACAATATCCAATTTGGTTTAGAATGATACATTTTCTGCTTCTATTGTCTATATCGACAATCATAGTTCAAAAGAACTATCATACTCCACTATAAAAAACATACTTCACTTGAAATTAAATTAATTCAAAAATTTCTACTTTTGAACATAAATTACTCTTAAAACTCCTTCTACATGCTAAAAATCAAGCTCAAACTTTATGGTTCAAATTTCATATTGGCGAAGAAATTCTTCAACAATCGCTTGAGTCTCACAATTTACTTTTCATCAATATCAACCAATGCCTATATGCATTTCAACATATTGTGTAATTCCGATTGTATCAACATATAATTGATTTGAATTTTATAAAAGACAAAATTAATTCCTCTATACCAAACTTTACGATAGAACTTGAGATATTGTAACCGAACGCTAAGTAGATCCTAAGAAAGAATAGTATTACAAATAATAACCATCATATTTTTTTTTTAAATAAAATAATTTATTTAGAATACCATCATGGTTACTGTTACTTAAACAAATCTTCATTGTTAATATACTTTTTTGGTGTTTTTCTTTGGGGTTAAAGTAAAATGTATTCATTAAATATGGGTCAATATATGTTCATAAAAAAGCCCAAATTTTATTCTTTTCCAAATTCATGTTTTGGCCCATTGACTTATCATTGTTATTGGATTTATAATTTAGGGTATTACTTTTGACCAAAAATATAATAATTTTGGGTCTACTGTGTCTTCTAATTTATAAATAAACAAGTAAGAGAAGACCCAACATACTTTTGTAGATTGTATTTCTATAATATCTTTAATTTGATTTTCATTTTGGAATGGATCATTATGGATTCAATTTCTGCATAAGCAATTGGTTACTGATATCAGTAGGACATATTAACTAAGCACACAAACTCAGTCCCTACTATAGAGAAAACAGAGGAAGAATTTGAACTTAACACTATATTCATTCACTTAAATATTATTACAAAGCATAGTTTACATGTTTTTATATAAAGGAATTCTTAATTTAAGCCAAAAGTATTAAATGTAACTTTTAAATACTTCTAGGATATCTTAATTTAATTAAAGTACTCCCTTAATATTTTATATCCCTATAAAATCTCCAACGCTTACATTTTTTATTAGTGAAAATAAAACTATGTACCTTCAAATTTTCAGCACTTATATAAAATATATTATGATCATTTTGTTAGACCTTGGCGGTCGTTTAAATTAGTTTCTATAAAAAAATGAGTCTTACAAAAAAGTGTATTGAAGGTATTAGTTAGAGTTAATAAAAAAATTATTTTGAAAATATAAGTTAAACAGTTGTCAGTATGATAAATATACAATTTCATTCAAACAAATTGCTTCAAACTCAAATATAAACAAATAAAACTAAGATATATTTCATAGTTCAAAATATAAGTAAAATCTAACTAAATTCACTTTATTTAATGTTTTTATTCTAAAAATACCCTTCAATGAAACAAATATCCATACAAAATTAAATGAAAAAAAGGTAATTTAGAAAATTCAGTTATTTTTTAGATTACATCCAAAATTTATAAATAATATTAACCACTATTCTTAATATATGAAGTGTAGTTAATTAATTTAACTTATCGTTGAGACCGGAAAAATACTGCTATTGACTATTGTCAGGATTCTCTAAATTTTGTTCATTTTTACTAAAGTCTATCACTATTCGGTGGAACCCTCCTCATGGTCGAGCGCACACTAATTAAAAGATTTTACTTCGTACACCAATAATTATATCTCTACCCACATTTTCATCAAACTATCCATTATATTAATTATTCAAAAAAATTGAAACGTTGTGCTCCACGACATGAATTAAAGAAACTACTAGTAAACATTATTTAAATTTTATAGAACACAAACTTGTTTTCAAAATCTTAAAATTTGTTTTTAAACACTATTGTGATATAAAAATATCGTCAAAACCATATTTATATTTTAAAATACTTTGAATCGAGTTTTCAAAACATCAATATGTTTCGAAAAACTCATTTGTAGAAGATATTTTATTTTGTTTTGTTGAGTATGACCCATAGGTAGTAAGTGGACAGTTTGGTCAAACTGATTGCTATGAGGGCAACTAGGGGCGCAAAAGGCAAATGCTGCCTGATGTATGATTCAGAGGTATTGTTGTAATCTGAACCTTATTATTACTATTTAAACACAACTTGAACTCTACAAACCCTAACTCATTAATCTAATAAAAGGAACTATAGCTGACCTATAGTTGGAGACATATGCATCATTGGCCGAACTTCGTTACCAAATGTCTTGTGTTCCTATTCACCATTTCTCTTTGTATTCTTTTAAGATCTTGTTGTTGTTCTAACAATTGGTATCAAATGATAAGTAACTTTGGTCCAAAACCCGAGGTGGCAAGGTTCGACAGAACAAGAAACTTCACATTGTGGCAATGAAGGGTTAAGGATCTATTGGCACATCAAGGTCTTCAAAAGACAGTGTGTGAGGAGAAATCGACAGACATGTTAGAAGTCGATTGGAAGAAGATGAAGGATAAGGTCACAACGATGTTTCGTTTGTGTGTATCAAATGATATGATGTATCATATCCTAGACCTAACATCTCCCAAGGAGGTCTGAGAGAAATTGGTAAGACAATATTTGAAGGTGCAAACACGAGAACATGGGGTTGAATTGTGTTTAACAAAGTTGATAATTTTTTGCTAATTTGATGAAGTCTAGTTGGTGTTTATGAATTATTTAGATAAGAAGCAGATGAGTTCAGATGCAGGAAAAAATTAAAAGCATAAATAATTGAACAAATAGATTTATCTTGGTTCACCATTAACTTGATTACATCTAGTCCCCTCATTCAGAAGACTTTAATCCACTAATTCAATTACATTGAAATACAAAGCACATGATCGTCCAAGCCATTCTTCTCAAACAGCCTGACAACCCCAAACTTTTGAGGAACTAACCTCCTTGATCATACAAGCCAAGTCTTCTCCTAACAACTTGACAACCCCAGATTGAAGAAAGAACTAAACCACTATTGGGTTGGATACAAAAGATTTGAACTTTAAGTGTTTACTTCTAACAAAGTTGATAATAATAATAACTCTCACACTATAAGAAAAAATACTTAGAAGATATTTCTAACTTGAACAAGTGTTTCTCTCTTTGAACTCTAAGATGAATTTAGAAGTTGAGCTTGAGTTCTTCTACTCTTTTATGATTTTTCGATGAATTTCTTCTTCAACCTTGAGTATCTATTTATAGTAAAATTAAGACTTCAATTTTATCTTGATTTAATTTTGAATTGTATCTTTATTCCTAGTTTGGTCAACAATGATCTAATTCAAAAATAATTCTGAACAAGATGCTTTTTGATAATATGTTCTTTAGCCAATTTTTTATTTCTAAGTCCAATATGAGTAGTTTTTGTAGATTGATTTTGTTCGTATTTTGTTCATATGGAGTTTGTAAATTCTTCAGATTGATTTTATTCGAATTTTTGTTCAGATTGAGTTTGTAAATTCTTCATATTGAGTTTATAAATTCTTCAAATTGATGTTGTTCATGTTTTGTTCAGATTGAGTTTGTAAATTCTTCAGATTAATTATGTTCATATTTTGTTCACATTGAGTTTGTAAATTTTTCATATTGGTTATATTCATATTTTGTTGTAGATAAATCTTGATTAAATATTCTTCAAATCTCTACTTTTCAACTTGGTCGAAGATTTTTTTTCAATTATAAATCTGAATCAAATCTTATTTTGGAATTTATTCAATTATAAACTTGAATCAAATCTTATTTTAGATTTTCTTCAATTATAAATTTAAATCAAATTTTTATTTTAGATTTTATTCAATTATAAATTTGAATCAAATCTTATTTTATATTTTCTTCAAAAACACGAATCTTCTTTCGTACTTTGTGAAGTCAAATATATTGTTATCATAAAATACATTTGTTATCATCAAAACTCTAAGTATAAAATCAACTTAGTTCCAACAGTATTTGTGCAAAACACTGACGAACAAACTATTCACGAAACAACAATTGTATATGTTGCAGATGTTGGAAGGATCCGATTGTTAACAACATGTCAATACCTTCAACATAATAATCACCGATTTGGTGAGTCTTGAGGAGATAGTCGATGGTGAAGACACAAATATTATTTTTTGTGCTTGTTACCATGTTCGTTAGGTCACCTAGTAACAACTCTTACATACAAGAAATACTTTATCGAGCTGGATGATATTATCATTGCACTTTAGTCTCACTCTCAAATGAGACAAAAAGCTGATCGTGGGAGAAACAAAGGTAAAGTAGGTGTAGTACCTCAATTTTGTCCTATAAAATAATTTAAAGTTATTTTAATAATAATAATAATAATAATAATAATAATAATAATATATTTTACAATTATCATAAAAAATCTAAACATCTTTTATTTTACATAAAATAAAAAAAATTTGAATTACAATAAAACAATTCAAAGTGTTTCTGATTTGGCATGGCAACACATCAGTACCCAATACACCAATCCATTCCACACATTGTCCTGCCAACACTCAACTTCACCTTCATCTTCCATTCTACATCCTTTTAACTGCTTGACAAGAGCTGCAAACCCTCCTTTATATTATTTGTATTCCCAGTATTCACGTTAGAAACCAGTTAATTGGTTTATCTTATATCAGACATACTAATAAATGTATTACTTGTATAACCTTCTTTTATAATTTCTATACTCAAAATCTAAATTTTGCAAACAAACCCACATAAAATCCAGAACTTGATTCTTGATTTTATCTACTGATCATAAAATTTATCTAATAAATACAAGGTTTCACTACTTTAATACTTTTAGTCTATAAATAAAGTTTAAAATTTTGAAACTGAGAGGGGGTGAGATTTCGAAAATAGAGGATTTATTTTCTTTGCTTCTGAAATAAATCAAGAAAAAAGAGAGAAAGTGTTGTAAAAAAAAAACCAAAACAGAGAAGATAAAGAAACGTTTTGGAAAAAGTCCACCATAATCCTTCTTCAAAACAACTCATAACCATAACCAAAACTCAAACTCATTTTAACAACACAACCCACAAAAATCTATTAAAAGATAAGATAGATAAGACGATCGTTACCACCTTTCAGTTCAGCCGTGCCGTAGCCTCCATCTTCACTGTGGCAGATATTTAGAAAGGCAAGTATTTTTTTACTCTCTTTAAGTTTGTTGTACTTTATGTTATTTGGAAGATATAAACATCACTATGTTAATGACTAAGATTTGGAAGAAGAGCTTGATTTGTTGGAAACTTTGTTTTATTTGTCATTGGGTGTTTTGTTTGAAATCTTAGTTTTATTGTTTCTCTGGTTTGGCTTATAAGGCTATGATGATTTCTTTGGTATTTTTATTATTATTTTGTGAAGATATTTCCCCATATTATCACTACTGGCCTCAACATTGTTATCCTACTGGCTATGATGATTTCTTTGGTTTTTATTTATTATTATTTTGTGAAGATATTTCCCCATATTATCACTACTGGCCTCAGCATTTGTTATCCTACTGCTAACTCTATTATTAGTGTGTTGGTATTCGCATAAGAAATGACACTAGCAACCTGCCATCCATACTTTCTTTTTCTCTAATATCACGTGAGGCAATATCAAGTAACATGTGTGTATGTAATGCTGTAAATTACTATTTTATTTCATTTAACTTAAATAATAATAATTATTTAATTTAATAATGATGGTCATTTAACATAATTTAATTTGATTTAATATAAATAATGACTAATTAGTAATAAACATAATTCATTTCACTTATAAATGATATTAATATGCTATTTAATATTAAATGAGTTATGTTTTCATCATTTGATTCACTAAAAAGTATTTGAAAGAGTTCACAATTTGTATATAGTTTTTATTTTATTAATCTGGTATTTTTGTTTTTTTATTTATTTAATAAATAACAACACAAGTCTATACTTTTTTTTTTACCGTTTATTTTATTTTTATGTGTGTTTATTATTGAGCTTATTTCGTAGATTTATTTAAATTTATTAAATTTTTAACATCAGTTATTATTATTATTATTATTTTAAAAGGGTAAAGATAAAACTATAATCGAATATTGTAAGGTTAATTAGATGTGACATCTTTTTAATCTTTGAGTTATTAGAACACAAATTGTGACAATTTGATGGTTCTAAATCTCATAATCACAAATGATTTAATAAACTAAAAATTCATAAACAAATTAATCATAAAAATTATTTAAAGTTAATTAAAATCTTTTAATCTCGGAGTTACATAATACAAATTACATATTTTGATAACTCTAAAACTTATCCTTTTAAAAAAAAATTATTTATTTATTATTATTATTACTATTATTACTATTATTACTATTATTACTATTATTTTTTAATCTTGAAGTTGTTAAGATATAAATTAAACTATTTGTTTGTTTTGAAATTCAATTTAAAAATAAAAAATAAAATATTCTTAAGAGGATTAAATTAGATGTGACATCTTTTTACTCCTTGGATTTTGAGACACGAGTTGTACAATTCGATCGTCTTAAAATTCATATTTTAAGATAATTATTCAAATCAAACAAGTTTTTTTATGTTCGTCAAAATTATTTTTTTTAAGTAACAAAATACAATTTATTTAAAAGCAATCAACGCATTCACATTTTTTTACCAAGAACTACGTAGCTTTGATTTCTCCATCGCACCGGGAGATACGTAGGAGCAAGATCACACTCTTGTCAAGCACACTAATAAAAACTTTCTTTTTTTCCATTCTTTTTTAACACACTTTTATCTCAAAAAATCACATTTATAAAAAACAATTTATATTCATATTTAATAATAAAGAAAAATAAATATATTTAAGTTGATATAATTTTGCACAATTAATTAAAGGTAACCGTATTTTAACGGATGTCGTAGGGTGCTAATACCTTCCCTACGCATAATCGACTCCCGAACTCAAAATCTGGTTTCAAAGACCATTTTTACATTTTTAAGGGTTTCCCAATATTTTCCCTATTTTAAAATAAATTTTGGTGGCGACTCCATTGAATTCGATGAAAACTCGAAATTTTAGGCCGCGACAATAGGTCATGGGAAGAAGAGTTCTAAGTCCAAAACATGAAAATTGTAGAGTGCTATAGTTGTAAACGTTGAATGATGTTAGATATATTTGACTTAAAGTAGGCCAGAGGAATGATGTTAGATATATTAGTTGTAAAGTAGGTCAGAGGAATGATGTTAGATATAGTTGAAAATTGTAGAGTGTTATAATTGTAGGTCATGGGAAGAAGATCGTGGCATGCAAACATTGAATGATGTTAGATATATTCAAGAGTTAAGAAATAATTTGATCTTCTAGGATACTCTACAGACAAATGATTTTTCATATAGGTTTGTTGGAGATAGGGACATTATTCTGAAGGTTAACAAGGATGCATTGACAATGATGAAAGTAAAGAGGACCACAAATAAAATCTACGAAGAAACGAAATTGTGGCAATGCATCTGGGTCATCATAGTGAGCAATGGTATAACAAAACTTCATAAGAGACATTTTCTTAAGGGTGTCTATAATTGTAAGTTGAATTTGTGCAAGTGATGTATACTTAGGAAATAGTGTCGTGTTTAATTTTAATCCGACACAAAATAGAGCCCTTTATAGATGGTTCCAAGTATTTTGTGACTTTTATAGATGATTTTTTATGCAAGGTTTGAGTATATTTCCTCAAACATAAATATGAGGTTTTTGCTAAGTTCAAGGTGTGGAAAACATAAGTAGAAAATTAGATGGGGGCGGAAAAATTATGTATTTGCATACAAATAATGAATAGAGTACAATGACTAATTTTTTTAGAGATTTATGCAGAACACGATATTCAGATGCATTTTTAAGTTCAAAAGACACCATAACATAATGGAGTGGAAGAACGAATGAATTGGTCTCTAATTGAAATGACAAGATGTCTCTGGTTAAATTTTAGACTCTCTAAAGGTTTATGCTATGAGACTATTAATATGACGTGTTATCTTATCAACATGTCACCACAAGCTTCATTAGAAGGGAAAGTTGTAGAGGATGTATGGACAATTAAAACCATTAATCTTGACAATTTTAGGATTTTTTGGTGTTCGACTTATGTGCATATACTAGTGAAGATAGATCTAAACTTGATCCAAATTCGAAGAAGTGTGTCTTCGTCGGTTACACAAAAGGTGTGAAGGGGTTCAAGTTGTGGGATCCAGTTTCAAAGAATATGGTGATCAATAGAGATGTTGTGTTTCATGAGCAGTTCATGTTGAAACAGTCAATTAAAACATATGTGTCTACATTAAAAAGAGAAACTTCTTGCATTAAGGTGATTCAGGTCGATGTCGAGCCACAACCAGTAAGCAGTACTCAGGTAGTACCTGAACTACATTTACATTTACATTTCATAGTAATGAAATTTATTATTGTTATAGATTTGATTGAGAAGCATTAGAAAGTTAGAAAGGATAGGACTCGAACCTTGCTTGTCTTGGCCGCCATTTTCTTTCTCCTGGATGCGCCGCTCATCCTTTTTGGTTCTGTCTGGTTTGTTTTCCTCCGGCCTGAGTTATTTTTACAAATTAGGGTTTCAAAGATTGGGCCATAGTATTATGCAGTCCATTTGCATTTCTTTTTTCCTTTGTAGGCCCAATATATTTTTATCATTTTTTTTCTCTTTTATTTTAATAAAACATCTATATTTGAATTTAATAAAAAATAATTATATATTTTTTCATTTTATTTTTATTCTTTTGTTTTTTTTGTTTTATTAAAAATTAATTAGATGTGACATCTTTTTAATTTTTGAGTTATTAGAATACAAGTTGTGACAATTTGGTGGTTCTAAATCTCATCTTCACAAATAAATTAATAAATTAAAAATTTATAAACAAATTAATAATTAAAAATTATTAAAAAGTTAACTAAAAATAACATTTTTTTAATCCCGGAGTTACATAATACAAATTATATATTTTAGTAGCTCTAAAATAAATAGATCTAAAAATCAACCTTTTTTAAAATTTAATTAATTAGATGTGTTTATTTTAATCTTGGAGTTGTTAAGACACAAGTTAAACATTTTATTGGTTTTAAAACTCAATTTAATAATAAAAATTTCTTAAAAGGACTAAAATTAGATGTGACATCTTTTTTTTACCCCTTGAGTTTTGAGACACGAGTTGTACAATTCGATCGTCTTAAAACTCATATTTTAAAATAATTATTCAAATCAAGCAAGTTTTCGCTTTGTTCGTCCAAATTAACCTTTTTTTTTTTTTTATCAAAAACAAAACACAATTTCTATAAAAGCAATCAACACATTCGCATTTTCTACCCAAGAACTACGTAGCTTTGATTTCTTCATCGCACCGGGAGATACGTAGGAGCAAGATCACACTCTTGTCAAGCACACTAATAAAAACTTTCTTTTTTTCCACTCTTTTTTAACACACTTTTATCTCAAAAAATCACATTTATAAAAAACAATTTATATTCATATTTAATAATAAAGAAAAATAAATATATTTAAGTTGATATAATTTTGCACAATTAATTAAAGGTAACCGTATTTTAACGGATGTCGTAGGGTGCTAATACCTTCCCTACGCATAATCGACTCCCGAACTCAAAATCTGGTTTCAAAGACCATTTTTACATTTTTAAGGGTTTCCCAATATTTTCCCTATTTTAAAATAAATTTTGGTGGCGACTCCATTGAATTCGATGAAAACTCGAAATTTTAGGCTGCGACAGCTGGCGACTCCACTGGGGATATTTCGAGAGTCAAGCCTAAAAATTAATTGTGCATAATTTTTTAACTTTTTTCTATATTTGTTTGTTTTTCATTTTCATTTTATTTATGTGTTTTTATTTCTTAATAAGTATTAGTTGACATTATAATATTCTTTTAGGCTAGTAGATTATTTTCATTTTCATTTTCATTTTCTTTGTGTTTTTATTTTTTTAATAAGTATTAGTTGACATTATAATTTTCTTTTATGCTAGTAGATTATTTTTTATTTTATTTTATGTTATTCATTTATCTATTTATTTTATATATGTTTTGTTAGTATTATGGAT
>NC_021160.2:42019787-42027327 GCF_000331145.2 Cicer arietinum | reverse complement strand
AAGATGCACTAAAAGCAGAAATGGAAGCTTCTAGTGAGTTGAAGAATTACATTGATTATCAAGAAAATATCTACAATGACTTGAAGGATGAAACCATATACTGGGAGGAGCGTTTCATGGTGTTGCTTGGGCAATTGAAGAACCAAGAGATTTATAAAGAATTGGAAGATAAAGGCAAGCATTGGAAAGATTGCTTTTCGAAATTGGCAATGCTAGCTAATCAGGCAATCATAAAAATTCCAAAACATCTAAGAGAGATTGATGCAGTAATGCATCCACTCAACACTCCAATCAAAGTCTACAAGTTCGTCGAATATTGCAAACATTTAGTAGAATAATTGGAGGAGAAGATTGGTTGTCCTCTTGAAAAAGATGATTGAAATACCATAGTCGATGTAGTTTTTTTAATTTTAATGCAATGTATTTTTTCTCATCAATGAAGGAATTGCTGTTTTGTTTATCGATTTCCATATTCTTCTTTCATTAATAATTTGTGCAAGACTTATGATTCCCCAAAATCCAAATGTAAAAAATAAAATAATAATTGCATTTTCATTCCATTCATGTTTAATGCATACTCATAATAATATTTTTTTTTATTTTTAAAAAAAAAATACAGAAAAAATCAATAAAGCTGTTTCCCCGACACCCTTATCGGACTCGTGCAAACTCGAAGATCATGGAAGAACTTGAGCAAAATCAAGAGGTGATGAGAATGGATGTCAACCAATTGAAGGACAAGGTTGATCAAATCTTAGAAGCTATACAAGCTTTGTCAAGGAAGGGGAATACTGATGAGAATCCTCCGGCTGCAAATGAAGAACACCAAACCACTCCTTCTCACCCACCAGGCTTTACCCCGACTACCCAGCAACCTCGTACAACAACTATACAATTTCCTATGTACGGTCTTCCACCCGGTTATACTCCACCCTTAGTCGTCAACCCCATGGAAAACAACCCAAACCACTTAAACCCCCAAAACACTCAACCCTCAGAAAATATTCCATATATTGCACCCCAAGTACCCCATTTCGATACTAATGGAAATTGGCATCAACCTCACATTGGGGATGATACACAATCAAATGAAAAATTCCATGTCTTGGAAGAGCGAATAAAAGCTATTGAGGGGTATAATGTTTATGGCCTTGAAGCTTTCGATATGTGTTTGGTTCCTGATGTGACTATCCCTCCCAAATTCAAGGTTCCTGACTTTGAAAAATACAAGGGTAACACATGTCTTAAAAATAATCTAACTATGTATTGCAGAAAAATGGCATCTCATGCTCATAACGATAAACTTCTCATTCACTTCTTCCAAGACAGTTTGAGTGGGGCATCGTTAAGTTGGTATATGCATCTTGAGCGAAATCAAATTCGTTCATGGAAGGACCTAGCTGATGCATTTTTGAAGCAATACAGGTACAACGTTGACATGGCCCCTGATAGGATGCAATTGCAAAATTCACTGAAGAAGGACAATGAAGCTTTCAAAGAATACGCACAACGGTGGAGGGAAATGGCCTCCCAAGTAGAACCCCCATTATCTGAAAGAGAAATGGTTGGTATGTTTATGGATACTGTCTAGTCGCCTTTTATGACAAGATGATTGGGAGTATGTCATCAAACGTTTCTGACCTTGTCATGATAGGAGAAAGGATAGAAAGTGGGATGAGGAGTGGCAAGATCGTATGTGCAACAACTAGCGTGAAACGACCCCAGACGACATTCACAAAAAAGAAAGAAGGAGACACTAACGTTGTAATGGTAAACCCCATAATCTCTTATTTTCCACCCATCAATTCTTATCGACCCCCAAATTTCCAGCCCCCGATACCACAAAATCCTTACACCCCTTATCCATATGTGGCCGCAACCACACAAGCTTCATTCCCTCAATATCACCCTTCAAGACCACCTTTTTATCAACCACCACCTACCGCATTTTCCCCACAAAATCAATACCCAAGCTCAAATCACTACAGACCACCTGTCAATCGAGAAAAAAGGATAACTCGTTTTGATCCAATTCCCGTCACGTATAGCCAATTGTTGCCCCATTTACTTCAAAATTCAATGGTAGTCATAAGACCAATGAAACCTCTTGAACCACCATTTCCAAAATGGTATAATCCAAATGCCAAATGTGAATATCATGCAGGAGCCGTTGGGCATTCCATTGAAGATTGTCAAGCCCTAAAATCTAAAGTGCAAGAATTGATTAATGCAAAATGGCTTACCTTCAAGGAGGACAATCCCAACATAGGGAGCAATCCTTTGCCAGGTCACGGGAACGCCTCTGTGAATTTCATTGAAGATGGGATAGACCAACATGCAGTAGATGGTCATGTGTTCACCATGGGGTCGTGTGTGGAAAATAATATATCTTTCCCAAAACCATTGGAAATTCTTTACAAAAAAGAGAATCTTAAGTCAACTCATAACAAGCCAAATGCAATAATTGTCCAAACACCAATCCCGTTTCCTTATGGAAATACCAAGGCAGTACCGTGGAAATACGAAGTCACATCCCACTTGGCAGATCATCAACCAAGTGATGATTGTGAACCTAAAGGAACTGAGGTCACTAACATCTCAGGGATTGGTGGAATGACTCGGAGTGGTCGAGTATACACTCCTGAGCAACTTAGGAAAAAAGAGGTTAATGGAGAAAAAGGAAAAGAAGATATGTATCATACCATAAAAGGACAAGAGATCAGTAAAAAGACGGTGTCTGAAGAAGAAGCTAGTGAATTTTTGAAGTTTGTCAAGCAAAGTGAATATAAGGTGGTGGATCAGCTAAATCAGACCCCTTCCAAGATATCAGTTCTCTCCTTGTTATTGAATTCTGAAGCACATAGAAGGGCACTGATGAAAGTTCTAAACGAAGCCCATGTTACTCACGATATCACTGTCGATCAGTTTGATGGAGTTGTCGGTAACATCACTGCTAGTAGTTGCCTGAGTTTTAGTGATAATGAATTACCAGCTGAAGGGACAGAGCATAATAAGGCACTGCACATCTCTATGAGGTGTCACGATCACATTCTTGCACGAGTGCTAGTAGATAATGGTTCATCATTAAATGTCATGCCTAAATCGACACTATCAAAACTATTTGTTGAGGGAGCCTGTTTGAAGCCTAGTGCTTTGGTGGTGAAAGCGTTTGATGGATCTAGAAGACAAGTGATTGGTGAGATTGACCTGCCAATTCAAATCGGACCCCACATCTTTGGGATAACCTTCCAAGTAATGGATATTAAACCGGCGTACAGTTGTCTTTTAGGGAGACCATGGATTCATGCTGCTGGAGCAGTGACATCCACTCTCCATCAAAAGCTAAAGTTTACAGTGAACAATAAGCTGGTAATAATATATGGGGAAGAAGATATGATAGTAAGTCATTTATCTTCTACAGGCTACATTGAAGACACGGAGGAAGCCATAGAGACTTTCTTTCAAGCATTAGAAATTGCCAATGTTGTCTTCATGGGTGAAGGATATCGTTTAAAAGAACCAAAACAATCTACCATATCATTGAAGTCTACATGTTGGAAGGAGGAGCTGTTTTGGGAAAGTTGATAGAAATACCAGAAAAGAACAATAGGTACGGGTTGGGATATGTACCTACTCAAGCTAATAAAGAGAAGGTTGCAAAGGGTAAAAGAGAAAACTAGACACCGAATTCACAGAAGATTCCTATTTGTGACATTCGCCAAACTTTTCAAAGCGCTGAAATAATATATGCTCATCAAGTGGCTGTTACGAAAGAGGATCATGTTGATGATGACACCCTCAAGCTAGTGTACCCTTGTCCTCCAAACACCAGTCTCAACAATTGGAAGATCCTCGAGTTTCCCGTGTTTGTTAATTCATGTTCAAAGTAATTATGTATTTTTTTTAACTCCTTTTGCTCTGCTCAAGGCTATAAGGATAATTAACTAGGGCATATGTATTTCAATTCCGTACTTATTATCAATAAATGCATTTTTGAATTCTCCAACTGTTTTTGTTTTTTCTCTTTTCTCTTTCTTTTGGCAATCCTTATTCATATTATATTTTTTCTTAATTTAAACAATGCAGAGTCGAAAATGAATATGTTGAAAATAACAACGCTAGAACCATTTCTTGTAATTTTGAACGTCTGATTAATCATGGCGATGAGGATTGTGAAGACGATTGTGAGCTTCCCCCAGAACTAGAAAGCTTAATTGAACATGAAGCTAAGATAATCCAACCCTATCAAGAACTTGTTGAGGTGATAAATTTAGGGACTGAGCATGATAAAAAAGAAGTTAAAGTTGGTATGTCTATGAAAGAAAGTGAGCGAGAAAAGTTGGTTAAACTTTTAATTGATTATGTGGATGTCTTTGCATGGTCATATCAGGATATGCCCGAGTTAGATACTAACGTAGTTGAACACAAGCTACCACTAAAACCTGAATACACTCCAATTAAACAGAAGTTGAGAAGGATGAGACCTGATATGTCGCTTAAAATTAGAGAAGAGGTCAAGAAGCAATTTGATGCTGGTTTCTTAGCAGTAGCAAAATATCCTCAATGGGTGGCTAATATTGTACCAGTTCCAAAGAAAGATGGAAAGGTTCGAATGTGCGTTGATTATCGGGATTTAAATAAAGCTAGTCCTAAAGATGATTTTCCTCTACCTCATATTGATGTCCTAGTGGATAGCACTGCTCAATACTCTCTTTTCTCCTTCATGGATGGTTTCTCAGGGTACAATCAAATCAAGATGGCTCCCGAAGATATGGAAAAAACTACGTTCATCACACAATGGGGGACTTTCTGCTATAAAGTGATGCCATTTGGATTGAAGAATGCCGGGGCAACCTATCAAAGAGCAATGGTAACCTTGTTTCATGACATGATGCATAAGGAAATAGAGGTTTACGTGGATGATATGATCGCAAAATCTCGAACTGAAGAAGACCATGTTGTTAACCTTCAAAAGTTATTTGAGCGACTAAGGAAGTTCAAACTTCGTTTAAACCCTGCTAAATGCACATTTGGTGTAAGATCAGGCAAATTACTTGGGTTTATCGTTAGTCAAAAAGGGATAGAGGTGGACCCAGATAAAGTAAGAGCAATACAAGAAATGCCGGCTCCACGCACGGAAAAAGAAGTTCGTGGCTTTTTGGGTAGATTGAATTACATTGCAAGGTTTATATCGCATCTCACCGCTACATGCGAGCCGATTTTCAAATTGTTCCGCAAAGACCAAAAGGTTGAATGGAATGAGAATTGTCAAAAAGCTTTTGAAAAGATTAAGCAGTACTTATCAACACCTCCCATCCTAGTGCCTCATGTTCATGGGAAACCACTTATTATGTACTTAACAGTACTTGACGAGTCAATGGGCTGCGTACTGGGGCAGCATGATGAATCTGGTAGGAAAGAACATGCTATTTATTATTTGAGCAAAAAGTTCACCAGTTGTGAAACAAGATATTCACTACTTGAACGAACATGTTGCGCATTGGCATGGGCTGCTCGTCGGTTGAGACAATACATGTTATGTCATACAACTTGGTTGGTGTCTAAAATGGACCCAATTAAGTACATCTTTGAGAAACCTGCTCTTACTGGAAGGATCGCCCGTTGGCAGATGTTGTTATCAGAATACGATTTGGTATATGTTACACAAAAATCCATCAAAGGAAGCGCACTAGCAGAGTACTTAGCCCAACAACCGGTAGAAGATTATCAATCAATGCAGTGTGAATTCCCCGATGAAGACATAATGAATTTAGTTGAAGAGATTGAATCATCTGATAAAGAAAAGTGGAGGTTGGTGTTTGATGGTGCTTCTAATGCGTTAGGGCATGGAATTGGAGCCATTTTGATTTCTCCAGAAAACCAGTTCACTCCATTTACGGCTAGGTTGTGTTTTGATTGTACAAACAATATTGCTGAATATGAAGCATGTGTTATGGGCATTAAAGCGGCTATTGAATCAAATGTAAAATTTCTTGAGGTATATGGAGACTCATTGTTGGTCATCCATCAGACGAAAGGAGATTGGGAAACGCGAGATTCTAAATTGATTCCGTATCACACCCATATCAAAGAATTGACAGAACAATTTGAGAAGATTACTTTTCACCATATCCCTCGAGAAGAAAACCAGTTAGCTGACGCCTTGGCCACTTTGTCATCAATGTTCAAAATTACCACTAATCAAGACGTGCCGGTCATAAAAATTCAACAAAGAGAAAAACCTGCATATTGCTTATCAATAGAAGAAGAATCTGATGACAAACCGTGGTTTTATGACATCAAATCATATGTTAAGAATAAGGAATATCCATTGGGAATTTCAGAAAACGACAAAAGGGTTTTAAGGAGATTGTCAATGAATTTCTTCTTAAATGGTGATGTGCTTTATAAGAGAAATCATGATATGGTTCTCCTCAGATGTGTGGATAAAGCAGAAGCTGAGAAAATTATCCAAGAGGCTCACGAAGGTTCTTTCGGAACTCATGCAAATGGGCACACAATGGCAAGAAAAATCTTAAGGGCTGGCTACTACTGGTTGACCATGGAATCCGACTGCTTTAGTCACGTAAAGAAATGTCACAAATGTCAAATCTATGCTGATAAAATACATGTACCACCCACTTCTTTGAATGTTTTAACATCACCATGGCCATTTTCAATGTGGGGAATGGATGTTATTGGACTCATCGAGCCTAAGGCTTCAAATGGACACCGGTTTATCCTAGTAGCTATTGATTATTTCACAAAATGGGTTGAAGCCGCTTCTTATGCCAATGTGACGAGAAGTGTGGTTGTCAGATTCATCAAAAGAGAATTGATTTGTCGATATGGATTGCCAAATAAGATAATCACTGATAACGCGACTAATCTGAATAACAAAATGATGAAAGAGTTGTGTGATAATTTCAAAATTCAACACCATAATTCTTCTCCATATCGTCCGAAAATGAATGGGGCTGTAGAAGCAGCAAATAAGAATATCAAGAAGATCATACAGAAGATGGTGGAGACATATAAGGATTGGCATGAAATGCTTCCCTTTGCATTACATGGCTATAGAACCTCTGTTCGTACCTCAACAGGGGCAACTCCTTTCTCATTGGTGTATGGAATGGAAGCGGTACTTCCCATCGAAGTTGAAATTCCCTCAATCAAAGTCCTGATGGAAACAAAACTAGAAGAGGCAGAATGGGTTCAATCACGATATGACCAATTGAATCTCATAGAAGAAAAAAGAATGATAGCTTTGTGTCATGGTCAACTATATCAAAAAAGACTCAAAAAAGCTTACGAGAAAAAAGTCCGTCCTCGAGAGTTTCGAGAAGGAGAATTAGTGTTGAAGAAAATATTGCCCATAAAAAAAGATTCTCGGGGAAAGTGGACTCCGAACTACGAAGGACCATATGTTGTGAAAAAAGCTTTCTCTGGGGGAGCTCTAATACTCGCAGAAATGGATGGAGATGAGCTTCCACTTCCAGTAAACTCAGATGCAGTCAAGAAATATTATGCTTAAAAAAAA
>NC_021160.2:42001653-42019569 GCF_000331145.2 Cicer arietinum | reverse complement strand
ATATATATCTTAAATATTTTGACGCTTGAAAACATATACACGGGAACGCGAGATGTGGGTGTATAAAAAAAATGAAGGGTAAACATTTTAAATAATGCACATTTGATTGACCTCAAGAAAAAGTGATTACACAAGATATACTAGAGTCATCATGTAAAGAACGATTGTTATCGTCGTTGATCCATTGAATCTTATAAGTGTATAAAGTCGCATAAGGATCGGGGAAACTAAAAAATAATAAAATAAATAAAAAGCAATTTATCTTTATTGCATGCATCTTACATTTTTTTCAAATACTCACACGTGATTTATGCATATTCACTCATATTTTACATATACTTAACAACTCCTTATATCATGCATAATGAGTTAATCATGCATATCTTATGTATATATTTTATTTATATTCAACAACTTTTGTATCACATTATTCATTTTACGTTTGCATTACCACATGCATGCTTCCTTTTAAAAATAAAAATAGAACAAATTTATCTCATTTACATTCTAAATTTTAAACTCTTTGGTTTAGTCATCATTTTATTTATATCAATCGATCAACGCATAGGTAATCAATCCGAAGACGATCATTTTATCAATCGATCAAAGCATCGGTAACCAATCCGAAGACGATCATCATTTTATTTTATGTCGATCTACGCATCGGGTAATCAATCCGAAGACGATCATCACTTTATTCATCACTTTATTTTACGTCGATCTACGCATCGGTAATCAATCCGAAGATGGTCATCACTTTATTTTATGTCGATCTACGCATCGGGTAACCAATCCGAAGACGATCATTTTATTTTATGTCGATCTACGCATCGGGTAATCAATTCGAAGACGATCATCACTTTATTCATGTCGATCAACGCATCGGTAAACACTCCGAAGACGATCATTTTTTAATTTTTATTTATTTTTGTCAATCACCAACTTCTTTTACATGCTTTCGTTTTTTTAAATCATCAATATTTTTACAATTCAAATTATTTTTTTATTTTCTCCTACATTCGAAATTACTTTGTACAAAATTTAGGTCTTTATATTTAATTATTTTTTACCACGTAAAAGATAATTAAATAGGGGCAGCTGTAGAACCTCAATTTTGTCCTATAAAATAATTTAAAGTTATTTTAATAATAATAATAATAATAATAATAATAATAATAATAATAATAATAATAATAATAATTTTTACAATTATCATCAAAAATCTAAACCTCTTTTATTTTACATAAAATAAAAAAAATTTGAATTACAATAAAAACAATTCAAGGTGTTTCTGATTTGGCATGGCAACACATCAGTACCCAATACACCAATCCATTCCACACATTGTCGTGCCAACACTCAACTTCACCTTCATCTTCCATTCTACATCCTTTTAACTGCTTGACAAGAGCTGCAAACCCTCCTTTATATTATTTGTATTCCCAGTATTCACGTTAGAAACCAGTTAATTGGTTTATCTTATATCAGACATACTAATAAAGGTATTACTTGTATAACCTTCTTTTATAATTTCTATACTCAAAATCTAAATTTTGCAAACAAACCCACATAAAATCCAGAACTTGATTTTATCTATTGATCATAAAATTTATCTAATAAACACAAGGTTTCACTACTTTAATGTTTTTAGTCTATAAATAAAGTTTAAAATTTTGAAACTGAGAGGGGGTGAGATTTCGAAAATAGAGGATTTATTTTCTTTGCTTCTGAAATAAATCAAGAAAAAAGAGAGAAAGTGTTGTAAAAAAAAAAACCAAAACAGAGAAGATAAAGAAACGTTTTGGAAAAAGTCCACCATAATCCTTCTTCAAAACAACTCATAACCATAACCAAAACTCAAACTCATTTTAACAACACAACCCACAAAAATCTATTAAAAGATAAGATAGATAAGACGATCGTTACTACCTTTCAGTTCAGTCGCGCCGTAGCCTCCATCTTCACCGTGGCAGATATTTAGAAAGGCAAGTATTTTTTTACTCTCTTTAAGTTTGTTGTGCTTTATGTTATTTGGAAGATATAAACATCACTATGTTAATGACTAATGACTAAGATTTGGAAGAAGAGCTTGATTTGTTGGAAACTTTGTTTTATTTGTCATTGGGTGTTTTGTTTGAAATCTTAGTTTTATTGTTTCTCTGGTTTGGCTTATAAGGCTATGATGATTTCTTTGATATTTTTATTATTATTTTGTGAAGATATTTCCCCATATTATCACTACTAGCCTCAACATTGCTATCCTACTGCTAACTCTATTATTAGTGTATTGGTATTCGCATAAGAAATGACACTAGCAACCTGCCATCCATACTTTCTTTTTCTCTAATATCACGTGAGGCAATATCAAGTAACATGTGTGTATGTAATGCTGTAAATTACTATTTTATTTCATTTAACTTAAATAATAATAATTATTTAATTTAATAATGATGGTCATTTAACATAATTTAATTTGATTTAATATAAATAATGACTAATTAGTAATAAACATAATTCATTTCACTTATAAATGATATTAATATGCTATTTAATATTAAATGAGTTATGCTTTCATCATTTGATTCACTAAAAAGTATTTGAAAGAGTTCACAATTTGTATATAGTTTTTAGTTTATTAATCTGGTATTTTTATTTTTTTATTTATTTAATAAACAACAATACAAGTCTATACTTTTTTTTTACCGTTTATTTTATTTTTATTTGTGTTTATTATTGAGCTTATTTCGTAGATTTATTTAAATTTATTTAATTTTTAACATCAGTTATTATTATTATTATTTTAAAAGGGTAAAGATAAAACTATAATCGAATATTGTAAGGTTAATTAGATGTGACATCTTTTTAATCTTTGAGTTATTAGAACACAAATTGTGACAATTTGATGGTTCTAAATCTCATAATCACAAATGATTTAATAAACTAAAAATTCATAAACAAATAAATCATAAAAATTATTTAAAGTTAATTAAAATCTTTTAATCTCGGAGTTACATAATACAAATTATATATTTTGATAACTCTAAAACTTATCCTTTTAAAAAAAAATTTATTTAATTATTATTATTATTACTATTATTACTATTATTTTTGAAGTTGTTAAGATACAAATTAAACTATTTGTTTGTTTTGAAATTCAATTTAAAAATAAAAAATAAAATATTCTTAAGAGGATTAAATTAGATGTGACATCTTTTTACTCCTTGGATTTTGAGACACGAGTTGTACAATTCGATCGTCTTAAAATTCATATTTTAAGATAATTATTCAAATCAAACAAGTTTTTTTATGTTCGTCAAAATTAACTTTTTTAAGTAACAAAATACAATTTATTTAAAAGCAATCAACGCATTCACATTTTTTACCAAGAACTACGTAGCTTTGATTTCTCCATCGCACCGGGAGATACGTAGGAGCAAGATTACACTTTTGTCAAGCACACTAATAAAAACTTTCTTTTTTTGTTCTACTATTTCTTAACACACTTTTATCTCAAAAATCACATTTATAAAAACATTTTATAAATATATATTTAAGTTGATATAATTTTGCACAATTAATTAAAGGTAACCGTATTTTAACGGATGTCGTAGGGTGCTAATACCTTCCCTAGGCATAATCGACTCCCGAACTCAAAATCTGGTTTCAAAGACCATTTTTACATTTTTAAGGGTTTTCCAATATTTTCCCTATTTTAAAATAAATTTTGGTGGCGACTCCATTGAATTCGATGAAAACTCGAAATTTTAGGCCGCGATAGTAGGTCATGGGAAGAAGAGTTCTAAGTCCAAAACATGAAAATTGTAGAGTGCTATAGTTGTAAACGTTGAATGATGTTAGATATATTTGACTTAAAGTAGGCCAGAGGAATGATGTTAGATATATTAGTTGTAAAGTAGGTCAGAGGAATGATGTTAGATATAGTTGAAAATTGTAGAGTGTTATAATTGTAGGTCATGGGAAGAAGATCGTGGCATGCAAACATTGAATGATGTTAGATATATTCAAGAGTTAAGAAATAATTTGATCTCCTAGGATACTCTACAGACAAATGATTTTTCATATAGGTTTGTTGGAGATAGGGACATTATTCTGAAGGTTAACAAGGATGCATTGACAATGATGAAAGTAAAGAGGACCACAAATAAAATCTATAAAGAAACGAAATTGTGGCAATGCATCTGGGTCATCATAGTGAGCAATGGGATAACAAAACATCATAAGAGACATTTTATTAAGGGTGTCTATAATTGTAAGTTGAATTTGTGCAAGTGATGTATACTTAGGAAACAGTGTCGTGTTTGATTTTAATCCGACACAAAATAGAGCCCTTTATAGATGGTTCCAAGTATTTTGTGACTTTTATAGATGATTTTTTATGCAAGGTTTGAGTATATTTCCTCAAACATAAATATGAAGTTTTTGCTAAGTTCAAGGTGTGGAAAACATAAGTAGAAAATTAGATGGGGGCGGAAAAATTATGTATTTGCTACAAATAATGAATAGAGTACAATGACTAATTTTTTTAGAGATTTATGCAGAACACGATATTCAGATGCCTTTTTAAGTTCAAAAGACACCATAACATAATGGAGTGGAAGAACAAATGAATTGGTCTCTAATTGAAATGACAAGATGTCTCTGGTTAAATTTTGGACTCTCTAAAGGTTTATGCTATGAGACTATTAATATGACGTGTTATCTTATCAACATGTCACCACAAGCTTCATTAGAAGGGAAAGTTGTAGAGGATGTATGGACAATTAACACCATTAATCTTGACAATTTTAGGATTTTTTGGTGTTCGACTTATGTGCATATACTAGTGAAGATAGATCTAAACTTGATCCAAATTCGAAGAAGTGTGTCTTCGTCGGTTACACAAAAGGTGTGAAGGGGTTCAAGTTGTGGGATCCAGTTTCAAAGAATATGGTGATCAATAGAGATGTTGTGTTTCATGAGCAGTTCATGTTGAAACAGTCAATTAAAACATATGTGTCTACATTAAAAAGAGAAACTTCTTGCATTAAGGTGATTCAGGTCGATGTCGAGCCACAACCAGTAAGCAGTACTCAGGTAGTACCTGAACTACAAGCAAAACCAGATTTTGATACCACTGAAAATTGAGATGTATACAAGACTACTCCCATGTATTTGACCCAGAGCGCCGTCAAATCAACCAACCAGAAAGATATGGGTTTGAAGAATTGGCAACTTATGCACTTCTTACTAGTTCTAGAGATTCATCCACATTTTGAGAGTTTGTATCTAGTCAGGAGAAAGAAAAGTTGATTGGTGCTATGGTGGATGAAACACTACAAGAAAATTTGTCATTATCTTTAGCAAATTTTGACTTTACCCACGAATATTTCGTAGGTAACGTAAAATTATCTATGAACTACCCACTGACACGAGTTCATAGATAATTGGCTCGTAGGAATTTTTTTACCGATGGAAAAGCCTTGAATAATGTATATTTACTACATTTCCGTGGATAAACATGATCACAACTTCTTCATGGGTAATGTTAGCGATGATAGTTCTGTGGGTAATGTCAAGTCTGAAAGAAAACAATTATCCACGGAAATGGCATGAATAAACCTTACCGATGGCATTTCCGTGGGTAACATCAAAATAGAAAATTAAACATTTTAAATAAAACTAAACCACATCATAACTCAAACAAATTAACTCTTTATGCCTCTTCATGCATTATTCCTCTACCTTTATTCAAAGTGTATCTTTCATTTTTCCCTCATTGTTCTACTTCTCAAATCATTCATATAGAGTTCATATTCAATATAGAGTTATACATTCATATATACATATAGAGTTATACATTCATATATATATCTTTTCATGATTAGTTTTAATATGCATTTTTAGAGTTCATATTCGATAAGCCAAATAAGCTAGGTCCTAAACTTATCAAAAGAAAAGAGCTACGAAAGACTATACAATACCATTCTTGTAAGTATCAAATAAGAGTTCAGTGGCATTGAGACATTGACAATTTTTGGGTTAATTTCTTACATCAATCCTTTTAAACTAAACAAGAGTTCAATGGTATTGATACATTGACAATTTGACATGTATATATTTTGTGACTGTTCAACTAAAGACTGACTCGTATAAAGTTAATTGATCAAAAAGTGTGTGTGTATGTGTGAAACGTTTCAAGCATACTCTAATTAAAAGACCAATAACTGTAATTTCATCAAATCAATGTAATTTTCCCTAAAAAGTTCACCATGAAAATCAGACTGAAAACCAACAATCATATTGAGGAAACTAACTACATATAACAAGCCTTAACCTAACAAAGAATAAATGAAATTAGTGATTATTATGCATAAAAGACTCTAACTTAAGGTCGCTTGATGAGGTTTTGTATACAATACTTAACACAAATTCACAATTATGTAAAAACTGTTACCATAATTTAAGTTGTTTGATGACTAATCAGAAGAGTTCTTCTTCACTGCATATGCACGACATGCTGCCAAACCAACAAATGCCGTTGCGGTCCCAACTGTAAATTCAACATAGAAAGCTATTTTAATAGTCAACACCTTTTTTTTTTGTCAATTAACAATCAACACTCGAACAACAGAAAAATGAATATTTAGCAAACTTGTAGTGTGTGCATCTTGTGTCAAGTTCTGCTAAGAAAAGTTCAGATAAACACCTGAAGCAAAAATAAGAGAGTTTTGCAAAAGCTTATGGTATTGCTTTCTTTTCTTCCAAAATTCAGTTTTTGGGATGCTCAAATGAGAGTGTTCTGCAGCCCAAACAATTTTATTATACACTTACTTGAATCGCCTAATTTCATACTTATGTGAGTAGGTGCCTTTATTCCTAACTCCTGAGTAACCTATACAAAAAATAAATAGATGATAACATTCTGAACCGACATGTTTAGCTATGAAATTGTGCATAACTTATTCAATAATATGATAACACTGGGATGAAAATGTAATACCTTGACTGAATCTTGGACTGCCCTTGGATATGGAGTTAGATCATCCTTAGCAGCAAGGAACTCTCTAACCAGTAAGATCACCTTGCCCAGCAACCTTCTCAAGTAAATCTCTGAATTTCTTCCATGAATATTGATCTGAACTGGAAAACAAGGAGAAAAGATAAAAAATCAAGAAACAGAAGCAAAAAGCCAAAATTAAACAAAAAAAACACAACTAAGAGTTGAACTAGATTAGCTCAATTGAGAAAAATTAATTACATGCAAGGCGTCAATAGAATGGGCGTGAAGTGGAGCCCCTTAGAATCTGGTAAAGTAGTACTAATACAAGTAATAGGAATCACATTTTTCAGTTATAATTATAAGTAACAAAATAACATGAATTTGACTTTGAGAGGATAGCCTCGCCTAAAAACAAGTATGAATTGATGATTCCTTGATTTCTTTGATCCTTCTTTAAATATAGCATGAATATTGCCAATGACGTTACATGAAACTGATCACATCGAATTTTAATGAAAAGGTTGATCTCAACATTCATTTTAATCATACCACCATACTTATTCATAAATTCTAACAATCTTGAAATTCTAACAGTATTAAACATACCACCATGTCAAAAGGAGTAGTCGGGGTTTGGCTTAGATCTGGAAAAGCACACAATCGTTGAGCCATTATCGGTCTACCACTCTTATCATTTTGAGACGCATTAGTAGAAAGTGCATAACCAATGGCTGGAGGATTGAAATTTGGGAACTTCTGCTTAATAAGCGCAACAAGACTTGCAATATGTGGTGCATCCATACTTGTGCCAGGCATCATAGCAAAATTCTCTCTTGATGACAATGCAAATAAATCATTTACATTTCATATTATAAACATACAAAAAAAAAAGTGATTTAACAAAATCATAGTGGCACACACCAAAGTCAGTGTAAATTGAAATTTTAGATTAACACTCATATCAGCTCAAAAACAGAACAAATCGCAAACCGACAACCTCATTCAGCAAATCGCGAATTAATGACACTTAACAAGCAAGACTACCAAAATAAATATTGAAATAGCAAACTGAAATGATTTGGAAAGAGAATAGAATTTACTTGCTATTGCAAATCTCGAAGTAAAACGAGAGAGATGAATTTAGGGTTGTTCGAAATTGAATTTAGGGTTTTTGGGGATTAGGGTTCGTTGAAGATAGTAGAGAGAACAAGACAACACAGCGAGAGAGCTCGAGTGGGACATGTAGGATTTCACGCGGCGGAGCAATTATCGATTGAAACGCGGCATAGCAAGAATGACGCAGTGAAATAGCGAACAAGACAACACAGCGAGAGAGCTCGAGTGACGACGACGATGTGAGAGACGGTGGCAATGTGAGAGAGAGCTCGAGAGACGGAACGATGGGTGACAGCAGGGCGAGAGAGCTTGAGAATTTGGATTTGAAATTTTAGGGTTCAAATGGAGAGACCAAATGTTAAAGGGGATAATTTGAAGGAGGGTGATGTTTTAGTATCAGTATAGTATTATTAAGAGGTTTCTTCCTTTTTTTTTTTACTAAACAAGGTCATATAAAAAAAATAACAAAAATATTTTTTTAAATTAATTAATAAAAACCAAATATATTTTCTAAATTTTCTGTAAATTTTATCTACGAAAAAATTGTGGTAAACAAAATACGAAAATAATTTACAAAAAATCATGTTATTTTAACTTTACTTACGAACTGACCGTGGAAAATAATTTTAAAAAATTTAATTTAATTTATAACATATTTACTTACGGCTTTTCCGTAGATAAAATATAATTTACTGACAGACTCAAATCCGTGGATAATTTTCCGTAGGTATATCAATGTTTTCTTGTAGTGAAATGGAGTCCTTAAAGAAATATCAGACTTGGAGCTTGTTCAGCTTCCAAAGGGGAAAAAGGCCATCAGTTACAAGTGAGTGTAAAAGAGAAAATCATTAGTAACAGAAAAAAAGGGAAAAGGTTCAAGGATCGTCTTGTAGCAAAGGGGTAAATTCAGACATATTTTTATTATGAAAGTGTTAGCCTCGATAGTAGTTGGGACATGCATGCATTTAGAGAAAAAGGATGTGAAGACAAAGTTTCTTCACCGTAATCTAGAAGAGTAAGTTTACATAGAGCAACCAGATGGTTTCAGTGATACTGGATAGTAAAAACTAGTTTTTAAATTGAAGAAGTCTTTGTATGGTCTAAAGTAGTTTATAAGGAAATGGTACAAACATTTTGATTCATACATGCTTCAAATTGGCTACATAAGGTGTGAATGTATTTGTCTTACCAATACTTGAATATCTCTCCATCAAATAGGGGAGGAATTTTAATGTTTCCACCTATAACTTCTTCACCATAGTTAGCCATAAGGGATAGAGATCTTTACTCATACACGACTAAGTGCTCAACTTTGAGACCGAGCTCGGATGTCAATTGTAGAAAGGAAAGAACACAAAAAATGAGGGGTTTGAATTGTGTTTTTAAAAACATTTACGTGGCTATACTTAAAGTAAAGACAATAATTCAAGTGAACTAAAACGAAACAAAGAGACACAATGATTTCTCCTAGTTCACCACCAACACAATAGCTACGTCCAATCCCTTCAACCTGAAGAATTTAATCCACTAGTTTATCATTGAAACAGACTTACACTTGAACACCTAATAATCACATTGACTATGTTCAATCTTCTCAACCTTCTAGTTTAGTACAATTAAGTTGTTGAGGAAGGAAACTGCTATTGGGTTAGGTTACAACAAAAAGATTTTGGATTTTTTTGAATAAGCTTTCGCATATATTGTTCACAAATTTTTTTTCTAGAAATTCTCTAAGCACTAAAGTGAGATATAATTATATTGATAGTGAAGATGTGCTTATCGCCTGTTGCTTGTATGTTGCATATCTTGTGTCTTTCTTCGTTGAGGTAGATGCGTCATCTATAAAGTATGATTAGGGTTTTTGGCCATTGTCCTGATTGCATGAAACGATTTAGGATATGTATCAGTGGGAAATAGAGGGAATGATGATTAGAGAATGTCTTGAGATCTTCAGAAAAGTAGCTGATTTAGAATATGTATCAGAGGATGTGCAAATGCTTTGTCTTCAGAGCGTTGACTTTATCAAAGGATACATAAAAGTTCATAGTCAAACGATCAGACGCTTGACATGATTATCAAAGGTGGAGACATTAACTTGCTTGTCACGCTTACAAATTATTTCTTGTTAGTTTGAGTAACAGAGGCATAAGAAGAAAATTTCTTGTCAACTTGAGTAATAGAGGCAGAGGAACATAATCCATGTTAAGTTCATCAAAGGAAAATAAACTACGACATTGCTTTGCATTTCTAGAGATAGTGGAACGCAATGCTGTTTCTCGTATTAGACTTAGCGTAACGAAGATAAGTCATGTTGTATCTTTGTCTTCGTCCAAATATCAGAGGATACGGTTGAGATTCTATTGACCAAATATTTGAATTTGAACCTACACATTTAATTTCAACGTTAGAGCATTAAATTATTCCCACAAACGATTTTGTTATCATTAAAATAAATGAGAGGCAAATTTCTTCAAATTAACTTGATTCCAACATATATATATATAATGAAATTATAGAAAAAAATGTAAATGGAAACAAGGAAACATATTTATAATTCAAAATGTAAACTTCGATATTTAATAAGAAAAAACACTTAAGAAAACAACTTACAAAAGAGAGCTTTAAAGAGTTAGCAAGTAGACATATCAAACAAAGTGCAATGCAAAATTGTTTTTTTGTGCATAGATAATCAAACACAATAGAGTATAAAAAGTTGTCATGTACAGTTCTGTATTGTTATGTGCAGTACTTACTGTTTTGTGAATCAAACACATTCTCAGTTTTACAATTAATAATAAAATGACTTTTTTTTTAGAAAATATTATTTTCTATCATTTATATAATTATAATAACTAAATATCATTTATTAAAAGTGACAGTGAAATAAAAAAATTATTTTTATTTTTAAAATTTTTATTATTCATAATAGTGAACACTAAATATTTTTACAATAAAATGTGAAGAAAAAAAATTAATATAATATTTATAAACAATCAAATGATGTTTTCTAAATTACAAAAGTCAACAAAAAAATACTATTTAAGTTATAAAATGACCATTAATTAATTAGGTTATAATATATATATATATATATATATATCAAAACATTTCAATTTATGAATGTTCACCCGCATAAGCTTCTTTCAAATACATATTTCATGCACTATTGCCCTCTCAAAAAAATCTTTCAAGCTCCACCACTTACACCCAATGAACAAAAAAAAAAAAAAACTATCTATCTATTAAGTCTAAAAATACTTTCCTTCAAGACCACCAAGTGAGTTGTACAGCCAACAGCCCTATATATAATTGGCGCCACACTCTAGAGTCTAGACTGATGTAAAATCCTTGGCGTGAGAGCTGAGTCTCACATTTAATAAAATATATGCCAGAAATATATATTTTTTATTAAAAAATATAAATAAAATAATTTTTAAAAAATTGATATATCTAAATTAAAATTTTAATTAATTATATTAAATTTTTAATTATTAATTTTTATTTATATTTCATTTAAAAATAATATTTATTAATGTAAGACATTTCTAACTTTATAGTGTTAAATTAGATTGACCCAAATTTTAAGACTTTGCATTTTTTATTTGATTCAAAATCCATTATGTTGGTACCCATATATAATAAATAATGCTTTCATTCATATATATAAACCTCCTTTGAGAAACTTATGTCCCTATATAAAAACTTATTTGAGAAAATAATGAGAATTAACAAACTGAGTAACTATATTAAATTTGTTAAAAATTGATATTGTTTTCACAAGTTTATACTTTAAAAGAGATTATTGTTAATGTTTTTATTATATAGTATTTATTATTGATTACAAAAAGTATAAATTAATTAAGAGTAAATTAACAAAGAAATAATTAATATACTTAGAATTTTAAAGAGTGTTTTATAAAAAGTGATAGAAAATTATTAAGAGAATCTTATATTTAGAAACAAATGTGGTATAGATACAAAAATATAATAAATAATAATTAATGTTTTTTCTTTGTTTCTTATAACTAGTGTTCGACATATTATGATTTATATTATTGTTACGTACTAGAGTAATAAAATAATATCATAGATAAAATAAACGATGAGAAAAGAAAAATTAAACGCATAATATTTACGTGGAAAATCTCCAATAAATAAAAGTAAAAGAACTACAGGGGTAAAATTACAAAATTTTCACTAAATAATAAATAAATTACATAAATTCTCTCTAAACAAAAAGGAGCAAACAAATCACACACTCTTTTGAAAATAGAAAAATACTAATATTAGGAAAAACCTCACAAAAGACACTAATTTTAGGCAAACTAAGTTTCTTTACGCGGACTCGTCTTTCACTCATCATCCAACTTGTATAGATTCAACTTTCCACTTTGTACTACATGTTAAGTGCAACTTCCAACTTGTATACATTCAACTTTCCACTTTGTACATATGTTAAATGCATCTTGTCGCATGTAAAATGCAACTTGTCTATACATGTGTCGTGGACTATGGCAATGGATCCCACAATTTTTGTCACAAAAATGGCTTTACGATTCACAATTATTGCCTTCATTATGTTGTTTTCGATATATAATTAGTGTTTAGACTGTTCAGATTTTTTTTAATACGTTCACTTCTACAAAGCTATGATGTTTTTCCATCATCAAGAATGACATTTCCTAACATAATGCATGTAACGAAATCCTATAATGGGGCCGAGTATAACTTTTGAAAAACAAGAGATTGCTTAATACTTTCTTGAAAAATTAAGAAAAAAAAAAGAGAGATTTTTTAATACTTTTCCCAATCTTTTTTATCAGAACATTTTTGATATATCTTGTCTCTATTACCAGAAAAATATAACTTTTAAAATACATTAATTGTTGTAAATCATTTTATTTAATGTGAGATGTATTTTTACAAGAAAATTACTTAGTAAAAATAAAAGATTTAAAGCTATGGGTATAATTGAAATAACATTGCAATTTTATAACATTAAGTAAGCTTATTGGTCTTTGTATTTTTTTTTTCTTCTTATATTAAACATCAATGGGAGTACTACCTCTATCTTTCTATGCAAAACCCATTTGATTAATGTACAAAATTAAGAAAAGTAGTTTCACATTAAATTAGTCAATAATGTATTTTTTTTCTTCTCAAAACTATCCTTCAATTATTAAGAGAGAAAAGTTGTTGGTATTTTAATTATGGGTTAAATATATTTTAGTCCCTACAAAGTTTTAACATTTTAATTTAATTCATGTAAATAAAAATATCATTTTTAGTTCTACAAAATTATCATGCATTCAATTTTATTATTTGCTATTAAGTGAACATATATTTTGGAATGAATTATTTTCAAGCATATTTATAACAATATAAAAAGTTCATTCACAAAAAATGAGTTCAAAATTCAATTTTAATGTCTATATTTTCATTACTTTTATCTTGAGTTTTTATATTTTAAAATATTCATATTTAATTCATCCGATCTTAAAAAAAATTAAATTTTTAAAGAATGACTTTTTAGAATATTTTAAACATATTTGTGAAAAATCATTCAAAACTATAAAAGTTGAAAGACAACTAAACATGTTTCATTTCAGCAAAGACTAAAACTATTTGTTGGATAATTTTACAGAAATTAAAAGCTGTATTTTTATTTTACAGAGATTAAAATCGATATGTTAAATTTTATATGAACTAAAAATATATTTAACTCGTAAGTTATTTACATTTAATTAAGGATATTTTTGTGAGAAACTAATTGAGAACATATTAAATGAGAGAATGTGTTATAATGAGAGATGAGAAGAATAAGACTTAATTATTGATCAAATTATGAATGATCAAGATTATAACAAAAAGTCACGTGACTTTTTTAAGTGGTCATGTGATCCTTAAATCAGTTAAATCATAATCATTTCTATATATAATTGTATAGATCAAATTTAATCATCTCATATTTCATTATAATATTTCCTCTCATTTGATATTTTCAAATGACTAAATAACACTTATTTTACAAGTGAATCTTATATATGGACGAATATATTATCAATTTTAGATGTAGATGCATTTTATTTGATTACAATAAAAACTTCATTACTCGTAGGTTAAAAAGCGCAAAATGAATACTTATCTCTAGTTCCCAAAAGTGGAAAGTAAACACTTTGAAAAGTTTATAGATATCATAGAATTAGAGACCCACCTACCTAGCTAGGAAACCAAGTGGGTACTATTAAATCATCTCACTCACGTTACATATCTATATACTTTCTCTTTCTCTTTTGTATAATGATTTGACAATTCCTTTATATTGAGAAAATATATAAATTAAAGAGATGACATAATATTTTTATGAAATATTAATATACTTACAAATATAATAAAAATGCAACAAAAAGTATTTAATATTATATTAAAAATATTTTTCTTGATTTATTTTCCTACTTTCTATTTGGCTATAAATGATAGCAAGTTGCTCTGTTTCCAACACACTATCACAAGCCACAAATAACTCACATTTTCATGGCACTAATTTCAAACTCTTCAAATTCATTGTACAACTTTGTTGTCAAAGATGGCAATGGAGTGAAAGGTTTAGTTGATTCAGGTTTATCACAAGTTCCAAAATTGTACATACAACCCTTAAATGAAAGAATCAACAAAGTAGATTCAAAACCATGTGATATGCCACCAATTGATTTATCAAAGCTGAATGGACCAGAACATGAAAAAGTTGTGGATGAGATTGTTAGAGCAGCTGAGACTCTTGGATTCTTTCAAGTAGTGAACCATTGTGTTCCTTTGGAGTTGTTGGAATCACTTAAAGATTCTGCACACACATTTTTCAACTTGCCACCAAAGGAGAAAGTTGTTTATAGAAAAAGTGTGAGTCCAAGTTTGAAGATGAGATATGAGACTAGTTTTGCTCCTGAGACAGAAAATGTGTTGGAATGGAAAGACTATATTAATATGGTATATAGTAATGATGATGATGCTCTTCAATATTGGCCTAGTCAATGCAAGTACGTTTATCTAATTAATTTTTCAATTGAAATATATAATATTGCTTTTAATCTCTAAAATATGTAACATTAAATTTATCAACCATTAAATTTTGTATTCTCCAAATTTTTCAACACACAGTCAATATCTTGTTTTCTTTTCTTTCATTATGTCACATAATCAACATGTCACATTTATTATAGACCAAGTCACCATAGACCAAAGATAGAAAATCTATATTCGCTGAAGTTCTACACTCAAGACTAACCTAACAAGTTAGAAGAACTAAAACAGCTTTTAAAAATGAGGGATTTTTTATAAAAATAAAATAAAAAGAAAGACTCTTAATAAATGCAAATAATAACATAAAAGTTATGCATCTTTGTATATATGCAGGGAAGTTGCACTTGAATATTTGAAGTTATCATCCAAGATAGTAAGAGAAATGTTGGAAATATTAATAGGTAAACTAGGAGTGGAAGTAGATGAATCAAAAATCGAGGATATTTTTGGTTTAAAAATGGTTAACATGAATTACTACCCAGCATGCCCAAATCCAGAACTTACTGTGGGTGTAGGGCGTCACTCAGACATGGGGACTCTCACAGTGTTGCTCCAAGATGGAATTGGTGGCTTATATGTCAAAACAGAGGAAGATAATGCTCATGGAAATGGAGAATGGCTTCAAATTTTACCAATTCATGGTGCTCTTGTCATCAATGTTGGTGATGCTTTACAGGTTCATTTCTTCAAACTTAACAGTAGAATTTTTTTTTTTTTTTTTTTTTTTTTTTTTTTTTTTTTTTTTTTTTTTTTTTTTTTTTTTTTATATCTTTTAAACTTAATTGCAGTTTTGGTCTCTCAAATATATTTTTAGTCTAAAATTTGATGAAGTGTCATTTTTTAAGGCACACTATATCATTTTTTATCATAAATTTGAGGTACAATTGTTGCACCACGAGGTTTTAGAGATATAAATAAGCGCAAAAAATGACATTGGATCAAAATTTTGTTCGAGGGATCAAAACTGGGAAGAAATAAAATGAAGAGACTATTTTTGTGATTCAACTAAAATAAGGGAACCAAAACTGCAATTAAGTCTATCTTTTAATAAAGACAACTGTTAAAAGAAATAAAAGTGGTCCAAAATTTAGACAAAAAATACGAATATAATTTCAGTAGCAAATAAAAATAACTATATCAATTTTCATAATATTTAAATTAATATTTTAAGTGACATACTACAATTGATCCACATGTCTATCTATTTACCATCTAACATTTTTATAACATCTACTAAACGTCAACAACTAAAAAAAAATTCATTTTTTATTTTGCAACAATATAATCCAAATAAAAAATTTATAGATACACACTTTGTTATTTATTTTTTTAATTATACGGTAAAACTTGTCATATTATAATTGGTAACCATTACTCATAGCTCCTTTTGCATTTGAATGTAAGATACTAAGCAATGGGAAGTATAAGAGTTCTGAACACAGAGTAATGACACCATCCACCCAATCGAGAGTATCTGTTCCACTCTTCACTCTACCTATACCTACACTGAGGATTGGTCCATTTCCAGAATTGGTGAAGAAAGATGGATTTGCTTTTTATAGGGAACTCCTATGGCAGGATTACATGGATCACTTCTTTGGCAATCCTCATGAAGGAAAGAAGAATCTTGATTTTGCAAAGATCAGTTTTTCTTAATTTTATCAAAGATTAAAAATCAAGAATTATGTTTCCTTTCTCATTTCATTTTACAAGAACAAAACATTCATTGTAGTATAATAGTAAATACACATTAGGAAGGGTAGCTATCTATATAATGTATCTGATTGTACTTTGCATGTAAATTAAAAATTAAATAATATGAATTTGCTGTAAGATTTATGGGTCACATATGTAATTAATTAATAAAGTGTGTTAGGGTCATTATATAATTAGCCAATAAACTAGGGGTCAAATAATGTATAATAGTTTATGGCTAAAGAGCATAATAGTTATGAAAATTAATAGTGTAGATACTAGGCAGTTTCTAATTTAATGAGGGGCTGAATTGGAAATACTGCAATTTGGGATATAACTAATAATAGTTATATATAGGGGTAATGGTCCCCAAGACAAACACAACAAGACTATTCAGTTTCAAAACCCTGAAGGAGAAAACTCTCTGGTTCTCTCTATCCCCATCAAGAGAGCAAGGTCTTCAGGGTGTTTTGTTGAGGAAGATAACCCAACCCATTGGCTCTATTATCATCATCTCAGGATTTCATTAATGGCAATTCCCACAGGTACGCTTCCGCCTTTGGCTATTCATCATGTAATTGACATGGATTGTTGAGCACAACGTTATTAAGGTTTTTCCAACAATTGGTATCAGAGCCTACCATGTTTAATTCATGATGAAATTCGGTTATTGTCTTTGTTTTAGAATTCAATTTGGGAATTTTGATATATATATTATGGAATCCATATTTTTAACGTGTTTGAAAAATTAGGGTTTGTAATTTGGGAATTTTGATATATATATGGAATCCATATTTTTAACGTGTTTGAAAAATTAGGGTTTGTAATTTGGGAATTTTGATATATATATATTTGAGTACTATCCATATTTTTAACGTGTTTGAAAAATTAGGGTTTGTAATTTGAGAATTTTGATATATATATTTGAGTACTAACATTGCAAAATGTTCTTCAGTACAATTTTTAACGTGTTTGTTAATTTAAATTTCATGGCTAAATTAATTAGCTTCTCATCCAAATTTTTTTTT
>NC_021160.2:41988823-42001454 GCF_000331145.2 Cicer arietinum | reverse complement strand
TGTGCTTGCTTCAAGCCTAAGGGAATCTGTCAACCAATCTGCATTACTTTGACCCCTAATTTAATAATAATAATTATCAAATAATTATCACCTAAGGGAATCTGTCAACCAATTTTATTTTATTTATTTTTTGATAAAAACAATAATTATCGAATACTAATGAAATAAAGTTTATATTAGTGAAAAATAATTTTTTATTTTTTTAATATTGTTTTGTTTGGATATAAATTTCTTTTTATTTATAAATATTGTTTTATTTGGATATAATAAATATATGTTCAAGTCAAGTTTGACATTTTTGAATGAGTTAATTGAAACTTGACGTCGCCAAAGTGACCTCTCTTGTCTAAATTGCTCGTGAAGAATGTCAAATGGCTGTGTATATGTTTATTCATGCGGGTATTGACCGGCCCAAAGGAAGGTTAATATTTGGCAGAATTACATGGTACACCTGCGATGATAAATGTGTGACAATTATTTGGTATACATGTGAGCAGTAAATCGGCCCAAAGGAAGGTTTATTGTTTGACATGTCTTATTGTCAATATTTGATCGTTGCAACAAGAGTACCACTAGCAGTTGGTGTTACTGTCCAAAGACTTGACATCAATGGTGCACTGGGTATCGGCCCAAAGGAATGTTAATATTTGACAGAATTACATGGTACACCTGCGATGATAAATGTGTGACAATTATTTGGTATATATGTGAGCAGTAAATCAGCCCAAAGGAAGGTTTATTGTTTGACATGTCTTATTGTCAATATTTGATTGTTGCAACAAGAGTACCACTAGCAGTTGGTGTTACTGTCCAAAGACTTGACATCAATGGTGCACTGGGTATCTTGAGATGGGTTAAATTCCATGATTTGAACATATGTATTTATTTATTTATTGATTTATTTTCCTATAATGTGAGTTTCTAAGTTTCGTTCTTTATTTAATTTACAGCATCGGTTGCTTCCATATCTGCAAATTTGAGTTCTATTCCTGTCCTTAATGGGACAAATTTTAAGGAATGGGAAGAGAACATTCTGATTGTTCTTGGCTGCATGGATCTAGACCTTGCATTAAGAATTGATCGACCCTCTACTCCTAAGGACTCTAGTTCTTCTGAAGAAAAATTAGAGTATGAGAAATGAGATCGCTCAAATCGCATAAGTCTTATGATCATAAAGCGTGACATTCCTGAGGTCTTTAGAGGTGCTGTCTCGGATGAGATAGATACAGCTAAAAAAAAAATTCCTTGCTGAGATGGAAAAACGCTTTGTAAAAAGTGATAAGGCTGAAACAAGTTCTTTGCTTCAGAATTTAATTTCCATGAAGTATCAAGGCAAGGGAAATATAAGAGAGCACATTATGATGATGTCCAACATTGCTTCTAAGCTTAAAGGTCTAAAGCTTGAGTTGTCAGATGACTTACTCATTCATTTAGTATTGCTGTCTCTTCCTTCGCAATTCAGTCAGTTTAAGGTGACTTATAATTGTCAAAAGGAGAAATGGACTCTTAATGAGCTCATTTCATTATGTGTGCAAGAAGAGGACAGGCTGAAGCAAGATAGGACTGAAAGTGCTCACTTTACTAGCATCTCTAAATACAAGGGCAAAAGGAAAAGAATTGAGGAGCCCAAGAACAAATCTGCTGCTAAGGGTCCAGAACAAAAGAAACAGACTAAGGATAACAACTGCTTCTTCTGCAAGAGTTCTGGACACGTGAAGAAGGATTGTGCCAAATATCACGCTTGGCGTGTTAAGAAAGGTATGATTCTGTCTTTGGTCTGTTCTGAGGTTAATTTAGCTTCAGTACCTGGAAACACTTGGTGGTTAGACTCTGGTGCAACTACTAACATCAGTGTTTCAATGCAGGGTTGCCTGAACTTCCGAAAGCCTAGTGATACTGAAAGATGCATCTATGTAGGAGATGGGAAGAAGGTAGAAGTTGAAGCCATAGGAAAATTTAGATTATTATTAAGTTCCGGTCATTATTTGGATTTAAAAGACACTTTTGTTGTACCGTCATTTAGACGGAATTTGATCTCTATTTCTTATTTGGACAAATCAGGATATTATTGTTCATTCGGGAATAAAGAATTTACTTTGTCTTTAAATTCGAATGTTGTTGGAACCGGTTTACTTTCTGGTTATGATAATCTTTATTTGTTAGAAACTGTGGCTAACTATAATGAAACCTTGAATGTGGAATCACGTGGTACTAAGCGGAAAATTGACAATTTCAATTCAGGAGTGCTTTGGCACAAACGTCTAGGTCACATCTCTAAAAATAGAGTTGAACGACTTGTGTCAGATGGAATTTTAGATTCCATTGACTTCACAGACCTTAATGTTTGTGTAGCATGCATTAAAGGAAAACAGACTAAAGATAAGAAATTAGGCGCATATAGAGCTACAGACGTCTTAGAATTGATACATACGGACATCTGTGGGCCATTTCCAACTCCTTCTTGGAATGGTCAACAATATTTTATATCATTCATAGACGATTACTCTAGATATGCCTACCTTTACCTAATTCACGAAAAGTCCCAATCAATAGACGTGTTCAAATCCTTTAAGGCAGAAGTTGAGAATCAACTTAATAAAAGAATTAAAAAGGTCAAATCTGATCGTGGTGGTGAATACTACGGCAGATATGACGGTTCAGGTGAACAACGTCCGGGACCATTTGCCAAATACCTAGAGGAATGTGGAATCGTCCCACAATACACTATGCCGGGGTCACCCAGCATGAATGGTGTAGCTGAAAGACGAAACAGGACTCTTAAGGATATGGTAAGGAGTATGATTTGTCATTCCACCTTGCCAGAGTCACTCTGGGGAGAGGCATTAAAAACAGCAGCATACATTCTTAATAGAGTACCAACTAAGGCAGCGGCTAAAACACCTTATGAGCTTTGGATTGGGCGTAAGCCTAGCCTGAAGCACTTTCATGTTTGGGGATGTCCAGCTGAGGCAAGGCCTTATAGGCCGAATGAAAAGAAATTTGAACCCCGAACAATTAGCAGCTATTTTATAGGGTACTCAGAAAAATCAAGGGGCTATAAATTTTATGATCCTAATTTGAGAACAATTTTTGAGACGGGAACGGCAACGTTCTTTGAGGATATTGAGTTTGGGGGGAAGATTAAGGTTAAAGATTTTGTCTTTGAGGAAGAATCTGTAACAATTCCAGAACTGATTCTTCCACCAATTGACTTTCCCATTATTGAACAAACTCAAGATGATCTGGTTGTTCAGGAAGAACAAAATCCAGATCAAATTCAAGATCCTCAAGAACAAGTGCCTCAAGAGCCAGCTCCATTGCGGAGATCCACTAGAGAAAGGAAAAATGCTATTTCGGATGATTATGTAGTATTTATCAATGAGGTAGAGGAAAATGTTGGCATGACGGAAGACGACCCAGTCAACTTTCATCAAGCCATGCAAGATTCTCGTTCAGATAAGTGGATCGAAGCAATGAATGAGGAGTACAAGTCTATGCAAGACAATTCAGTTTGGGAACTTATCCCATTACCTGAAGGAAAGAAACCCATTGGTTGCAAATGGATTTTTAAAACCAAGCGGGATTCCAATGGTAATGTGGAGAGATATAAGGCACGTCTTGTAGCTAAGGGTTATACTCAAAAGGAAGGGATTGATTATAAAGAGACTTTCTCTCCGGTTTCATCGAAGGACTCTTTAAGAATAATCATGGCTCTTGTTGCTCACTTTAATTTGGAGCTTCATCAAATGGATGTAAAAACAGCTTTTCTCAATGGCGACATTGATGAGACGATCTATATGGTGCAGCCAGAAAACTTTGTGTTGGGAGACCCAAAGAATATGGTGTGCAAACTAAGAAAATCCATTTATGGGCTAAAACAAGCTTCTCGTCAATGGTACCATAAATTTCATCAAGTAATTCTCTCATTTGGTTTTGAGATGAATACAGTTGATGATTGTGTGTATCATAAGTTCAGTGGGAGCAGACATATTTTCCTGGTCTTGTATGTTGATGACATACTGCTTGCCACTAACGATATAGGCATGTTGCACGAAACTAAGAAATTTCTATCAAAGCATTTTGAGATGAAAGATCTTGGTGACGCCTCTTTTGTATTAGGAATTCAGATACACCGAGACAGATCTCGAGGTATTCTTGGATTGTCACAAAAGAGCTATATCGATAAGGTTCTCAAAAGGTTTGGGTTACAGGATTGCAAACCAGGGGACACCCCAGTTGCTAAGGGAGACAAGTTTAGTCTCAAACAGTGCCCTAAGGGAAGTTTGGAAATTCAAGAAATGCAAAAGATCCCTTATGCTTCAGCTGTAGGGAGTCTTATGTATGCCCAAGTATGTACGCGTCCAGACATAGCGTTCATAGTAGGGATTTTAGGCAGATATTTAAGCAATCCAGGTCTTGACCATTGGAAAGCAGCCAAGAGGGTCATGAGATATTTGAAGAGAACAAGAAACTACATGCTCACATATAGGAGGTCAGACCAGTTAGAGATCACTGGGTACTCTGACTCGGATTTTGCGGGATGCCAAGACAGCTTAAGATCAACTTCAGGCTATGTCTTTCTGTTAGCTGGTGGAGCAGTTTCTTGGCGTAGTGCCAAGCAAGGTCTTACTGCCTCATCAACCATGGCAGCAGAATTCGTAGCAATTCATGAGGCATCTGACCAGGGCATTTGGCTGAGAAATTTTGTCACAGGGCTGCAAATAGTTGAAGGGATTGAAAGACCACTCAAGTTGTATTGTGACAATAGATCAGCAGTCCTGTATTCTAACAATAATAGGAGCTCAACCAAGTCAAAGCACATTGACATTAAGTTCCTAGTTGTTAAAGAGAAGGTACAAAGTGGACAGATATCCATAGAACACTTAAGGACAAACTCCATGATTGCGGATCCACTCACTAAAGGTCTACCACCCAAGGTCTTTCATGAGCATACTGCTCACATGGGTGTGCTACAGTTTGAGGAATCTTGATTTTAGTGGGAGTTTCGTCCATTATGTAATTCATGTTCTATGTTTAATTGTAAAGTACAAATACATTGTATTTGGACTTTCTGATCAGAAATAAAGTTTAAAGTATTCAGTTTTTGGTTACTTTGTACATTTAAGTTATGGTATGATCTCATTCGATAAAGTAGGACCAGTTGAAAATTGACATGCATTGACCAACTTCATGTAATTTTCATGCTACACTTTTCATAATGGGTCTATGTCATTTAGTTGTGTCAGTACGGGTGATCATTGATGGGTTTAGTTATGCTTATTATGACGAAAGCCTCTTTGGTTCCATGTGCTGATATGATTAATGGACGAGACAATTTGGATTATACTCAAGGTAATTATAATGACATTTTTGACGTCATAAAGTCTAACACACTCCTAAGGATACATGTGTGACCAGTGGGAGATTGTAAGATTTATGGGTCACATATGTAATTAATTAATAAAGTGTGTTAGGGTCATTATATAATTAGCCAATAAACTAGGGGTCAAATAATGTATAATAGTTTATGGCTAAAGAGCATAATAGTTGTGAAAATTAATAGTGTAGATACCAGGCAGTTTTTAATTTAATGAGGGGCTGAATTGGAAATACTGCAATTTGGGATATAACTAATAGTAGTTATATATAGGGGTAATGGTCCCCAAGGCAAACACAACAAGAGTATTCAATTTCAAAACCCTGAAGGAGAAAACTCTCTGGTTCTCTCTATCCCCATCAAGAGAGCAAGGTCTTCAGGGTGTTTTGCTGAGGAAGATCACCCAACCCATTGGCTCTATCATCATCATCTCAGAATTTCATTAATGACAATTCCCACATGTACGCTTCCGCCTTTGGCTATTCATCATGTAATTGATATGGATTGTTGAGCACAACGTTATTAAGGTTTTTCCAACATTTGCCCCTCTTAAAAATAGTATTACTTCATTAGTCTTTATTTTTTATTTTTTATTGTCTCATTAGCAAAAGAAAAATATTTTAGACAAAATCTCACTTCATGATTTTCGATATAATGTTTATTATTTTATTTCAATTCTTTGTCAAATCAATATTATGAACCTAAAATTCATTATACTATTTACGACAAAGATTTACATTCAATGATATATAAGAATAATTTGTAAATTTTTTACAATCTTTTAATTATTTACAATTTTTTTTAATCAATGTGAAATACCTTAAAATAAAGTAACACTTAAAATGGGATATTGAATGTATTAATTGTCATGTGTTTCTTTTTTTGCTTTTATGTTAAAATAATCTTAAGGGTCTGTTTAGTTCAACAAAGAAGAGAGGGGAATTTTATAAAAGAGAGGAGAAGAAAAGTTGAAGCATGTTTGATTAAAAAAAAATATAGGAGAAAATATAATTTTAATAGTTTTGTGTTTGGTTTAATGAGAATTGATAAATTTTTAAATTTTTTTTTTGTTATACGGAGTCTTTAACCTCCTCCAAATTCTCCGAAGTAGATGGAAAGCAAAATAAGTTCTAAGAAGGATTTTGGACTATGGATCATTACCGTTGTTAAGTCTGTATTTTCCTTTTTCGAGGAAGTGCGTTTAGCAAAATCACCCGTTTCTTATCTTCAATTCATTTTGCTGTTTTGGGCTGTGTTAAGCCCCCAATCTTTTTTACTGTATGTGATATCCATATATATATTTTTGAATAGAATAGTAGAGAATAGTATATTTATACACCATCTTGAGGTAAACATTGAACAATATGGATGAATTTTAAATTGAATAATGAGTATACCCTTCGTATGGATCGAAACTCTGTCCTATGTAACCAGTAGAAAGAGAGATTTATGGTAATTAAACAAATATTCACGCTATCTTCCAATTTACTTTATGAAAATGCTTCCTTTTTTAGTTTTTAAAATATGTTTTCATTTTATTCGCTAATAAAAAAGTTAAAAAAAGGTAATTTTTTTTAAGTGAACAATTAAAAATATTTAAAAAAATAAAAAAGAAATGTATTTTTATAATATTTTTATTAATTTGTATTTTATTTTTATAACAATTATTTGTTTCATAAGTTTTTTTATCAAAGTAAAATAAATAAATATTTTAAGAAATAAAAACATGAAATGTTTTCACATAGACTCTAATATTGTCTTACCATCTCAATATTATAGATTTATACAAAGCTTATATACTTTTATCTTATACATATGAATCATTTTTTTTGTTTTAGTTTATGCAAAAATAAAATTGCTATTATTGTTGAATTTGAAAGTTAATCAAAGAATCAATTAATACCTCTCAACTATATTCTTTTTTTTCTTTCAAACGATTACGCCAAGAAAAAACTATGTCTTGTGTTTGTGAGCTCTTTAACTCTTCTAAAGAATATTTTGTGAACTACTAAACTAATGGAAAAAAGTAAAATTGTAAAATAGAATGATAAATGATACATAATTGCGAGAGAAAAAGATAAATTGATCGATTGTGTGTCAAAAATAAAATGTACAATGAGTATTTATCGACAAACTAATCCTACTTGTCAAGACATCGTGGCCTACAAAATATAGTCTAGTTCCCCTTAATCGGCTAACCTCGCATGTAGTGCATGTTTCTGTCCGTGATTGGTTGTAGGTGGTGCCTCATGTTTGGGTCAGTTTCCCTCAACTTCGCGACAATATATCCACTTATATTCATGTTTTTGTATATATATATATATATATATATATATATATATATATATATATGTATTTCAGTTAATAGAGACTAAAAACATGTAACATGAGTCTTACAATTGAATTGTCATGTTTCACGTGCTTTTTGACATTGCCACGACCCTGTTCGGGTTTTTTGACTTGAGAATTTTTTTCCTTGTAAATGATTGCTCTTAATTTTCTTTATCTCTATTCATCTATTTAGACACCGACTAAATCCGATTCAGTTGACTAATATGTTAGATTATTTTTCCGCGTAAACAAATTTATACCTTGTAATTTTCATGAAGGTTTCAAAAGAGTTAATGTGTTTTTCAATTGAAAAAACGTTGAAATAACTAATTTTTTATGACATGATGTGGGTGACAATACAAATTATATTGACTGTAATATATTTGATTGTTAAAATATTAATTTCCTTTTATTAATTTTTTAGTCAATTACTCAACTTTATTTACCTTATGATAAAAAATAGTTGGTGTTTTACTAGGTTCAACCTTTAATCATAAGTAGCTAAACTATCTTTATACTACTTTTGCTCCGTTTATCGTATAAGAATCGATTCAAGAAGAGGTTCTCATCAACAAGAAATTTTAATATGCGACATCCTTTGTTGCTCTGTCTTACAATTCATAAGCTAATCACGTTGATTTCATCATTTTCGCTCCAAATTTGGAATGTCTTTCATTCTTTGAGTTTATTTTGACAACCAATGTGTCCTTCCCGAAGCATATCAATTATGTATTCGCAACACCACCACATAATTCAAATATTATCTTTGATCTTGATAGATAATCTACGACTCTATTTTGTGCCTCCTCGTGATTTCTTGATTTATATAAGTGGTAATTAAATTGTTTTTTCCACAGTGAAATCTATAGATGGTTGTAATTCAAGATTATTGTGATCATATCTCTGTCAACTTGAACTAGGGTATTAAAGGAATGAAAAGTGTGCCATTCTCTTTTTTAGTAAATTTTTTTACTCCTACTTCATGGTGTACTTAAGTTAATAATAATATATGTGAAACAGATGCAATAATTTACTGAGATTTATTCACTGTTCATTTATAAAGTGGAGATTTAAATTTCTCTTTATAACTGTGAACATGTCCTCCACAAGGGCTTTGGTAAAGACATAAGTCTGAATATGGTCATTATCAATAAATTTGTGTCAAAAATACCATTTTGAATGAGAAGTGTCGACAATACACTCTTTAAAGCAGTTTTTCTAATACAATTTATTTGATTGGTTAAAATATAAATAGGTCCCACCAAATCAAGAGGATTCCATATAAATTTTGTCGAACCCATGTAATTTTAACCGATAAAAAAGAGTGTGTTAGAGAGTTTGTTACTAGCACTATTCATTTTGAAAATAGTCTCTTATGAAGTGATGTTTAATTTCCAAATTTTTTATACGAATATTACTGAAAAATGTTTATTTTCTTTTAGAAATAACTAATTAATTTTTTTTTCTCATTAAAAGAACGCAATGTAATTTACTAAAATATTATTTATTTATTCATTTGCAAAATTAATATTCCAATTATTAGATCAATATTCATTTATGGTCCAAAATAAAATAAATTCTCTTTAAGTGAAATTCAAAAGAAACAATGTTGGATGAAATTAATGACATTCAATTTTTTTCTAGCTAATGAAATATCACGTCTGCATTTTTATTAAAAGTTAATGATGAAGAGTAAATAACTTTACAATGTGCCGTAAAAATTTAGTAATACAAAATATTATTTTTAAGTAAAATATAATTTTCCAACGTGCGCACCAATCAAACGTCATTCATGCAACTCTTTGAAATCATTAGTACCTAAATGTTGGTGTAAGGGGTCAGTTCATCCCACAACAAAATTAAACCAAATAATAAATTAACATCCATAAAATATGAATATAAAATCTTTTCGTAATAAAAGATTTTAAAAAAATTGATTCTTTAATAGTTCTTAAAGGTGTATCAAAAGTCATAGAATGTATCTAAATAAATCAAGTAGCAATCGTATAGCAAATAATTACATCAAAATAAAATAACATAAAAATGTATGCAAGTCACGAATGCTCCTAAACATATATGATCCGGATATAACCAGCCACACAGGCGTCCACACAGAAGTTACCCATACCAATGGGGAGAATTAAACCAGCCACACAGGCGTCCACAAAGATGCATATGATATGTCATGAAATGATAATGATGCTCAAAGATACATATCACCACCCAATTAGATAATCACATAAATCACAAGCCACTTAGGCAACCACAAAGATAACAATATTTAAAACACAAATCAACAGCCACTTAGGCAACCACAAAGATAACAATATTTAAAATACAAATCACCAGCCACTTAGGCAACCACAAAGATAACAATATTTAAAATGCAAATCATAACAATATTTAGAATGCAAATCACCAACCACTTTGGCAACCACAAAGATAAAAATATTTAAAATACAAACCACCAACCAAACCACTTAGACAACCACATAGATAAAATATTCAAAACACAGATCATAAGCCACTTAGTCAACCACAAAAATAATATTATTAAAACACAAATCAAGGTTTGCCGCTAAACACATCACAAAAATCAACTTAATCATGTTATCATAATTAAAATTAAAACTTTACACCAATTCCCCCAAGACTCATATAGATTTCTTAAAAATCAAAACTTTGAAATGAAATAGCACAAAAATCGAAACTTTAAATTAAAGACATCCTAAAAAAAATATTACTCATGAGATCAAATAAAAATCATAGCTTTATAATTAAGTACACATAAACAACACACAAATAATAACTTTACATCAAATATATGACATCAAACATATTACTCATGTTATAATAATAAAAATCGAAATTTATAATTAAGTTTATCAAAGCAAACATATTACTCATAAAAATAAAATATTATAGTTAAATTCTTTAAGGCAATTAAAAATCAATATTTTTCTTTTAAGACAACAAGTTTTATATCAATATCTTACAAACTATTAATTTAATATCTAGCCTAACATTGCATGGGGAAAAGCCCTTACCTTAGGCGCTTTCTTTCTTAACACCTCTAAATTTGCACGAGAAATAGCTCACGAGGCAGTAATGAATTCAACACCGATAGATATTAGAATTTACGACTCAGAAAATTATTTTGAGAGTGTAAGAATGACAAATATGTGTGATAGAGATTGTCACATCACCCTTTTAATTTTTTTATCTAATAGTTACGAAACCAAAAATTTCATAGAATTATTTTTGTAGACAATTATAATAAAATTATAATTTTAGTTTAAAAGAGATGAATGCATGAGATACAAAAAGGACAATAGTCTTTTTGTGTCCTCTCTTAATTGCACAAAAAATTTATAATTAAATTTATAATTTTTCTTTAAAAAAATAAATTAAAGGTGTTTAAAGTGAATTAATGCACATTATGCCAAGAAAACACCATGAATTGTCATAAAATCTTGTCATAAAGAAGAGTAAAAGAATGAGTCAAGTCACTAATTTTGTTTTTATAGGATGGACCAAAAATATTTTCAAAACACTTATACATAAAGGTTGGTTTCACTAACTCTATAATATCTCCTAAAATGAATACTTTTTTGGTCGCAAATGAAACTAACAAACAATATAACTTATATAAATTCTAATTTAATTAAATAATTCAACTAATATTTTATCAACTAAAATAAATCAAGAAAGACAAGAATACCACTCACACATAACAAAATAAAACAAACATATCTAACCCATCAATTTCATGATTATCGAAACTAATCAAATAAAAATGTCCATTTATGAAATAATGACATCATAAATAGTCCCCATGTAATTGTCACGTCAAAACAATTAAATAAAAATGAAGATTATAATTATTTAGGTAGAATAGAGTGTGATAAAAATTTGATAAAATTTAATTTGATTTATTTACACATAGAATAATTATTAATTTAATAATAGCAATTACTAAAAAGATACACATATAATATATATGAAAATTTTGGGGTGTTACAATACTTACCCCTTTAAAAATAGTTTCGTCCTCGAAATTAAGAGGAAAAACAAATGGGCAAGCTACATACACTAATTGACACATCTCTCAAAAATCAAGTAAATTTTCGAATCCCCATTAGTGTTACAAAAATTTCTTGATTAACAACAATTCAACTGAAATATAAAAACTTGAATTGTATAAAAGTTAGTTGCTAAACACATAAACTAGTTAAAGCAAACCAATGAGCATATAAAGAAAAATAAAAGAGACAAAATTGAGAATGTCATTTATTAAAATAGAGCAAATTTAGAATTATATGTTGATAGCAATACTTTAAAATTTTAAAGATAGAACAAGATGGAAATCATAGACCGTTTCATTAAAAAATCATTTCTATATAGAAATTGATTTAATTGTGTTTATTTATTTATTATAGAATATAATTTGAGAATTTGACAAGGCAATACTAATATGCAAAATTCATTGATAATAATGTATAATGATAATAATAATAATAATAATAATAATAATAATAATAATAATAATAATAATAATAAACAATAATAATCACAATAATAATAATAATAATAATAATAATATAAGACTTAAAATTTATTAATGAAATTAAAAATCATTGAAACTCAAATAAAATTAACATATTCATAAATCTCACTTATTTAATTTTATTAAATTCCATAAATTCGATACATTTATCATTATTAATAGCACACACATATTGTAACTTATCTCATAAAGACAATGCAAAATAAAATAAATCTTGATAGACTTTTTAATAGGTAAAATAAATTTTCAAGGATAGTAAAAACAAATTATTGTTATCGCCTTCTTCGAAATTAAGTCACCGTGATTAAGCTCTTATATTCATTTACTAATAATCATATTAATATTTTTTTTCTTCT